>NC_081413.1:155510348-156110348 GCF_030272615.1 Cryptomeria japonica
CACCCCATGAATCCTCCCAGAACAAGGTTGTTCTGCCATCATGAATATCCTAGGATAGGTGGTTCATAATGAGTGACTGGCTTTCTCTTATAAAGTTCCAGATTCTCGATCCCTTGGGAGGATATGCTTCCCTAAATATTGCCTCTCTCTGATTTTGTGACATATATTTGCTCCTAAGGATTCTAGCCCATTTTGCTTTTGAGGATGCATATATTTTCCATGCCAGTTTTGCCCCTAAAGCCATATTTTGCCATAGTAATTTTCTTATTCCCATTCCTCCATCTCTTTTCACGACATATCTTTTCCCATGATATTAGTTTCATTTTGTTTTTATCTTCTGCACCATTCCAGTAGAAATCGCTCATTATTTGAGTTAGTTTTTTATATGTCCCTTTTGGAAGAGGTATACAAGATAGAAGGTAGATAGGCATTGCTGCTAATACTATTTTTATGAGGATTAATCTTCCTACCCTTGTCAGCCATGAGGCTTTCCAGGATGCCAGCTTCCTTCTTACTTTTTCAATCAAGGGGTCCCAAAGTTTATTCGATCTGATGCCTTTGTCTAGGGGCATCCCTAAATATGTTAGTGGTAGATGTCCTTTTTTGTATCCTAGATATGAAGCTATCATGTGTTCCTCTTGTGGATCCGTTTTGAAAAAGAATAATTCTAATTTCTCTTTGTTTACCATCTCTCCTAAGGCCAGCCCATAGGACTGTAATATGTTTTTAATTTCCTTAGCTTCCTTTAGCTGTCATTTTCCCAAAATTATTGTGTCATCCACAAATTTTTGATGGGTGCATGGGTCAACTCCACTCGTGATCTGAATTCCCAACAATTTGTTGGACCTCTGTGATGCCTCCAAACTCCTTCCAAGGGCTTTAGACATAATTATAAATAAGAATGGGGATAAAGGATCCCCTTGTTTGAGTCCTTTGGAGGTTTTAAAGAAACCTTCTGGTTTCCTGTTTAGTAAGATAGAGAACCTAGGGTCTGATATACAGAAGTGAATCCAATTTATCCATTCCTTGTTAAAGCCAAAGGCCTTCATGCAGCTGCATAGGAAGTACCAATCCACTTTGTCATAAGCCTTTTTAATGTCTAATTTTAGCATAATATTGAGCTGCCCCTGTATTTGGTAGGAGTGAATGGCTTCCTGGACAATAATAATACCATCTAAAATGGATCTATTGGGTACAAATCATGTTTGTTCTTCTGATATTATGATAGGCATTAATTTTTTTAATCTATTGGCCATGACTTTAGCTAGTAGCTTGTAGATCTTGTTGCATAGTGAAATGGGTATGAACTCATCCCATTTTGAGGGGTTCACCTTCTTTGGGATTAAGGCCAAAAAAGTGTTGTTAATTTCTTTTAGGAATCTTCCTGCATTGCGGGCGGATTCTAAGGCATTAGTTACCTCATCCCCTAAGATGTGCCAGCATTTCTAGAAGAAACAAGCAGGAAAGCCATCTAGACCAGGGGCTTTGTCTCCATTAAATTGTGCCAGAGCTGTTTTAACTTCTTCGTGAGTGATTTTGGAGTTTAACATTTTGTTGTCATCCTCTGTTATCTGTTTGGGTATGTTGTTTATTAAGATTCTATTGTTGGTGAGTTCTGAGTGTTCCCAATTTTTGAGGATGTTTTCAAAATACAAGGTTGAATCTTTTGCAATTTGATCTTGTTCCATTATGATCTGATCATTGTTATTGGTGACTTGGGTGATTTTGTTTGTTCTTCTAATTTTAACATTGTTGTGAAAGAATTTGATGTTTCGATCCCCATCTTCTAACCATGATTCTTGAGATTTCTATTTCCAGTATATCTCTTCTCTGGCCAAAATGGCTTCCAATTCACATAGGAGCCTTTTCTCAGCTTCATATGTCTCAGAAGTCATCCCATTTTGCATCACATTAGTGTTTATTGTCTCTAGTTCATTCACAATTCTTGACTTTTCCTCAAAGATTTTTTTAAATTTCTCTTTGTTCTAGTCTAATAACTTGTGCTTAATCTCTTTCATCTTAGAGACCAGACAAAGCAATTTTGATACTACAAAGGTGCTTTCCTTCCACCATTTTTGTATGTTGGGGTGGAAGTCTTCGTGTGTAAACCACATTCTCTCGAACTTAAAGGGATATCCTATTTGCTTTGTTTCCCCCACAAGTTCTAAGCGTATCGAGAAGTGATTAGAGCCTAACCAAGGTAATAGCGTAGTTTTTAGTTCTGTATGGAAATCAATTAGATCTCCCTTAAAGAAGAATCTATCAAGTGTTTGTGCAATGTTAGTGAAATATTTTCTCCTGTTGTTCCATGTGTGGTACCCAGTCTTTGTTTTGATTTCGAATAAGTTATTATTGTTTATCCAGTTAACGAAGTCTCTTTGTGATTGTTTAATGTTTGTTTTACCATCGCTTTTATTTGATGAGTATAAGATAGTGTTGAAGTCACCACCTATGATGATGTGTTTTCCATCCTACATCCTTAAGTATTGTTCAATTTCCTGCCACACTAATCTCTTCTTTTCTGTTAGGATTGGGCCATAAACATTAATAATTATAAACTCAAGGTTAAGACTAAGGGTTCTGACTCTGTCAGCCATCCAATTCTGCATTTGGGATTGGCATGTGAATGCAACTGTACTTTTTTGCCACATTATACCTAGTCCCCCTGATGCCCCTGTAGATTCCACAGCTTCCATTTGCCATTGGGTGAATTTTCTGCTAAAATTATTTATATCAGTCTTTCTTAGTTTTGTTTCTTGTATCAAAACTATATCCATGGCAGATTTCAGTATACTTCTCTTAATCAATCTCTATTTATTAGGGGCTCCCAAACCCCTAACATTCTAGGTAAGTATGTTTATACCTCTGCTAGGAGATGCGGAGATTTTCCTTGCCCCAATAGTGTTGTTATTTTGGTCTGCCCCTCTGCATCCATGTCCATCTTTCTTTTGTCTAAAAAAGACTTCCTACCTCTTTTGTTGCTCAAATTTTTTCCACAATCAGGAGTTGGTCTCTCACTTCTTGTCTGGAGGATACCTCTATTTTATGGATTGGTTGGGCTTCTATCTACTATTCTATTATTGTATGTTACTTGCATATTGATTAGTTCCTTGATAATGAAATCTCTTTCCTCATTTGCATTCAACCCTTCCATGACAGGGGAATCCTCCAAAGTGGTGTAGTTTGTGGTTATATCTTCTTGAGCCTCCTCATTAGGGTTGTCGATCAGTAGGGGTGTTCTATAGGGGGATTGAACATGTTCTATAATGGGGATATTATCATTTTCTACCAATTTTGATGGGGTATCAATGACTATTTCATCTACTCCTTAGCTATTTTCCCCATTAGGTTTTCTATAACCTTGTTCAATTCAGCTTGGATTTGCTCTTCATTATTATGAGTCTGGGTTTCTAGGGTTCTTTCATTACTATTTCCCAAGACCGGGAAAGGAGGCGGAGTTGGGGTAGTCTCAATCCTTTGTTGACCAATGTTTATAATAAAGCCACCCTTGTTAACATTAAATTGTATATCTAATATCCCATTTGAAGCTACAATTTTATCCAAAACTGATGCTTGCGACTTTTGAAATTTATGGTTTGACCTCTTACAGAAGGCTAAATCTTCTGCTACTGGCCCATTAAACCATACCATTTTTAGAGTATATATGTCATCATTTGTTTCTAAGATTATATTTTTTAGGTTTCCCTTAGCTTTGTTGAATTCTATCAGTATTTTTATTTCTGAGCTATCCGACCAATTTTTTTCGACAGCTATGAATTTGCCCAGAATTTCCCCAATTTCTATAAGGATTTTAGCATGCATTAATTCTATAGGAACATTGTGGATTTCTATCCATTTTGGTTCCGTTTCAAATTCAAAGTTTTTAGCATCAAGATTTGGTTGCCAATCAATGAAGTTAAAATGTATGCCTTTGTAAAAAACATAATCTTCATGCACAAGCTTGGCCTTCATAGATTTATCATGGCATTCTATATATATAAAGTTATTTACTAGGGTTGTTATACTTACCTAGCCGTGGAATTTTGTTTTCCACCATTCCACAATTTCTTCAATTGTCAGGTTGTTCCCTCCTCATCTTGCAAAGAGACTGTGCCCTCTACAATACTTGCTTAAATCCTTTGCTTCTGTAGGGAAATTGATTTTGATTGGCTCTGGATCGATATTTGTTGCCGCTAGGGCATCCTTATTTCTTACAACCTTGTGTGGCAAATTGCCCCGCTTTGAGATCGGGACCGTTTTGGCGAATTTAGGATCATGTAATGGCATTGCCCTTCCTCCATTTTTCACAGGTCTAACATAATCCTCCATTTTGTTGGTAAATGGTCATGTTATCTATTACAGCTTACGGATGTAGCATCCAGGGTCTGAATTTGTTTGACAGCCCAATGGTATCCTATTTGCCTTGGTGGCGCAGCTAGGAATTTGTGAAATGATTGGAATCACCCACATTTGTGGTTGATCTGTCATCCTGACTTCCTTCATCTCTTCCCTAGCTACTCTATTTCCCACTACCATAGTCCTCGGATGGTTATGTGCCAAAACTTCCCTAGCATGTGCATGATTGTCAGCCAACTCCTGGATCTTTCCCTAGTTTGGACATTGTTCGTCGTGGTGTCGAAATGTATAGTCTTCAACCACCCTAGTAGCCCATCGCCTCTCTGCCTTGATGGTCTTCTTACTTTTCATTGTTTCCCAAGGTTGTTCCTACCAAACGGGAACCCTACCAGATGTTGAAGTGACCCCATCATGTATTCTCCCCTCATCACCTGCTCGGTCATTCACATATCTGCCAAGTTGCAGAGCCTTTTTTTATATAAATTTTTGTGTTTTTTTATTTTTATTGAAGTATTATTATTATTATTATTATTATTATTATTATTATTATTATTTATAAAATTCGTTTATTAATACCTAATTCCCATCTACTGTGATTCACATAATTCTAAGGTAAATATAACAAGATTTAAGATTATTGATTTTCAATTAAATTTAGCATTTTACTTATATATATTTATTAAATCTTAAATTTTCAATTAAACTTGACAAAATAAATTATATTTAAACCACACGATTTAAAATTCTATCGATAAATATTTTTGTTAAAAACTACATCTTAGCAGTTATCGTTTATGTTGCCACCAATAAAGGAGAGGAGGAGAAATGTGTGGGCCGTGGGCCCTCTACTACCCCTGTGGCCACTGCTACATTATTAATTGCGCCCTCCTGAGATTAGCTATGTGATAATTCAGCAGAGTTAGAGATAATTTTTCCTTGAATGCCGATAATGTTATCAATTCAATGTACGGGTTGAAGAACAATAATCAATGTTTACATTTATATACAAATAAAATAAGTTTTTTAAGTTTGGAAGGGAAGGAAAATACAAAGAATTAACTTGATCTCAAACGTATTTTGTTGTTGTTTTTTTGTGTGTTTCTTTGTTATCGAAATTAAAGATTAATTTTCCATAAAATGATTGAGGCCCAATGGAGATTTTTGGGTAGAAATTATTGAAGTAATTCAACTAAATATACACTGTTATTATCATAGAGAGAGGTAGTATTACTTATCTTCACAGAGAATATCAAATACAATTGAAAATTTTCCTTTCTTAAAACCACACAGGAGTAGACTACTCATAGAGGGAAAATGAGGAAACAAAAGAAATACACACAATTGATCAAACCCTCATTTAGAGAGAAATAAGCTTCTGGTGCACAAACTTATAATCAGAGAGAGGTAGAAAGAGAATAAAAATAAAAAAATTCGTTTGATCGTTCAGCCTCATAGATGAGTGATAAGATTTAATCATAGGAAAGAACAAGATTCATACACGGAGAATTTTTAACTTTTATTCACAATGTGAAGAATTTATTTTATTTTATTTTTTTTCAATCTAGATTTTTTTTTCAAAAAAAACAAGATCCTTTTCCCCCCCTTTTTTTTCTCTTATTCTTCAAGGAAAAAAATTAAATAATAAATAAGATTATCTTCTACATGCATTTGAAAGTAAACAAAGATATTTTATCAAATAAATGTATAAATATTAAAAGAAATATAAGCATTTCTTGATTCTTCTTCTTTTATTTTAATTAACTAAATGGAGAATATCTAAGAGAGGAGTAAGCCTCTTCTTGCAAATTTAAATATCAAATTTACGTATATCAATTAAAAGATGCGAAGAGAGGAGAACCTGGTTAATCGAAGTTCGATGTAGAATCTCTTCCAAAATCTTCAAGCTAGCCTCCCTTGATCCTTCCTTGCTACTTTTGAAAAAAAAGATCTTCGAAGCAACAACTTAACAATCCTACAATGAAAAATAAGACTACAGGAAAACCCTACTACTTTTAACAACTTGAGAATTTTTTTCTTCCAAAATAACCAACTCCCTCTTTTCAAAAACTTTCACACATTATATAGAGAAAATCCCTCAATTCCACTATCTAGAGAACTAATTGAAAATGAGATTCTTTTTCCAATATTGGTTCCATGCAAAATTGATTGATAACTTAGTGGGGGAAGTTACATGCAAGGAAATTAAAGAATGAAGATTCCCTCTAGAAGCTTCTAATTTCTCCTACAACATGTGCCTATTTGAAAAAGAGAAATTAAATAATTCCTTTTTTTAAATTATATTCTCCAAGTGTGTATGTGAGTCCATTATTTAACCTTTAATTATAATAACTATTCAACCATATTCCATAACTCAAACCACAAAATGATATAACAGTAATAGTATCAAATCAAAATGATAAAGGGGGGTTATGACAATTTCTCAAACCAGTCTAACTTCATTTGCATCCACCTTCTCCTTCAGAAAATTATACTTGATAGAAATGTGCTTTGTCTTAGAATGAAATTTCAGATTCTTTGATTTGTCAATAGCATTAGAGTTATCACAGTGAATAACTGCCAGTTCATTAGAATCTACTCTTATATCCTTCAACATTTGCTTCATCCATAGAACTTGTGTACAGTTAGTAGCAACAGCAACATGCTCAGCTTCAGCAGTAGATATAGAAGTACATGGTTGTTCTTGTTGATCCATGAAACAAGTTTCTTTCCAAGAAAGAAAACTTCACCGGATGATCCTATCTGGTTACCTATAGCTCTAGCCCAATCTACATCTTTATATGCACATAGTGTAAAGTCATCATAAACCAAAAACCATACCTAAAAATCCTTGAAAATATCTAAAAAACCTAGCTATCAGAGTAAGGATTCAACATAATCAATTCCTTCCTTCTAAGAATATCATTTGTAAACCAATCAATCTTAGTTCCAATAACATCCAAGTCCATGTGTTGGCCTTTTCTAACTGATCCAATTCCTCTTCGATAGCTTACATCCAACATTCATCCTTACATGCTTCAATAATTAATGCTAGTAAATTTAAGAAATCAAGCATACCTCATTATCTTCCAACCTTCTTGTCCAATTATCTGATCTTTTGAATGATTCAACCTTATATACCTAGGAGTCTTCTGACTTTCTATTTCTCTGATCCGATCTTCAGTTACTGTTGAATTTTTTGATACTGTCGAAGTAACTGGTTCAATATTTTGTTCTGGTACAGGTGTTATCGGTTCAGTTATGACCATCTCCACTTCTGGTTCTCTCTCATAAGTTTTGATTTGACCTTTGTACTCCTCATCCACCTTGACATTATCACTCTCCATAATTCTCTGCAATCTCTTGCTATAACATTTTGCTTTCACTTGAATAAATAAGAAATATCCCTTCATCACATCTAGGATCAAACTTTCCAATTCACTACCAAAGATTTTGAAGTACTTAACTGTAGGTGTATGACCAAACCATAACTCATAAAGTGACTTACCGGTAAACCAAACCAGATCCAAGATCCAACAAATCTTCGTCGATTAACCTTCAAACTTACTACTCCAAAGTCTGAAATGAACTTTCAGACCACTACCAGGGGCAATGCAAGATCTGTCATCAATTTGCCTCCCCCTAAGGTGAATGCCTTAGTTGTCAGATGAGTTTCCTGCAGGTGCAGGAGCATTCTACTATGTCGGTTGAGTAACCGGGATATATGCTTCAGCCAAATGAACATCTGGGGCAATTGATTCTGTCAGTTGATCCTCAATTTCATAACCCACTTCTTCTCATGCTCCTTCCAAATATCATCAACCTTTTGCTTTCCCTTCTCATTAGATTTATCACTTCCTGCTGGTAGGTTCTTGCTTCTGCAAAATTTAGCAATATGTCCTACTTTGTTGCATGCATAACAAGTGACATTATTCTTCAGAATTGCCTTATTGTATCCTTGATCATTCCTCGACCTACATTGATTAGCCATATGTCCAAACTTTCCACATGCATGACATCTCACATTCATTCTACAATCTTTTGTCCTATGACAATACTTCTTACAATTTGAACACTAGTCGGGAACTAGATTATTATTCTGATTTGCTCTATTTCTGCATTGACTTTCTCTATGACCAAACTTATTATAAAAAAAAGCATCTACCATTAAATTTATGTGTACTAGGTTGTCTTATCGGTGATTTCTAATTCCGATTGACCTTCTGACCGGATGTGTCATCCTGATTTGTAGTACTGAAGCTTTCACCATGCTTAAATCCAAGACCTCTATTGTCTCCAGTATCTCTTTGATCCTTCAATAACTCATCAAGCTTAGCATAACTAAACTTGAAATTATCTTTGTACTCATTTGCAGCATCTAGATCACCTCTTAGGACTGTCGCCATTCTTTCCAACTCTTGCTCATTGTTATGTGATTGTACCAATTCAATTCTCAACACATCATTCTCATGTGCCAACCTAATGCATTCCCCAGATCTATCTTCAAGAGATATAGCAAGATTTTCTTCATTCTTCTTTCGGTCTTCAATCTCCTTAGACATCCTCATGGTTAGGACTTGTATTTCATTCTTCAAGACACCATTCTCCTGACTCAACTTCTGACATAATTCCTTTAAAGCATTCTTCTATCCATCATCCTATTTTTGTAATTGATCACAGAGTTCCTTCCTTTTAGCTTGTGTAGATGACAACCTCTCCTACAAAGTAAAAATGAATTCCTTTACAGATCTCAACTCATCTTGTAGCTACATGTTCCTCAACCTTTCAACATCATAGTCATCAAGTGCTACTTGAAGTTCCTTCCTTAAACTTATCTCCATATATTACAGATACAGGATCTTCCTCAAGGTGTTAGACTTACTCTAAGGCACCAAGCTCTGATACCAATTGTTGGGACCCAAGAACACTGAGAGGGGGGATGAATCAGTGTTCTACCGGAATTATGAATTTTAACCTTATTAGCACAACAACTCAGCAGTCGGTAAACATAAAAGCATATAAAAATAAGAAACAATGCAACCACAAAGATGAACACCATAACACCACAGATTTATATGTGGAAAACCTCAATGAGGAAAAACCATGGTGTAATTGGAGAGCCACAATATCTATCCATGGAGCAGATGAATAAATATTACAATAAGGTGCTTGCACATGCAAGAAGGCCAACAGCCTAGAGCACACTTCTCATCACAAAATGAGTCTCACTGACTACAGAAAACATCGAACTACAATCTGAAATGAAGATTGAATAGCAAGAATAGCATCTCCTATGCCTGAGTATAGTTCTGGTTAAGCTCAATACCAGAGGTCTTAAACCTCTTACACAAACCCAATTCAATCACCTATTATCATCCAAAACCTCTACATATGATTACAACTTTATTCGCACACAGATAATCCCATAACCTTCATCCCATGATCTACAAAGAGATCTTACAGATCATATTTATACCAACCCGAGACCTAAACAATTAGGTCGGCCATCTAAAAGATATTACAATAAATCCATTACATAATCCTGCAAACCAATGATAAACCAAGTTGTCCTAAGACCAAAACACCATAAACCAATCAATAAATCCAACTGGTAACGCATCGGGAGCATCAACCAACACGTTACATAAACCGGTCCATAACCTAACATAATAAGATAGAATAGGTCTGGTGCTAAATGCAAACACCACCAATCAACTGGAACACAAACATGATAACCATCAGCATCCTGATAACCTTCTATAAGCCACACCAACACCACTTGTCAGATTCATCAAAATATCTTCAACAAAGCTTTGTCGGTAAAACCCTTACCGGTAACCAAAAGGCTTGCTAGAACAAATAATAGCTTCTGGATCAACAAATCTCAAACCAACTAAATGTGATACGCATAAGGAACACATGAATAACCAATCCAAACCAATTCCACAAGCCGAAACATATCGGAGAAGATCTCCAGATCAACATCATAATCCAACCACTCTACCAAAACCTGATAGACAGCAAAACAGCTAGTGTTGACATCAATGACAAACATCAATGCAACACATAATCAATTCCTCCAAATTGCCAACATGGTTTAGTCATTCAAATTTTCATCAAAATGTAATCAATAGGATTAAGCCATATTCCATACCCTTCACACATGAAATAGAGCTATAAAAAAATAGTCTTAGAATAGTGTATGGTCATCCATCAAAGTGTAATGAAAGAGTGATTTTTTCCAAGTAATATAGTTTGAAATTATCTACTAGATATGTATATAAAATGTGGAAGTATATAGCTAAATTATTATATAGAAATTTATCATAATGAATGCTATCTAAAATAATCAAGGTTAGCTCTTTTTCAAACTTAAAAAAATATGTCCTTCATCCTCATGAATTTATGTATCTTAGGTGTCTAGTGGTAATTTTTTAGTTTATCTTATGGTTGAAATGGCCCCTTATTCATTTAGATACTCATTATAGTAGTTTCCCAAGTAATTTATTGATTTATTAAAGGTTCATGAACTATTTGACAAATTGTGCAAAAGAGACATGATCTTGTAAATTGTTAGGATAGTGGGTTATGCAAAAAATAATTTTGTAGGGATGCCCTCCGCTGTTTTGAATAAAGAATTCTAGAATTAGTTATATTTTGTGTGCATGCAACCATCTAGATTTACTAGATAAGGTTTATGCATATGTCAACCTAATGAGTTACACATATTACATTTACCTATAGTTAATCATTATGCATTCCTGGGCGATATCATGGCATGTTTTAGCTATCTTAATAATAACCTAGCATCGTTATGATGCTAATTAAAATTATAGTGGTTATGTGTGTGTGTTTTTGTGGTGCTTGTAGATTAGACATGGATATAGGCTTGGGATTATTCATAGTGATGCTACTTTTTTGTTTCAATAGTGGTGCTTATAGATTATGTATGGATATAGGCAAGGGTATACAATTTTCAATGTTATAATAGGTAATCATAACCATAAATTTTAAATAGACATATGCAAATCCCATAGATCCAAATAACATGCAAGTACAACCATTTGAAAGGATCAAAGTGTTGTCTAGGAAATCTAGGCCACTGGAAGACCAATTACACAATGATCATTGAGTACATGTAATGAACCAAATTATCTAGAAGATTCTAACCACCAAAAGACAAATTCAAAACATAAATGCAACCAAGGGTTAAACATTTATTTGCTTCCATGTGACCAATAACTATACGCACAAATCTCACACAAGCACTCCATATAGTAGTCAAAACAACTAGTAATTTTCAATCTGACTAGGGAGCCAAAAGAAAGCACCCAACATGAACACTTCTACTTGAGCTTCCAAAGCCCAAACATGTATCCATTTATTCAAGCTCTATCATTCAACCAATTCTCACCATATTCTTTCCTAAAATAAAATAATAACCACCACAAAATCCCACTCATGCAAGGATTAGTAACCAACCACTAAGAAATCAATAGAGGAATACCCAAAAGTAAATTACCATGGATCCATCACATGTAAACCACATGTAAACCACAAAATTAATTTTGCTCTAAAACCAAATGCTAGGAAAACACCATGCATGAACCTCTGTAAAAAAAAAAGTAAACATTAGAATGGTACAAATGCAAACAAACTAATCCATAAATTAAAAAACTAGACAAAATGATTTCCCTTATTGGTCCTTCAAGGAGAATATCATAGTAATGAATTCAACAAACTAATCCATAAATAAAAAAACTAGACAAAATGATTTCCCTTATTGGTCCTTCAAGGAGAATATCATAGTAATGAATTCAACAAAATTCCAACATGAAAGAAAAAAAAAAATTAAATAAGAATACGAGAGGAAAAAGAATGGAAACAACCAAAGAAGAGAAGTGACATAGATATGCTCTATGAAAACCTTTTGTGGAAAAAACCAACCTCCAAAGCACACACCCAATTCATTATTCTATAAATCAATAATTACAATATAGTCATGGGATAACGATGTAAGCTTCAATGGGATCAACACATTTACTCCTATAGTAGAAAACTAGAAACATAAACCAAGATATGGATTATACATCCTCTATCCAATGTTTCCAATATATATACTTGAGAAGGCCTAAAATACAAAAAAAAATACCATGGACCGAAAATACCATATAATTAATTCTCGTACCTTCACTATGTGAAGCTATGCTAGAATATAAAATAACCCTTATTACAAGTTGGTATATGTGACTTAAGAATTCCCCAAAAAGTAGTAGTTATTTCTCATGCCCAAAAATAAGAGAAGATGTGCTTATTGTCGGTTAGCAGATTGGTCTTTACGGTTTGATCTCTAATTTGACTGTGTACCCACAAAGAAGACCAATGAAATTAAGCAATAGTTGGGTAAAATAACATGAGCCTAGCAACTATTTTCTCTCTGAATGTTTAACAAAGGTGCAGCTCCCTTCTCAAGGTCTACTTGAATGCTTGTAAATTAGACTAATTAGGGGGTATACTTTTGATCAGAAAGTAGGAAAGGAACTAACATCTGCTCATCACCATGACATAGACGCGAAAAAAAAAGATCTTATTTTAAATGAGGAAAGGAATAACTTATTTCAACTAGATATATCATAAATACATAGAAAATAACTTCCCGAATGCAACATTAACTCAAATATTAATTACTACACTCAGCTAAGATTCAAAAAACTTAAAACCAATGCTAACTATTGAGAGCGTAAGATAACCCGTGAGAATAAGATTACCACAAAGAGTAACATTATTCTTGCATTATGAAATAAAAGACCCACAATAACATGAGTTTGCAAAACCCAAATGCACAAAGGCATTCCAAGTCGGAAATTAACTATCCAAAACTCTACAATAGTGATCAACAAAATTCAATCGTGTCTCACTCATGCCTCAAAGGACAAGGGGGACCAAAAATTGCAATCCTTTGAGAAGTCCATTACATGTATATTTAAAGATTACAAAACATAATTATCCATGAATTCTTGAAAAATAGTTCCTTTAACTTCCAAAACCAATTCTTTTTCCACCAAAACTTTGCAACAAACTTGATAAGACAAATTGATAATAGGGAAGAACAAAGATGACAAATGTCTTGAACCAAATTCCTTAAGAGGTTGAAGCATCTCCTGATGGTGCCACTTCTTGTTGAGTCTTCTTGTCTCTGTCACATTGTAACACCTTTGAGACACTTGAGATTTTGGTGGCTCGGGGAATGATTACACTAATAGTTCTTGTTTCCCATTGAGCCCTCTTTCTCCTGATGATTTTACTATTGGCCAAGAATGTCTTGTAATGACTGACACACCAAATCAGTGAAGCGTTAATTTTTGTCAACTCTTCATGATTTCCCTCATCGAATCTCTTAAGATCAAATAGGAAATCTACATTCAAAACAAACTTGGTCTTAAGTTCCTCTCCTATGGCAATGCCTAAGTTGTCTTCCTTCTTAAGGTGACACCCGATGTCTTCAAATTCCTGCGTGATTTGGGTCACCATGTCATTAGCTTATGTCAACAACTTATTTTGATCTTTTATGTTCTACAATAGAAAATTGCATTTCCTTTTTAAATTGGTTGTCCAACTTTCACATGGGATAGAGGTAGCATCTGAAATTATGCCTTTTTAATAGTTGTGTCTAACCCAATTATATCAACATTTCTATCACAACCTCCATTGAGGTGATTTACATTTCAATCTTTCATTTACATTTACTTGCAAGTACTTATCGATGGCTCATATACATATCAATTAGAGTTAATTGACTAATTTTCCATCCCAGGAGGACACCGGGGGAGTTTTCCCGCTCAATGTACAACCACCAAAGCATAATTAGAAAGGGGCTTGCCCCAAAATAGGGCAGGGACAGGGGCGCCATGCCCCTGTCCTAGGGGGGACAGGGGCACCATGTCCCTATCCTGACCTTTTTTCCAAGATAGGATGCAATTCGAGCAATGTAGAGGGCAAAAAAGATGCAGTTTTTAGGTGTTGAGAAAGTCTCTGGTCTCCGATCAGGATTAGGGATTTGATTCACATGCGTGAGGACCGTAACGTGGTCAAAAATTGCAAGGGTCACAATTTTATGATGCTACATCTAGCCCCCACTTTAGCAGGTGTATGAGCGTACGCTAATACTGTCAGTAAAGTACAAGGAAACAAGATTGAAAGACTTCTACCATGTCAAGGAGGCAAGATGCACCAATCCCCCAGTGGACTAAGGATCTTATGACATCGATTGACAAAGTAAAAGGGAAGCTCAAGAAGGGAAAACCGTGACTATAAGAAACAAGGTTCCCCTCACTATGAGTCACGAAAAAGACACCAAAATAATGAAGCAAAGCCAAGTTTATGAAATAATTCTAAGTATCAGAAGGAAAATATGAGCGGAGTGTATGCCCCCACATTAAAGCGATTATGTGTGCCTTATCGGGAGTGATTGCTTTAAGGTAGGATACACTCAAGAGAGAGAAGAGAGGGAGCACATTATTGCAAGGACTTAGCCCTCAAGTGAGCAATAAACCCAAGGATAATGAACACAAACCACGAGGAAGTTTCACTTTCCTCAAGGTCAGTATGTTGTATGATAACTCATGTATATCATGTATGTATATGCATATAATAATCGTCATTCCCCAAAGAAAGGAAACTTCCTTGGAAGAAAGGGAAGACAAGAGTCTTTTGAGTCAACATGAAAGAGACCAAGAAAAGATCTCAATGATTTGCATCGTCCCCAAATAGGCATTAAGGTAACAATATAAGAACAGGGATACACATAGAATAATGATCACAAAAGAGCAAGAAAGAAGAGGGAGAAGAGATATACAATTCTAATGTTGCTAATATAGCACGACATTCACCTCCCATTCTTGTTGATCACTATTTTGGGAAGATGGCCAACATGCCAAAAGAGAAACATCAAGCATAGCAGATGGAGCTATCACAAGATCCAAACAAGGACTATGTTCATGTGGTAAGTCACTTTCTTTGATTCTAGGAGCTAGGATTAAGGTTTGTGAAAATTCAGTTGATAAATGCTTGTCCACATCAACATATTCATAGTCACTATCAGAAGCATTAGGAGTTGTCTTGCCATCATGAATAACATTTTCACTCATTTCTTCATCAAGATTTATAGAAAGAGGAATACGAACACAAATAGGAGTAAAACCATCACATGTTTTTTGCAACTTATGATTTGGAGATGTAGGTTCAACATCTTTCTTGGGAGAAAATGGAATCATATCAATTGTTGGAGTCTTGGGAGATTGAATGGTTTGAGGAACAACTTCACGATATCGAGCATGACCACTTCATCGGCGGTCTCTCACACAACGATTCCATCAAGTCTTAGCAGAAGACTAAGAAGGAGGAGGAATATTTATGAAAGGAGGAGCAGTCTCCTCTTTGATAGTTGAAGGCTTTGGTTGAGGTCTTTTAGGTTGGACAAGAGGAGAGGCGGGCCTCTTCTCTCTATAAAAGGAAGGAGGTGGAATTGCGCCATATAAAGGAGGAATGTTAGGTGTAGGAAGAAGACCAGGTCCATCATGAGGAAGAGGTACAGGTCTAACCTTAGAAGGAATATTGTTGTTCTTCTTAGGAGAAGGCATAATCACATCCATAGGAATAGATTGAAGATTTTCCTTAGGAGGGAGATTAGTTATATCCGTGAGGGGAAGAACTTCATCTTCAAGAATGATACAAATGTCAAGTGTTGGGGATCTAGGTTGACTTAAGGATAAGATCATATCTTTCTTCCATTTCTGATAAGATTGAAAAAGAGCATTGCTCCTTGATGGAATGGATTGAAATTTCTTAGGCCAAAAGAAATCAATAGGAATGTCGGGGATTCTTTCAGATGGTCTAAATAAGCTATGGTTCATAGTTATGATTTCTCCATTGTGAGTAAATTTCAAACATTTATGAATTGGAGAAGCAATAGCCTTCATGGAAGATAGCCAAGGATATCCCAACTTCACACGGAATTTCTCGGAAGAGGGTATGATAACAAAGTCAACATCCATAGATTTAGTATGAAATTCAACAGGAAGGGTGATAGAGCCAATGGTAGGACAATAGAATCCATCAAATAACTTCACAACTACATTAGAGGTATCACATATTGGTTTATGCAATCGTAAAGTGAAACGATACTCCTCAGTGATGATGTTAACCACACAAGAGGGGTCAACAAGAGAGCCACGGAAAGGTATATCCTTAACCTTTGTAACTATGTATAAAGGACCATCGGGTGCTCTAATGGTCTCACTAGGGTCAAATGTAATACAAGAATCTTTAGGCGTCTCTTTTTTTTCTACCATATTTACCAAGTGTGGAGCCATAGAAGTGAATTCCTCAAAGGAGAAAGAAGTATACTCAATCTCAATCATGCTAGAGGTATGAGAAGGAAAAGGATCAGTAAAAAAAATTAAGATTTTGATTAGGAGGATCTATTAATTTATTTCCCTTATCATTCACACCTACCACAGATATAGTATTGTTATCAATCAAATCTTGAATCTTACTTTTCAATGTGAAACTTTTTTCAGTATCATGACCAGGCTGACGATGAAATTGACAAAAGGAATTGTTATCAAAATAAGGGGATGCAAGTTTAGAAGGATCAACTTTTTTTATAGGAGGAAGTTTGATAACATTTCTTTACAACAACTGAGACTTAATACTATGTAAAGATTCATTCAAAGGAGTAAATTGTCTTTCTCTTTTGAAAAATTTAGAAATAGAAGGCACACCTGTTGTAGCATTCACATTGGTGTTGTTGATTGTATCATTGAACTTGATGAAGATTTTTGTTGGTTTGAACTTCATAAACGATTGTTGAACATTCTCCCCTTTATCACTCGGAGCCATAGGAGTGGATTGATCCATTTGACTCACAGTCGGTTGATAATTGTGGAGTGTTGCACACAACTGCGGAAAGAAAGTAAACTCAGACAAAAGAAGATTTTCCCTAATATCATTTTGCAAATTAGAAATGAAAATTATTTAAATATCATTATCAGGTACATGAAAAGAAATTTGAGCACACAAATTCTTATATCTACCAATGAAATTAGTCATTTTTTCTTTAATACCTTGTTTACAATGCATTAAATTGAAGTCAAAGTGATTTTAGGACCAATGTTATTTTGAAATTGTTGGATGAAAGCATTTGCTAATTATTGAAAAGAAGTGATGGAATAAGAAGGCAAAGAGCAATACCATTGTAAAGCCTTATCTCTTAATGTTCTTGTAAATAGTTTTGCAAGCAAACTTTGATCATAAGCAAAATCAGTATACAGTGTTTGAAATGTTTTAACATGTGTAAGAGGATCACCTTTTCCATTATAGAGTTCTAATTAAGGGACCTCAACATGCTTAGGTGGCATGGCTTTAACAATATCAAGAGAAAGTGGGCTCGCAACATCAAAGGTGGGTACACTAAACCTGGATTGACTCATAGAAGCAATTTGTTGTTGTAAGGAAGACACGGTTTGAGAGAGATTGTTAATGGTTGCTTCGGTAGAAGAATTGATGTTAGACATGGTTGATTGAGAAGGTGGTGTGATGTTATTAAAGGAAGGCATGGATTGAGAATACGGTGGTGGGACAAGATGATAAGTAGGCATAGGTGATGATTGCATAGGAAATGGGACACTTGAAGGAGGAACAAAATTGTGGAATGAATTTCCCCCTCATGTCACATTGATTGTTTGAGGGATAATAGGAATACTTATGGAAGTCATAGGTAAAGATGGAGGATTAAATAAAGAAGAGGGATTTCCCCCATGACCAATGGTTGTAGGAATGACATTTTGAGTTGATGTTGTCATGATGTTTGAAGTGAAAGTAGGAATACTATCCATTAAAGTGGTCAAAGGAATAGAAGAATTGATTTGATTTGAAGGTTGTGAATAACCTAAGTTCTTATCACAACTCTTGATAGGCATGACATTAGAATCAACAATATGAGCAATGTCACGCAATATATCAATTCCATTCTTATCACTTTGAATCATGTGTTTAAGGCCTTCAATTAATGGAAGAGCTTCACTATTAGGGTATTCTTGGGACATCCATTGTTGAAAGTTATCAAATTGATTGTCCAATTTTGAAAGTTGATCTATCAAAACTCTAATCAAATATTCTTCATGTTCATGGGATTCATCAATGGGATAAATAGGCTCATGATTAGGATGGAAAGAATTAGCATTATCCTCATTAAAGAAGTCACCCAAATTATGCTCCATCTCCTTGGTAATTAAATCTTGGGAAGCCTTAATTATAATGCTTCGTCTAACAGGGATAGTGTAGGTAGGACTAATAGTGGTAAAACTCATGCACTAGAGGGAAAATTGAAATTTTGAATTTTGAACAAAGCTCACCAAATTGAGTAATGCAAAATTTAAGAAAATAATGATTAAACAATTTGAACTTTGTTGGAGGAAGATAATGACACAATTTCCAAAATAATAAATCAAAGGAAATTGGGACTTTAAAATTAGGGCCAAGGGGATACCAATTAATTTTAAAATTGATAAAAAAAACAGAATTTTTAAAATCAGGGCAGATTATAATTAACCTCTTAATTTTAAAAAATTTCTTAAATTTTGAAATGTTGAATTTTGGAGATATTTTCTATTTTAGAGGTATCAAAAATCAACAAAAGCAACCAATCTTTTGGATTTAGGCTATTGAATACAGTCATAAAAGTCTCCCAAAATTTTGGGAAAAAAGTCGAGGATTGTGGCGACAATGCACACGGTCTGACCAACTTTTTTCAAAAATTTTAGGGATGAAAATTATGATGATTTTAAAGATAATCCCAAAAAAATTACGGATTTTACGATTTCTAGATAGGTGAAAATAAGGTTCAAATGTGAAAATAGGACCCTATTAGGGTTTTGAAGAAAAAAGGGAAATGGATTGCAAATTTGAAAAGGGTCAAACCTAAAGGGGAGGGACACCTTGGAAAATGTTTAGAAATTTGAATTTGAATGAAATTGATTGAAATTTATACAAAATTCAATTAAATTTGAAAATTAGGGTTTTATGACCTAACCACTTAATTTTTGAAATTTGAAAAGAAGGGGGAAAATAAATATTTGAATTGTAGGAATGTAGACAAATCTGAAAACAATCACAAATCTTAAAATTGAATGGAACTTCAATATTTGCACAAGTTCCAGATCATTTTTGAAAATTAGGGTTTGAATAATTAACCACTTGATTTTGTAAAGTTGATTTTGCAAATTGAACAAGACAAGGAGAAAAGTGAATTTGACAAACAAAACATTTTTCAAATCTAAGACAATAGCAAGAAAAACACAAGTTCAATTTCAATTTTAAAACTAGGGTTTTGAATGAATTAACCCTAAGTGTGCAAAAAAATTAAACTTGCAATTTTGTTCAAAGGAAAGCATGCAAGACGTCGAGTTCACCAAAATGTAATGTTGGGAAAATGAGCGAATGAGAGATCTAGAGGAAATGTTTTCTTCCCTCTTAGGAGAGATGAAAGTTTCACTTCGGATTTCCCTTCAAACACTTTTCCCACATTACATTAGAAGAGGAGGGAAAATGCACTAGATTCAACCTCCAGAGAAGGAGATTGAATCCTGAGTGATATAAGAATGGTAAGTTAATCCCCTCTTTTGGAATGAGATTTGAATTGATTGAATTGTGTATTTATGACCAAGTGAAAAAGTGACAAAGATCTGATTATAACATGAGATAGAAGCGTAGGATAAAGTTGTGCACCTGGATATGGCAATAATATGTCGAGACGAAGCTGCCCTGCGAATTTCAAAAAAAAATCCATGACCGTGGCGAAAGTGCACAGGGTCCTCCAAAAAATCCGTGAAACGAAAAGGGTTTTTCCACCTCTGCAAATGGAGTCCAAATCTGAAAGTACAGTTGCGCACCTGCAACCTATACATAAAAGAGAGGAAAAGGGGTTGGGATTGGGGGTTTCCCTTCAGGTCAAACCCCAGTTTTGGAATTAACCAAATGATGAAAGAAAGTACTTGCAGGTAAATGTAAATGAAAGACTAAAATGTAAATCACCTCAAGGGAGGTTGTGATAGAAAATTTGATAGAATTGCTTGTATTGAATTGAATGTTGAAAGGGATCTCCTCTTCAATGGTTGAATCCTTGACTTGAATGCAACACCTAGCCTTGAAGGGAGACTTGAGAATGCTCAATGCTGGAAAAGGAATGATTGATTCTTGAACGCTCTTGAATACTTGAATGTGTGATTGATGAAAAATTTCCAACTTCTCCAAATGGGAAGGTGAATGTGACTTATATACCCATAAATTAGGGTTAACTGACTGATTTTTCATCATAGGCCGACACTGGGGGAGTTTTCCCGCTCAATGCACAACCACCAAAGCATAATTAGAAAGGGGCCTGCCCCAAAATAGGGCAGGGACAGGGGCAATAGTTCAAGCAGTGCAGAGGGCAAGAAAGATGTATTTTTCAGGTGTTGAGCAAGCCTTCAGTCTCCGATTAGGCTTAGGGATTCAATTTGCATGCGTGACAACCCTAATATGGTTGAAAATTGCAAGGGTCTCAATTTTATGATGCTACAGTGTCATGGACTTTCATTAGGACAACATCTTCCTTAGTACCATTCATTGTATTCTTATCTTTATCTCCTTGATTGACCTGCTCTAGTGTCTTCTCTTTTCTTTGCTCTTCTTCATTAACTCCCTTCCTCTTTTCTCCTTCTTGTAGTACCCCTACTCGTTTGAACTCATTAGACTCATATTTTATTATTGTTTGTTTTCAATGGATACATTACCATGATGTGTTATTCAGATTTATATGACATTATTTCATGCTTTATCTGGATATGAGATGCATAATTTATTTGCAGTATTTTATGGATTATTGCTATGTACTGACACTTTACTTTATCTATGCAATGTGTAATTATATTTTGCATGTCTGGGAGTGTATTGGATGCAAGGGGACGATTTTCCTTCACTCATTTCGGTGAGACAGGGAATGTCGGGATTCTCCTTCATCGGTGTGTATGCCATGTTTTCTATATTGTATATATGCATGTGTGGTTAAGTGATGCAGGATATTACCGGTTAGGTATAGGGTATTGTCTCCACCTAGCTTCACAGGTCTGAGCATGCCTTATATTTTCCGATGGAAGTGGAGGAGATAGTAGTTGACCCTATTTTACTCATTTACACTCGTGTGAGTGTCGTCAGTTAGTTCGGCCTTCGTATTTTGTCGTTTGATCTTTTTATGAGTATTTGCTTGAGATTTGTTCAGTTTGTGTGTTTTAGTGGATTTGATTAATTAATTAAGTTTATGGAGTTATCTCATAGTTGATTTATGTATGCATTGAGATTATAAATTTAATTAATTAAAAAGAAGTTATTAAATTAAGTTACAAGCTGCATGATATTAGAAATATATTTTATTTAAATTTAAGGGAAAAATAAATTAGATTAATTTCATTTATTGTTTCCTAGAATTTTAAATAAATAAAAGAATAAATTAATTAATTAATTAATTAATTAGAATTAAAGTATTGCTTTAATTTCTTTATTTAGAAAATTAATTAATTTGCATGAGAAAAGAAAAGAACGAAAAATGATTTTTAATTATTGCATGTTAACTTATCCCTTTGTTAAAAAATTGGAAAAGAAAATAAAATTGCTTTTATTACTAAATTTAGGTTTTTGGGAAAAAGATATTCAACCTAGAATTTTAGTTTAAAAAGAGGAATAGGTCATTATTTTAGAATACATAGGAAATAGGTCAGGGATTTAGGTGAAGAAATTTATTTGGAAGCTTGTTGAAAAGATTAGGGCTCTTCTACATATTTCTTCCAGGAAAGCTATACCAGGTTGGGTGGCTTCTTTTGATTGTTGTTTTATAGAAAAAAGTTTTATTTCTTTTATCTCTCTGATTGATGTGTGTGTTAAGATGTTTGTTTAATCTAAAATCTTGTCTGATTATTTCTTGTTCTTGGCTAAAGTCCATTCCTGATGTTAATTTCTAGTTTATGGAAGGAAGTTAATTTTGAGAAAATTAGGAAAATTATTATGGCAAATTTTGCCAAGATTTTATTTTGCATGGAAATTATAAGATTGGAAGAAAACGGGTTTTTTTTACCAGAGAGAATATTTCCTTTTTATTGGGAGTTAGTTATGATATTTGGCTATGGATGTTCTGTCAATATTAGTGTAATCTCTGGGTAATTATTAATTACTATGTTAATGGATCTAATTTTTAATTAAATTAATTTCATTTTTATAGGATATGGAGAAATTATCTTATTTAAATCTAAAAAAAAAAGAGTTGTTTAACTAAATTCTGGAAAATGATTTTTAAAAAATTCATTGTAAATTTTGTGTTATTGTAAAATATTAGAAAAAAAAATTTTAAAAATATATAAAAAAAAAATTGGCAGGTAGCAACTACCGAGGGTAGTATGTCTACCGTGCGGTAGCAGTACTACCATCGGTAGTATGCTACCGGTGGTAGAACCTACAACCGGCGGTAGCAAGGTAGCAGTGCTACCGTGCGGTAGCATGTGCTACTGTGTAGAATAGCTGTGATGTATAGTTTCCTCTTTCTTTTCCCCTGTGCGTACTTTGACATGGCACTTTCGGGTTTCGTGCCCGGGGGTTGTGTATTTTGGGTGATTTATTAATTAATTTATAATATATATATATATATGAATCTATATATATGTATTTATATATAAGTTGTTTTTTTATTATTATGGGTATTATATTATTTTAGCTTTATTTTAATACTGTGGAAATTAAATTCTGAGTTGTTAAATATATATTCTGTAATATAATTATAAGTGAATTATTTGTAGGTATTCATATAATTATATTATATGAATATAATTTAATTTATAGTTATATTTATTTTTTATGAATGTAATTAGATTATAGTTTGGGTGTTTTCAGAAAAATTTGTAAATTTGGAGATTTTACATTTATGCTTGAAAACATTAGGAGATTAATTTTTGTGTGATTGATTTAACCTTATTGGAGAAATGACAAAATTGATTTATTTGTATTAATATAGCTGTAAATTCTTATTATCTGTAAATTCCTTATTTGCAAGTTATTTATGCTTTTGGTTGTTGTAAGAAAAGATTGTCTATATTAGGGTCTTCGGTAAATGGTGTTTATAGTCAAGTTTAATTTCGTTGCAATTCTGGTTGAGTTGTCATTATGTCCTATGTTATTATATCTCCTTGGTCAGGTGTTGTTGTATACCTTTATTGATGTGAGCCATTGTGTGTTTTGTCCAAATGGTCAATCTTGGGTTAGTGATTATGTATCCTTCACCTGTGGTTTGGCAGGATTAGTTATGGTTGTCTGTTTCGCCATAGAGTTCTCGTAGAGAGACCTTTCCTATTACTGTCCTATGAGAGAGTGGCTTTCGAGTGGGGGCCATGCCTTAAGTGGATGACAGGATAACCCGTCGAAAGTTAGTTAAAAAGTGATAACCTAATAATATATTGGGGGGGAGTGAAATAAATACTAATTAAGATAATGTACCTTGTGCATAGGTGAAGTGCTTGTACAAGGCTCATAATGTTACGAGAAGGCCTGGAATGAAAAACTTACCACCTTGTCTTCACGAAAGGATTGGTAGGGTCCACATGAGACTTAGTTGGAGCCGGAAGCCGGGAGAGGTTACCAGGACAAAGAGTCGGGACCTAGGAGGCCTACCATGGTAACCATCAAGCTTTGCGATGACACTCTCTCCTTAGAGTCACTAGTGTTTGTGAGTTGAGTCACATGGATGTTTGCGGAGTCGTGTAGTTCTTTTGTACTTGTCTTATTTTGCTTGCTTGAGGGTTTTCTACTATCTCCTAGCACAGTGGGGTGGTTCCATTTTGAGATCACATGGTCGGGTGGTAGTGCCACTTCCCATCGGATGTTCTGGATTGTATCTTCAGGCGAGGAAAGGCTTCGCTGGTGTTTCTTGGTTCATGGTTCTTGCACCAGCTCATGTTCGTGATCATTGTTCAATTGAGACCTTGTGGTCATTGTATCAGACTTTTGTGTAACCTTGATATTGTAACTCTATAATCTGTGGTATTATTGGAAGCCATGTAATTATGGATATTGTAATATTATGTCAATGGAATGTATGTTAATTCAGTTACTTTGATCTTATGTATAATTTATTTATGGAAAATTGAATGCATTTGAAATATTTGATTCTCTCATTATGGAATTTAGATGTCTGTGTAGTTTTAAACTTAAGCATTTACTTTATCTAATTAAATGGACAATTGAATTAACCATGGTGTTAATATAATCTACAATTAATCTTCGTTGGTAACCCTTAGGAAATCATGTGTTAGTCTTCCACTGTGTTATTAGACGTGCAATGGTTATAATTAATGCACTAAATCTTTTTAAAAAAATCATTTCACCCTTTATTTGCCTAGTTGTGTTGTTTTCCTTTAGGGTTCCTGGCGGGGCATTACACTTCTCCCCCTATATTAAGTTTTGGAGCTCCTCCACAAGTCTTCTTCAGGGTTCTATCCTTTTTAGGATGCATTTCACCGCCTTTGTCCCCTCCTGTTATAGAAGATGTCACCTAAGCAACAAGCACTAAAGAAGTGTCAATAGTACCAAAGCCGATCGAAGTAGGAGTTCTCTTCTCTCTCAATGGAGTGGTCTTTGAGGCTTGTTCCTTTTTCTTAGCTGCCCACACCATTGTTCTTTTCATTACTGCCATTGTTTTGTTGTCAATATTGGTTATCTCCCAGCCCAATTGGTAGTCTATTATATGTTTTAAGGTCATCCTTGACCATTCTCTTTTCCTTACTTTCACATCATTGTCACAATCCCCCAATAATCTTCCAACAAAGACACATGATCATGTGTTTGACCTAGTTGTAAAGTTTCCTTAACAAAGCTCTTGTTGTTGAAGTTGAACCCAATAACTTCATACTCATCTAATGTATATTTCTCCAGAACCTTAACACAATTTAATGCCTCTGATTGAGATTTTTATATATACAAACCTAAAGAAATGGGAAATTGAATTCATATCTTCCTCTTCTCAACACATCTCTTATTGACCTCAGAAACTTGCCTACACAATTCAATAAGAACCCATTTATCTTCTACATGTCTGGATAATTTCAATGGGAAGTCGTCAAAGTCTCCCACTTGGATATAAGTGAAGGTAGGGAATTGGATAAAAAATCTCTCATATTGGTTGACCAACTAAGCAGCTTTGATAGATATCCTCACTTCAGGGTTCCCTTGAAATTCCCTTACCAAGCCCTTGATGAATACATCATTCACCCTTTTGAAATTGGCATAACTTCGTTGCAATTGTAGATCCAAGTATAAATCATATACTTGGATGTCATCCTTGATATCTTCCACCTAGTTAATTCTAGGCCACTAACTGGTGCAAGATAGGGCATAAAGCAAATAGAATGACATGTAGGAAAAATTATTGAAACAAAAAGAAGTAATCATACTATGTAGCTTGTCGATGATCAGTGAGGCCCAACTTAGATGCTCCTTTCGTACATAGATGACTTGGACAAAAAATAACACCCACTCATTGAGATTCTGAGCATCTTCATCTTCATGCAACCGATTTAACAAGACTATGATGCCAGTTGTAGGCACCTGAAATTGTTTTATCATGTCTTCTATTAATTAAATAAATTCTTATTTATTTAATTAATTCATTAATCCTCTTCTAAGCCTTTCCTCATTTAAATAAATACTTATTTATTTAAATTGTCTTTTTCTTAAATTAATAAATATTTTATTTATTTAATTGATCCTACTTCCTCTATTAATTAAATAAATCTTTATTTAATTAATTAATTCATTAGCCCTTTTTACCCATGACACATGTCACTCATCTCTTAATTCTTCTCTTACCTACCCCCTTTATTATTTAATTATTTCCTCTACCTCCCCTTTAATCCTAGCTGACCATTTATCCTCTTCACCTTTTAATCTTATCCCTCAATTTCCTAAAGTGTCTTCTATATAAGAGGATACTCTCCTTCATTATCAACTCTAATCATCTAATCACCTAGCAACTGCATCAATCAAGCCTTCTTGTGATCAAGCTATCAACTATAATCCATTATTTGTTGAGCTCTTGTGCACACATAAAATCTGAGAGTAAATATATCAAACAAGATCAATGGAGATAGGAGACAATGGAGATTGAAACCCTACTTGACATGTGAATGGAATATCTATTAGGATAACTGGTGAATAACTGAGAGGGGGGGTAAATAAATTGTTAACAAATTATGTGAATTAAAGCACTTAAAACCTTATACCAGAATAACTTATAAAGCATTAAAGCATAATTGAAAACCAGAGAATCAATACTATGCAACCATAACACATAACACCATGATTTGTACGTGGAAAACTCAGTAAAGGGAAAAACCACGGTGGGAAACCCTACCCACAATCAAATGATACTTCTGCAGCAAGTATATGATTACAATAGGGGCCTGATCATGCAGGAAGGCACACTGCCTAGAGGGCACTGCTCATCACAATGGAGTCTCACTGACTACAGAGATGTCAACCACCTCAAGACATTTGGACAATAATCCAGAGAGAAGAACTATGGGTGATAGCATCAAACATGCCAGATTATAGTTCTGGTTAAGCACAATATCAGAGGTCTAAAACCTCTTACATAAACCCAACTCGATCACCTATGATCGACCAAATCCTCTGTGCAAATGATTATTACATTATTCACTTGCATTCATACCATGATCTACAATGAGATCTTACATATATTTATACCAACTCGGGACCTAACCAATTAGGTCATCCACAAAAATGATAATTCGATAGATCCATTACATAATCCTAAAATAAAACATAAAGTATGTCGTCCCAAGGCCAAACAAACATTATCCAATCAATAAAACATCCTGGAAGCACATTGAAGGATCCACCAACATGCTACATGAAAATCTCATAACCTAGATAGCACCAAACCTAAATAAGATCCAAACACGCCAAATCAATGACACCAATTAGTCGAGGCACGAACACAATCACCATTAGCATCCTGAATCCCTTCTAGAAGTTGCACCAATGCCACTTATGCATTACATCAAAGATATTCAATAAAGCTCTATCGGTGAAACCCTTACCGGACCAATAAAGAGGGCTTACCAACTGACTGAAACATACTTTAGAAGCATATGAACCATCCATACAAACTCATTCCATCATCCAGATCATACCAGTGACAATCAAGTGATAATCTTCCCAATCCAATCCTTCTACCAGAAGTCAGTAAACAACCATAACAGTTAGTGTTGACATCAATGACAAAACATCAATACAACACACAATCAATTTCATCATATGGCCAACAATCTCCCCCTTTGGCATTGATGGCAACACTAGATGTGAAAAACATCCAAGTGCCAAGAAGATGCCAAACAAGTCTCCCCCAATGGAAGATAGCCAACAAACTCCCATAAAGTGATATAGCAATGAAGCTCTAAACCAAAACTGAATCAAAAGACCAAATACCGCCAAACTCCCCCTAAGGATTGCAATCAATCTAAAAAATAAATAGCAATGGTTTTTCACATATATTCCTCCCCCTTTGACAACAAAGCCAAAGAATCAAACAAAATTAAAAAAAACTTTAAATCTCAAGGTTAACTACTCCCCCAGAGTAGTAGAATTATTTCATCAATTTGAAGCAGAAGATAGCTCTGATAATGCATACCAGACTGATGCACATTTGCATCATTTAAGTCTCTACCGAAGTGGTAGAAACCCCCAATCTGTCTCTTAAATACTCAAATGATTCTTGGGACAAAGGTTTAGTGAAGATGTATGTTATTTGTTCTTTACTATTCACATAAACCAATTTGACTTATTTTGCTTCCACCTTTTCCTTCAAAAAGTTATACTTGATTGATTCGTGCTTAGTCTTGGAGTGAAATACTGAATTCTTGGATATGTCAATAGCTGCAAAGTTATCAAAATGGATAACAACTGGATCATTGCAACTCACTTGTATATCCTTCAACATCTGCTTCATCCATAGAACTTGACTACAATTGGTTGCCACTGCAACATATTCAGCTTCAGCAGTAGATAAAGAAATGCATGACTGCTTCTTGTTGATCCATGAAACCAACTTCTTTCCGAGAAAGAATGCTCCACCAGATGTTCTCTTCTAGTCATCAACATCACCTACCCAATCTGCATCTATATATGCACATAAAGTAAAGTCATCATCTTTAGGGTACAATAAACCATATTCAGTTGTTCCTTGCAAATACCGGAATATCCTTTTTATTGCACTTTCATGATTTTCTCTTGGATTACTTTGAAATCTTGATACAATATTGACAGCATTCATTATATCCGGTCTAGTCTGATTTAAATATAGCAAACCACCAATCTTGGATTTATATCTTGTATAATTTACTGGAGGGGATACATCCTTAATTACAATTTTTCACTTGTAACCATAGGAGTACTAATCGGTTTAGAATTTTCTATACCAAATTTCTTCAAAAATTCCCTTAGATACTTAGTTTGATAGATAAATATGCCTTTGTCATTCTGAGTAATCTGCAAACCTAGAAAAAATAGTATTTCTCCAGTCATAGACATTTCAAATTCACTTTGCATATTATCAGAAAATTCCATGCACAATTTTTCTTCACCTCCAAAAATGATATCATCAACAAATACTTCAATAATCATAATATCATCATTAGTGATCTTATAATATAGGTTACTGTTAGCATTACCTTTTATAAAATCAAGCTTCAGAAGATACTTCTCTAACCTTGTATACCAAGCTCTAGGAGCCTGTTTTAATCCATATAGAGCTTTCCTTAATCTACAAAACATATTTTTGTCATCTGTCAATAAAAATCCATCAGGTTGCTCAATAAAGACTTCCTCTTCAAGTTATCCATTCAGAAATGCACACTTAACATCCATCTGATAGACCTTGTAGTTCTTATAGGCTGCATAAGCAAGAAATAGTCTAACAGCTTCAATTCTAGCTACCAGTGCAAAAGATTCACCATAATCAATTCATTCCTTCTGAGAATATCCTTTGCAGACCAATCTAGCCTTGTTTCTTACAAATTGTCCATCCTCATTCATTTTGTTTCTAAAAACCTATTTAGTTCCAATAAAATTCTTATTTTTAGGTCGGTGAACTAAAGTCCAAGTATTGTTCTTTTCTATCTGATCTAATTCATCTTCCATAGCTTTCAGCTAACATTCACCTTTACAAGATTCAATTACTGATGTCGGTTCAATCTGAGAAATGAAATATGCCTCTTGATTTGTCAATCTTCTCCTTGTCATAAATCCCTTGTTTTTGTCTCCAATGATCTGATTTTTAGAATGATTTAGCATTACATACCTTGGTGTTTTTTTATTTTCAGGTTCTCTGTGCTGCTCTTCAGTTACAGTTGAGTTTTTTTATGATGTTAGGGTAACTAGTTCAATATTTTGTTTCAGTACAGGCACTATCGGATCAGTTATGATCATTTCTAGTGCCAGTTCACTATCATAAGATTTAGCTTGGTCTTTGTACTGCTCATCCACTTTCACATTAGCACTCTCCACAATTCTCTATAATCTTTTGCTATAATATCTATATGCTTTGCTTTTAGTTGAACAACCAAGAAATATCCCTTCATCACATCTAGGGTCAAACTTTCCAATGGAATCATCTCTTTTGTTATAGCATTTACTTCCAAAGATTTTGAAATACTTAAGAGTGGGGGAATGACCAAACCATAATTCATAAGGTGTCTTATCAGTATCTCCTTTGATATGAATTCTGTTGAATGTATAAACTGTTCTACTTATTGCTTCTCTCTAGTAGATATGAGGCAAATTAGCTTCCATCATCATGCTTTTGGCTGCATCCAAAATGGTTATGTTCTTTCTTTCCACAATGCCATTCTGTTGAGGTGTCCGAGTGCAGATAATTGTCTCATGTTGCCATTTTTCTCACAATAATTGTTGAACTCGCCAAATGTGAATTCACCACCTTGATCTGATCTCAGACACTTGATTTTAATTCATGTCTCTATCTCAACCATAGCTTTAAAGATCTTGAATTTCTCAAAGGCTTCAAATTTGTCCCTTAGAAAATCAACCCACATCATTCTAGAATAGTCATCAATGATTAACATGAAATATCTATCTCCTTGAAAGCTTATTGTATTAGTAGGACCACATAGGTCAGTTTGAATCAAATCAAGAATATCATTTGATTTATCAGGTATGCTCTTAAAAGAAGTTCTGATTTGCTTACCCATTTGACAATCCTTACATACCAGATATGACGCTTCACAATCTTAGGTAAATCTCTAGCTGCCTTAGTTGAACTGATCTTTACAATGCAATCAAAATTTACATGACACAACCTCTTATGCCATAGCCAACTTTCATCAATATGCGCAATCAAAAATGTCTTTTCACTGGAGTTCAAATGAAAGATGTTACCTCTTGTCTGTATATCGGTTGCAATCTCCAATCCTGATTTGCTAATGATTTTGCACTTTCCATCCTTGAATTGTAATTGAAATCCTTTGTCTACCAACTATCCTACACTTAAAATATTATGCTTCAGACCTTCAACATAATAGACATTATCAGTATTATGCTTACCATCCAATGAAATGGTTCCTCTTCCTTTGATCATGCATGCCTTGGTATTACCAAATCTGACTTGACCACCATCAAATTCTTGCAGGTTTAGAAACTTCCTTTTGTCACCTATCATATGATGAGAACAACCACTATCTGTTACCCACTAATCTTTGTCTTCAACTTTTTTTGCAAGGGCCTTTTCCTCATTTATGATAACTCGTTTCAGATCATCTTCCTTCATAGCATAAAATACCCAGTCTTTTCCATTGTCGGATCCACTAGCTGAATCTACTGTCGGTTCTTCTTCTGATTCATCAGTTAGTCCTTCCTCATCAGCATAGTAGCATGATTTGTTTTTGTTTCTCCTATACTTATGCTTGATCTGATATTCAGGGTTGGGCTTAAAATATCTTCTTGCTCTTTCTTCCAATTTTGAATTCCTTTCAGGACATCTAGATGCAAAATGACCTATCTTATTACATGCAAAAAAATTGAAAGGAGTTTTTCCTTCATACTTACTTCCTGACGGACCTATAGGTATCCTTCTAGCAAATAGGGCTTCAAGTTTCTCAAGCTCCATCTTCTTTCCTAATCTCTTACAATTCCTTTGAATACAAAACTTTCCAATCTTGTTTGTCGGTTGATGATGTAGATGTCTTAAATGCAGTATCAATCTTTGGATCTCCAGGAGGACCAAATTCCTCAAGCTCAAAAGAAGATATCTTCCCAACAAGAGTATCTCTATTGATAGAAGAATTAGGCATGGTTCTTAGCTCATTAATTGTAGTTACCTTCATCTTATATATCGGTGTTAAAACCCTTAATACTTTTTAAACAATCTCTTCCTCTCTCAAAGATCCACCACATCACTAAATTCCTAATACAATTTCATTTACCCTTTCCCTGACTGCAAAAATTCTTTCATCTTCCTCCATCTTCAAGCTTTCATATCTTACTCGATAACATTCAAGTTTTGCAATTTTAACAGTGGGATCACCTTCATTGAGAGTCTCCAACTTGTCTCATATATCTTTTGTCAATGATTTGTCTGATAGTCCCATGATTTGTTGATATGATAAGGCTCTTAAGAGGGCTTATCTAGCTCTGCGGTCATTTTCAATGTTCTTATCCAGGTCTGCCGGTGCAGGATTGCCAGATGCTGGATTATGAGGAGTGTAACCATTCTAATTTATTTCCCAAATTTCCTTTCCAATGCATCTTAAATGAGTCTCCATTTGAATCTTCCATACTCCATAGTTTGTTCCATCAAGTCTAGGGCTTTCCTTCTGGAAAATAGTAGTTGAACTATTAGTTACCATAGGATCTTCCTCAAGTGGTTAAGCTTCTGCAAAAAGAGGACCAGGCTCTCATACCAATTCTTAGGATAACCGGTGAACAATTGAGAGGGGGGGTTGAATCAATTGTTAATAGATTATGTGAATTAAATCACTTAATATTATATCAGAATAACTGATAAAGCATTAAAGTATAATTGAAAACAAGAGAATCAATACCATGCAACCATAACACATAACACCATGATTTGTACATGGAAAACCCGGTAAAGGAAAAAAACATGGTGGGAAACCCTACCCACGGTCAGATGATACTTCTGCGGCAAGTATATGATTACAATAGAGGCTTGCAGATGCAGGAAGGCACACTGCCTAGAGCACACTACTCATCACAATGGAGTCTCATTGACTACAGACATGTCAACCACCTCAAGATATTTGAACAACAATCCAGAGAGAAGTGACAGTATGATGAAAGAATAAGTATCTGGTAGAATACTGAGAGGGGGGTGAATCGGTATATTGAAAAACTGATACAAAATTTCCCAAGCTCAAACTCAGTCAAACAAAGTAAACATATCTTAGTCAAGATCAATATTCTTAGGAATACTTGACATTAACTAGTTTAATTGTTATGACAACTTTTAATAGTAAACACCTTCAATCTTGTAAATATCAACAATCCTTAATCTTAACTCAACATATTCATCTCTCAATGCTTCTACTTAACATGCCTTATCAGAAATTAACCAAATCAACAAATAAGATCACAACCACAAAAGCATTCACCACTTGACACAAATGTTTATACGTGGAAAACCCAAATAGGTAAAAACCCCGGTGAGATGGGCCTCACAAGGATAGCTATCTGAACTCTTTCAAAGTTTGCCCTGTTAGAAGCCAAAGCCTGTTAGAGCTTTACAATAAGTCTTGTTAAGAACTAATTTCGGTTAGGAATCACCCGGTTAAGGGATTTACAAATATGCCTTGTTAGAAGCACAATACCCTGTTAGGAGTAACCTCGCTGGAGGATTTAAGAATCCAAGCTAATGGACCACCTTGTTAGAGGATTTAATGAGTAACCAAGCTTGTTAGAGCTTACCCAATTAAGGGATTAAACTTTTGTTGTAATTGTTAGAAAACAACAGGTTTTCTTGATCTATCTGAGTAGCACTACATTTGCTTGATCAGATCCTTCTAAGCTTCAATCTGCCTTCACTCAAAATTGCAGATCCTTTCATTGGTTGGAAAACCACACATCCAACAGGTTTTCTACCAATCTTTCCAACAACCTTTACAAACAACTTCATCGACCTTAAATACAAATCAATTAGGTTGGTAACACAACAAAAACCTAATTCTCATCATTGAGATTACAAACAAGTCGGTTCAATCTTGACCGTTAGAAATCATGACAATCTCTTCACATTCTTCAAGACAATTCCAACCGCTCCATTGGACTTTGTAACTCATCACACATTGTGCATTAAATGTAATCCTCTTTTCTCCTTCCCTAGACAATAAGAAAACACGCCAAACCAATTTGAATTTATCCTCATACAATGATCACATGTGTCTCCATCATTACTGCTCATCAGATAATAAACCAACAAACTTGATGGGTTAGGGTTTAACAGCTGATAGGGTTTACCGGTTACATTACATAGAAAGGTTTGACCCTTTACACTGGCTCACCGGTTCAACTCACAAAATTTACATACGGGTTACAACATCATCTACAATTCTCTTCTTACCGGTTACTAGCCAATATCAAAAACAACAATATCAGCAATAACATGAATACCTTTCATCGGTTCAATTGACATCAATGACAACATATCATTAATGCAATCTCTATGCAAAATGCCAACAATCTCCCCCTTTGGCATTGATGGCAATACAAATATCAACGCCTCTGATTGCTACTGAGATTGGTGAATAGGAATCTTGGTTTACATTACCAAGTATTCACCTTGCTTTGTGTGTCTTCAGCCTGCCGCTGGTGAGTAGGAATCTTGGTTTACATTACCAAGTATTCACCTTATCAGACACATAATTCTTCTCCTTAATCACATAAGAATCCCGGTTTACATTACCAAGTATTCACCTTATCAGACACATAATTCTTCTCCTTAATCACATAATTTTTCTCCCCCTTTGACAGCAATGCCAAAGTGAAAGTAAAACATGTAATTATTCTCTCACTATGCATTAGCATCATTTTTCAACTTGATGCTCCCCCTATGGAATACATCCACTCCTTCATCAATCCATATAAGATTCTACAAGTAATTCAGGGACTGATGCAATCAGCATCATGAAGAGGGACAACCCCCAATTGACTTCTAAGATACTCAAAAGTGGTCTTAGGCAGATGTTTGGTAAAGATATCTGCAAGCTGCTCCTTGGTAGAAACATGCTCCAAGATAACATCTTTACTTTGAACTTTTTCCCTCAAGAAGTGATATTTCAATTCAATGTGCTTAGTCCTTGCGTGCAAAACAGGATTTTTAGAGATGTTTATTGCACTTGTATCATCACACAAAAATTTTATAGGTTCTGATATTTTCATCTTGAAACCTTCCAAAATGTGCCTCATCCTCATAACTTGTGTGCAATTCATATAAGCTGCTACATATTCAGCTTCAGCAGTAGATTGTGAAGTGCAACTCTGCTTTTTACTACTCCATGAGACTAGCCTTCCTCCTAGAAAGAATGCTCCACCGGTAGTACTCTTTCGGTCATCAATATTTCATGCCCAATCAGCATCTGTGTATGCTTGCAAGTCAAAATCTCCACCATATGGATACCATAATCCATAATCAACAGTACCTTTCAGATATCTAAAGATTCTCTTAGTTGCCATCAGATGTGCCTCCTTTGGATTCTTTTGAAATCTAGCCACAATACCAACTACATGGGCAATATCCGGTCGACTGTGAACAACATAGTGTAGTTTTCCAATCATTGACCTGAATTCCTTTTCATCTACAAACTTAGATGCATCTTCCTTACACAATTTACAACCTGTAACCATTGGGGTTACAACTGGTTTACAGTTGCTCATACCGAAAGTCTTCAAAACCTCCTTCACATACTTGGATTGAGTAAGGAAAATACCATTCTTCATCTGTTGTATCTGTAAGCCTATGAAAAAATTTATTTCCCCTACTAATGACATCTCAAATTCATTATTCATTTCATCTGTAAAATAATTACTCATGTCATCATTTCCTTCAAATATAATGTCATCTACAAATACTTCACTGACCAGTATATCATCTCCTTTAGACTTGAGATAAATGTTGTTGTCATCACTGGTTCTAGCAAAGCCTATCTTCATTAGATGAGTATGAAGTCGTTCATACCATGTTGTGGGTTCCTGATTTAGTCCATACAAAGCTTTATGCAATTTGCATACCATGTCTTCCTTATCTGTAAATGCATAACCATCGGGCTGCTCTATATAAACCTCATCTTCCAGTATCCCATTCAAGAATGCAAACTTGACATCCATTTGGTATACTTTGAACTTCTTATGAGCTGCAAATGCAAGTATTTTCCTGACACCTTCCATTCTTGCTACTGGTGTAAAATTTCTCCCTAGTCTTCTCCTTCTTCTTGCTCATAACCTTTGCATACTAATCTTGCCTTATTGCGAACTAAAACACCATCTTCATTTAACTTGTTTCTGAATACCCATTTATTACCTATAGCATTCTTGTTTACCGGTTGGGGTACCAGGGTCCAAGTGTTGTTCTTCTCAATTTGTTCTAACTCCTCCTCCATAGCTTTCACCCAATGATCATCACCAAATGCCTCCTTAGCATTTCTGGGTTCAAAGGTGGATATCATGCAAGAGTTCTCTCTTATTCTCCTTCTAGTTAGTACTCCAACATCCTTATCCCCAATTATTTGTTCAGGACTGTGATTCAGTCTCACATACCTAGGAATAACATGATCATTCTCTTTAGGCTCAGCTTCTTCATTGTCATCTTCCTCTGAATTTATTTTTTCCGGTTGAACAAGTACATCGGGATTTGCTTTACCGATTTTTGATTTAACAGTTTCAGGTTCTAAAAGTAAAATGAAAGGATCTTCATCCTTCTTCTCAGAACCGGTTCCTTCTGATATTTCAGGACATTCATCTACACGAACATCGGCACTCTCAACAATTTTTTGTGTCTGGTTGTTGAAGCATTTATAGGCCTTACTCTTGGTGGAATAGCCAATAAATATGCCTTCATCACTCTTAGCTTCAAACTTGCTTATGTAGTCACCTCTTTTAATAAAACATTTGCTACCAAATAATTTGAAATAGCTAACATCAGGTGATCTCCCATACTAGTACTCATATGGGGTTTTGTCCTTACCTCTTTTTACTAGAACTCGGTTCATTGTGTAGACAGTTGTAGTTACAGCTTCTTTCCAAAAGTTTTTTGATACACCTTGTATCAACATAGTTCTAGCAGCTTCAACCACTGACCGGTTGTTTCTTTCTTCTATACCATTGTGTTGTGGTGTCCTTGGTGCAGAAAGTTGTCGCTTGATACCATTATCATCACAATATTTAGTGAACTCTTCAGAAGTGAATTCACTGCCTTGATCTGTTCTTAGACATTTTACCTTTCTGCCACTCTCTTTCTCAGCTAAGGCTCTGAATGCCTTGAATTTTCCAATAACTTCATTCTTATCCTTCAAGAATGTGACCCATATCATCCTTGAACAATCATCAGTGAAGATCATGAAGTATCTATCACCTTGAATGCTTCTTGTTCTTATTGGTCCACATAGGTCTGTATGAACCAAATCTAACAAGTGCTCTACTGAGAAGGACTTTCTCTTGAAAGTTGAAGAAGTCATCTTTCCTAGTTGACATTCTTTACAAAGAGCATTAACTGGTTTGTCTAGCTGAGGCAAACCTCTTACTATCTTAGACTTGCTTACTTTAATAATATTGTCAAAATTTATATGACAAAATCTCCTATGCCAAAGCCAACTATCATCTATTTTTGCAATCAAATAGTTGCTAACTTTAGGATTGATATGAAATAGATTACCTCTGGTTTGTTTCCCGATTGCAATTAATTCACCTTTGTTGTCAAAGATTTTGCATATACCATTTCTGAACTCCAGTGGGTAACCTATGTCATTAAGTTGTGCCACACTTAACAGATTGTGCTTTGGGCCTTCAACCCAATAGACATCACCAGCACTGCTCTTCCCATTAAGAGAAATAACTCCCTTATCTTTTACCATACAGGGTGAGTCATTGCCAAATCTGACAACACCACCATCAAATTTCTTTAGGGAAAGAAATTTGCTCCGATCACCGGTCATGTGATGCGAACAACCACTATTAATGATCTAATCATCAGAGTTATCCATTCTCGATACTAGTGCCTTCTGATCTGATACTTCTTCCTTAATTGCTACAAACACAATATCTTCACTAACATCATCATCAGATTCATCATTAGTAATACCATTGTCAATAGCTACAAGACAATCTCTCTTGCGTTTACCCTTGTACTTCTTAAATTTGTCTCTCTTGTAATCATTTTTACTATTAGGGCAGTTTGCTGCTATATGACCAATCTTGTTGCATGCAAAACATTTTAAAGGAAGCTTACCTCTATATTTACCAGTGCCTCTAGGCAGTCATTTTGCCAACAATGCTTCAAGTTCCACTAAGTTGTCTTCATCATCAGCATCTCTGTTGGATCTAGATTCATACCTATTGTTGGTATCTCTACTTCTTCTCACAGATGGGTAAGAAACAGAAGCTTTGAATGTAGATTCTGATTTCTGTACACTGCCATCATATCCATTTAGTTCAAAAGCAGTAAGTTTGCCAATAATAGAGTCAAGAGTTAGCTTTGTCTTGTCAATAGATTTTAGCTCTTGAATAGTTACAACTCGGATAGCATAGACCGGTAGCAGGGTTCTCATTACCTTACTGATTACTGTGGCATCTTCCACTTTCCCTCCTACACTCTTTATCTCTCCAACTATCTCTTTGATCCTTTGACCATACTGTTGGATGTTCTCACCTTCAGACATTCTCATATCATCAAACTTGCCTCTTAAACTCTCTTCTTTAGCAATCTTGACATGCTCATCACCGCTATAGATATCTTCAAGTTTCTTCCATACTTCATATGCAATTTCAAGACCATGAACATCTACATATTCAGCATCAGATAGGGAACTGATAATAGCTTCTAATGCCTGGTGATTTTCTTGTTGTTCTTTCTTTTGATCATCAGTTAGGGGTCTAGTAGGTGTAGTATACTTATGTTCTATATGATCCCAATACTGACTACCAAGACTCTTAATGTAAATCTTCATTTTGTCACTCCATATTCTATAGTTATCTTTGTTAAACTTCGGACCTTCTTTCTTCATCATGATCTACAAGATCTTTTCCTCAAGTTGTTAGTCTTTTAGATTAAGAGGACCTAGATAGATCTAATACCAATTGATGGTATGATGAAAGAATAAGTATCTAGTAGAATACTGAGAGGGGGGTGAATCGGTATATTGAAAAACTAATACAAAATTTTCCAAGCTCAAACTCAGTCAAACAAAGTAAACATATCTCAGTCAAGATCAATATTCTTAGGAATACTTGACATTAACTAGTTTAACTGTTATGACAACTTTTAACAGTAAACACCTTCAATCTTGTAAATATCAACAATCCTTAATCTTAACTCAACATATTCATCTCTCAATGCTTCTACTTAACATGCCTTATCAGAAATTAACCAAATCAACAAATAAGATCACAACCACAAAAGCATTCACCACTTGACACAAATGTTTATACGTGGAAAACCCAAATAGGTAAAAACCACGGTGAGATGGGCCTCACAAGGACAATTGTCTGAACACTTTCGAAGTTCACCATGTTAGGAGCCAAAGCCTATTAGAGCTTTACAATAAGTCTTGTTAAGATCTAATTCCGGTTAGGAATCACCCGGTTAAGGGATTTACAAATATGCCTTATTAGAAGCACAATACCTTGTTAGGAGTAACCTCGCTAGAGGATTTAAGAATCCAAGCTAATGGACCACCTTGTTAGAGGATTTAATGAGTAACCAATCTTGTTAGAGATTACCCAGTTAAGGGATTTTACTTCTGCTGTAATTGTTAGAAAACAACAGGTTTTCTTGATCTGTCTAAGTAGCACTACATCTGCTTGATTAGATCCTTCTAACCTTCAATCTGCCTTCACTCAAAAATGCAGATCCGTTCATTGGTTGGACAACCACACACTCAACAGGTTTTCTACCAATCTTTCCAACAACCTTTACAAAAAACTTCATCAACCTTAAATACAAATCAATTAGGTCGGTAACACAACAAAAACCTAATTCTCATCATTGAGATTACAAACAAGTCAGTTCAATCTTGACTATTAGAAATCATGACAATCTCTTCACATTCTTCAAGACAATTACAACCGCTCCATGATCACCACTCCATTGGACTTTGTAACTCATCACACGATGTGCATTAAATGCAATCCTCTTTGCTCCTTCCCTAGACAATAAGAAAACATGCCAAACCAATTTGAATTTATCCTCATATAATGATCACACATGTCTCCATCATTCCGCTCATCAGATAAACCAACAAACTTGATCGGTTAGGGTTTAACAGTTGATAGGGTTTACCGATTACATTACATAGAAAGGTTTGACCCTTTTCACCGGTTCATCGATTCAACTCACAAACTTTACATACGGGTTACAACATCATCTACAATTATCTTCTTACCGGTTACTAGCCAATATCAAAAACAACAATATCAGCAATAACAAGAATACCTTTCACCGATTCAATTGACATCAATGACAACATATCATTAATGCAATCTCTATGCAAAATGCCAATAAACTCAAAATGCTAACAAGAACTGTTAGTGATAGCATCAAACATGCCAGATTACAGTTCCGGTTAAGCACAATACCGGAGGTCTAAAACCTCTTACATAAACCCAACTCAATCACCTATGATCGACCAAATCCTCTGCATAAATGATTATTACATTATTCGCTTGCATCCATACCATGATCTACAATGAGATCTTACATATATTTATACCAACCCAAGACCCAACCAATTAGGTTGGCCACCCAAATGATAATTCAATAGATCCATTACATAATCCTGAAATAAAACATAAAGCATGTCGGCCCAAGGCCAAACAAACAGTATCCAATCAATAAAACATCCTGGAAGCGCATTGGAGGATCCACCAACACGCTACATGAAAATCGTTCCATAACCTAGATAGCACCGGACCTAAATTAGATCCACACACACAAAAGCAATGACACCAATCAGTCGAGGGACAAACACAATCACCATCAGCATCCCAAATCCCTTCTAGAAGTTGCACCAACACCACTTATACATTACATCAAATATATTCAATAAAGCTCTGTCGGTGAAACCCTTACCGAACCAATAAAGCAGGCTTACTAATATATGAGATAGCATCCGATCATTATGTCAATACCAAATGACTAAAACATATTTCAGAAGCATATGAACCATCCATACAAACTTATTCCATCATCCAGCTCATACCGGTGACAATCAACTGATAATCTTCCCAATCCAATCCTTCTACCAGAAGCCAGTAAAGAACCATAACATCTAGTGTTGACATCAATGACAAAACATCAATACAACACATAATCAATTCCATCATATGGACAACAATATCTTGTTTTGTTATTGTTTATTTGCATGATCTTAGGCATCTCTATTGGTATTGGTGAATTTTTCATTGTTAGACTAGGGTTTTTTGGTTGATCCTTGTTAGTCTTTCAATATTGTTGTTTCCATTATTCGCTTTTCACCATATACATCGGCAATTTCTCCTTTGAGGTGGGTTTTATGTATGTTCTTGGGCAGCTTTGATTGTCTTGCCCATGGTGATGAGAACCATTCTTTTGAAATCACATTCCTCCAAACCTCCTTCTTGGCATTAAACTCACATTGCGACAAGACAAAATTCCAACGGGAATACACTTCTCTATTTGGGAGTCAGAAGCAATTTTGTATTGTGGCACTATCTAGGGTAATTAGAACACTATTGTCTTTCATTTTTACTTCCCTAGTATCTAGATTGTACCAATTGATGCACTCCCAACACTAGCTTCCATTAAACCACTCTCTACCAACCTCTATGTAATTACATATCATTAATTACGGTAACTTTCATTAAACCACTCTTTACCAACCTCTTTGTGATTGGGTGCCTATTAGGGTTTCACACCTGCTACCAAAACTCATCTAAATTCATAAAATTCAATTTCTTGTCCCCCACTTCGAGCAACAAACTAGATAACCCATCCAAATGTTCTTAACTCTAATACTTAGCCTTCATCTTTCCACAATTTTATAAAAAATTCATAGAATTTGGTCGAAAACCCCCAGAAACAACTACCACTATGTTCTTTAAAATGGAGATAAATACCTCAGTTTGTAGGTACAATTAATGTCCAGCTACCTCATCTTCATCCATAAATGTTGTGCATTTAAAATTCACATGAATCTTCCTTTCACTTAGAACATTAACAATCATCAAACTTTTAAATGATTATCAGTTCTTTGTCGAAGTCTGCTTCATGTTTCGGAAGTCGCTTTAGGTGGTTGTGAGTAACTTCTCTTTATGCCTTGGGGATAAACAATTCCTTATCGGATGTCACCAAACGCACCTACTTCTAGAATCCGCCTTTGAACTCGAAAAGTTTCTCAAGAAACTTTCATAACTTTCATCAAGTTCCAATAATGCCTCCTAAAGTGAAACTTTACAAATATTGGACTTCTCAATCTTTCAAACTTGTCATTCAATTATCAATGTCAGGCCCCAATAGAGTTTTGAGAACCAATGTTGGAGTATGACGAGCATTTTTTAACTTGGACTTAGACACTAGGAAAATGACTTTTTGACTAAGACATTGAAGTTCCAATTTAGGCTTGGGAGTCCGACAAGAGAAACATGTAGGAACTCTTAATACAAAGTGAGTCATCAAGAACTGACTCAAAGAATAGAACAAGGACACGATCAACCAAACTTAGACGCAAGCAAAAACAAAGACCTCGGTTCCAAATAAGCTATTGGACTCTGAAAGGTGTTCTAGAACCTAACTCAAATACCAACGAAATGATAAACCGACTTGATCAACTTAATCGAAAAGAAAGACAAGTTAAGTTTTGAATGAGGACTGACACTTGGGCAACACTTACAAGTCTACTATGTAACTCCTTATTCAACTCTTCAATATAAACAATGTTTCCAAGCCCCCATAAATAAATGAAATAATTGCATGTCTCCACCCTCACATTTGCATCCCCTTTCCTCATTCCATGACTTTTGGAGACTACTTTATTTACTTATTTAGTGAATAAATAAATTGCATTAACACTTAAGATGTGCTAAGTAAATTGCACACCTAATCCTAGAATCTTTTACTATGAATGAACTTTCTTTAGATTTTAAAGTCAAATCTTCAACTTGATCTCCTCTCTTTTTGCAAGAGAAGTGTAGATTCCTTCACAATTTCAAGTGAATCTTTTACTATGAATGAATTTTCTTTAGATTTTAAAGTTAATTCTTCAAATTGATCTCCTCTCTTTTTGCAAGAGAAGTGTAGATTCCTTCACAATTTCAAGTGTTTGTTTCTACAATCAAGTGTAAGGATTCAACAAATGACAATAGAAAACTTTATAAAGCCAAAGTCAGCATGTATTCTTTATCCATCACCTTTTGCATAGCAAACAAATGATCACTTAGATTCTTCAAACAAGTATTTTAAGATGAATCCAACCTCTACAACTTCGTAGAATACTATAATCTCTTCAAATATAGGGCCCACTTAATGTCTAGTATTTGGTTTTGAGATTCTCACAAAGAGTGGTTACAACAATAACATTTAGAACTTCTAGAATGGGTATATCTACAACAAATACTTTCATAAACATTAAAGTGTTCTTATGTCTTGCACCATATTCTTGTAGATCCTTATCTAGGCTTTCCTCCAACACAATCTAATTAAGGTCACAATACTCACAAACAATATCTTACAAGTCCACAAACTGCAATTTACCCAATCAATTTGTGTGACTCAAGTAGAAGCAAGGCTTGAGTTCCTTGCCTTTCTTTAATCTCTAAAAGGGAACACTTATGACAAACTATGTAAATATAAATCTCAAATGATTAAACAAATAATCTTATTTGAAATGACAAATATACTCCATAAACTTTTGTAGACACCTAAATTTGGCTAATTAATTTAATCAAATTTAAACCCCTTTCTTCCAATTAATTAATTCTTAATTAATCAATCCCTCGATCCTATTCTTCCAATTAATTAACTCCTTATTAATTAATCTCCCAATCCTATTCTTCTAATTAATTAATCCAATTATTTAATTCTCCAACTCGTTTCCTCCCAATTAATTAATTATCCTTGGTGTGCATCCCTTTTGATTAATTAATTTAATTAATTAAATATCCCCTTTTCCAAGCCCATGGATTAATTAATTTAATTAATTAATTTGGTTCAAATTCCTATTTGAGCACATGGCTCCTAACTTTTCTCCCTAACCTCCTTCTAATCCTATCCTAAACAACCCTATCCTTCCAACCCCCTTCCCTATCCTAGTCATCCCTCCAACCAACCTTATCCTATCCCTTCTAACCTCCCACACGTGTGCACATCCTAACCACTTTTCCTCCTTTTGAAAAATTATCCTATTTTGGGTGGCTTTTTCCCAAAATGGGCATGTGTCCCTACGGACACATGTCACTCTTCCTATTTTTGGGTGGCTTTGCCCAAAATAGACATGTGTCCTCATGGACACATGTCATTCCTTTTCCATCTAGTTGAGCCACTTGTCCTTTTTTGGAGGACAGGTGTCTCCTCTTCAACTATCCTTCCCTTCCTCATCTTCTCTATCTAATCCCTTCATTTTTAGACCAAATCCTCTTGGATCCACTTTTTCATACATCATATCGTTACTCTGCCAAAATCATTATTCACCCTATCCATTATCATTTTCATCCATCAATCTATTATCATTTGCATTTACTATCATGGAGCAATGTCGAGCATCCAAAGCTACATCATGAGCACACATCCAATCGCAAAATAATCAAATTAAAACAGGAATTATGGTTTGCATTTGTTTATCATTTTGTTCTCCATTATAGTTTTACCATTCTAATCTTAAGGTGTATGATGTATATGATGTATTGTGTTTGTTCAGTTAATTAGATTTAGATTTTTTTTTAACCCTTAGTTTAGCACGCACATTTTTCATTGCACAACTTCCATTAACCTTTAAATTAATATTTCCCTCCATAATACTAGCCCCATCAATTGGGCTAAACCTCCTCCAAAACTCTCTCTCTCTCTCTCTCTCTCTCTCTCTCTCTCTCTCTCTCTCTCTCTCTCTCTCTCTCTCTCTCTCTCTCTCTCTCTCTCTCTCTCTCTCTCTCTCTCTCTCTCTCTCTCTCTCTCTCTCTCTCTCTCTATATATATATATATATATATATATATATATATAAGGAGCAACGTTTAAATCACTCTCTTGCGTAAAATGTGCCTCCTCCTGCTCTCATTTACACTGGCATTGCCCTTGCAACCATGAAAAACTACGTGTATACCTTGTGTGGCTCCCTAGGGTGCTATACCAACAATGTTTTCACAACTGTGATAAGCTACATGGGTACCTTTTGTGGCTTCCTAGGGCAGCATAATGAATTCTCTCAAATCACAATAAGATCTTGCCTATGCCCTTCACAACCATGAAAACCTATGTGGGTGTAATGTTGTAAATTGCATCCTATGCAATTCACATTACATAAGCCTTCCCTTTAGTCGTAAATCAAGATGATTGCAAAACCTTAGACTACAATCCTAATCTGCAAACCATATTTGTCATTTGCCCTACCTTGTTTCCCAATCATTTGGTCTGGATGACACACGTATGTATGCATGCCACAAAGACATCTATGTGTTGCGCATTTGTCCCATGAATATCAGAAACTGAAGGTGGTCATTAGCACATTACACCTTCTAATTTTAGCAATGTAATGCCCCTTTGAATTCACTCAGACGTCGAGACAATTTCTAGTCCCTTTAAACTTACCTTTTTCCTTCTATTTTCTCTTTAGCATTCTTCCAAATTTCTTGAACATTCATAGTATACCAACACTCCATTACTATATATTTTGTTCACAGCACTCTGCCACCTTGTTTGCCATTGATGAAGCCTCACAACACTAATACATTTGGCCTCAAATTTCGACGAGCATTTCCAACGATCTATGGGATTTCTTTTGCTTTGATGGATTGATTTTTTTTTTTTCAAAAATTGCCCCGTGTTCATCGGAATTCTGACACTAATACATTTGGTCTAGAATTCCGACGAAGAAGGTATATTGTGACCAAATTTGACTTTTTTTTTGAAAAAATGCCCGAATTCGTCGGAATTCCAATGAAAATTTCACATTTGGTTTCGACGGAGAAGGCATTAGGAATGAAATTTGTATTTTGTTTTTTAAAAGTGCTCCCATTCGTCGAAATTTTGACGACAACAGGCATTACTTCAAAAAAAAGAAACACCACATTTCATTTTAACCCAAAGCTGCAATCCCCCGCAAGCAGATCTCTATCACTCCCTGTGTGCGATCTCCTCCACCCAATCCTATATCAAACTACCTACCTATGAAAATCAAATCTCTATCACTCCCACCCAACCCAGCATTCGAGCTTCACTGCGGCAGCACATTCCAACTTTGACAACATTTTGTACAATTTAACAACTAAAAGGTTAGGGTGCTCTACTTCATATGAATTTTGCATATGAATTTTCATTTTGGGGCTGGACATTATCAATTTATATTGATAATATTGAATTTTGCATATGAATTTTGGACCTACTGCAAGGGAACTGTATGCCACGCTATCGACAACTAGATTATCTATGAAGATCATGATTATCGACAACTAGATTAACCTTGATCATGCTAATAAAATATGGAAGTTGAACCTTAACAATAAAATGTTGAAGAAAACCCTTAAGTCTTGTTGAAGCTCCCATACATCATATCAGGAATAATCCTAAAAATGACCTCTTTCCTTACATTCCCATCATCAGTATAATAGACCTAGTAGACATACTAGCATGCATAATTCCTCTTAAACATAGCATTAGTTCGCAAGGGCTTCAAGAATGATAGCTAGATAATTGCCAATTTCTACTACTTTCACCGGAGAAGCCATCGAGAGCCATCCATCTTCCGCATCCAGCATCCTTTGGAAGGTGGCTAAATTTTTGTTGATGACCCCCATTCGATACACCTCCCATGCATCTTCTATCAGGGTTTTCTTTCTTTCCTTCTTTGCCTTTGCTTGGACGTGCTCCTCTTCCTCATCGTCTGTGTCCTCTTCCAAATCTAATGAGACATAATTGCTCAAGTTGAAATACAGACCCAACAGGCTTACCCAGCTGCTTAAATCTAGGTTCAAGATTTTGTTAGCAACGAGTTGCCCATCCATAGAGAAAATAAACCCATCTATCTTTTGGATACACGCCTCCTTTGAATCCAAAACCTTGACCATTGGGTAGAGCATGGCTTCGTAGATGAAACCATCACACCAATGTCTACCACCGCCCAAGATGGAGGTCACCAGTCTCCATACCACATCTCCTGCCCTATCATCAGTATGAAACAACCTCCTGCACTGCATTTGAAAACATTCCTCTCTACAAATGCAACTCAGACTGAAATGATGAACCATTTCTATGACACTTAGTTGAATATCGCATGCCTCCTCTCTACAAACACAATGGCCTTTTTATAATGATCAATCATGAAACTACTAGGCCACAATTCTGGAATCGATTAGACAAGTCTGATTCCTCTCGATTGAATATTGTCCTCGATATCTTCTTGCAATATGTGTATAACCTTTCTGCAGTGCCAGCTATGTACCTTTGTTTGTTGTATTGCTTGTACTCATCCTTCTCTCCTATCGAGATTGGTTTATCGAGATCCTTAGTACAAACCGAGGCGAAATTTCACATTTTTAACCTGTTCCTGCTCTAATGTTTTGATTTGCACAATCCTTATCGCTTCTTACTATCCTTAAGAGCTCTGCACTTTGTACCTCGTGAATGATTTCTTATTTTTCACATCTTGACTCGATACTACTGAAGCTTTAGAGCATGTATTTGTTTTGGAGTCTGTATGAGAGAGATTGGGCAAATATGCAAATAACGATAGACCGTTGGACTTCATCGAGTAATTGAGATAAGAAGAATTGGAGTGGTACATGAAGAACTATCCTCAACACTCAGTCACTTGGGATGTAGTAAAAAAAGAGATTTTTTAGCAAACTTTGGCACCCTAGAAATTCCAACTGAAAGTGTTAGTAGGATGCAAAACTTAACACAAGGAGACAATTAATCAGTTAAAAGCTATAACAAGAAATTTAAAGAAGTATATAGAAAACTGGAGGAACCGTTAAGTGAAAAATAGAAAATAGAATAGTTCATACATGTATTACATAGAGATATTTGAGCAAGATTGGATGGAAGTACCTAACAAATATGTTTATTCGATTGCCATGCCATACGAGATTGAAGGTCAAACATGGAGAAGACTGAAGAAAGATAGGAATGCTAAAATCCTTGAAGATTTACAACTAAAAGTACATAAATTAGTAGTACAACAAGTAAACAAGGTCGATGAACCTAAAAAGCCTAAGAAAATTTGGTATACATACTGTAATAGGTAAGGGTATCCAAAATGAATGCCCCAAGGACATATCAAAGAAGACACTGGCTACAATGAAATTAGTATGACCCAATTATATGTGCTATGTTATTTATCAAGAATGAAATATACATCTAATAGAAGATTGTCTGAAGAAAAACCTCCAATCTAAAATGGAGGAAAACAATATTGTCATAATCACAACTATGATGTGGATAAGAAAAGCAATGTTGGATACTAAATCCCACACTCGCAAGATAACCAAAATTCCTACTGCATGTTGAATAATTAACAACAAAGTTATCATGGTGACAATAGACAATCTAATTATAGAGGAGGTACAGGAAGAGATTGAAGCAATAGAAGAAGAAGTGATGCAAATTGTTTTCACTGTGGAAAAGTGGGACATCATGCATTCATATGTTGGGCGGAGAAGAAAGAGAAATGTGATTTTTGCGAGCAAGACACTCAATATATATTTTCATATGAAAATGCAAGGATATTCTTTCAAAAACTAACTAGTCAACCTACCCAAAGTGATGAGTTACAAATAGAAGCAAGAGTGATTTAAAGATGCTACAAGAAAGAATTAGAGGATGTCATAGAATGGATATGGGGTCCTTGGATACTTCTATGGAATAGTACTCTAGAGGAAAACCAGTCATGGAGAATAAGAAGAAAAAGAAAACTAGATGGGAGAAGAAAGCACGTGGTCTAACTAGACAAGGTATTGATACTAGAAAGAATAGGAAGAAATAAATGGGAGAGGAAGGTTATGAATAAGATTATAGTCTAGAAGAAGAAGATGATGAAGAACCAAAATATTTTTAGCCAAATAAAAAGCAGCATGAGAGAGTGGTAGAGCGGGCTAAATAATCAATAATTCAACAATAACATGAAGAGGAGGGTTGTTTCACTAAGGAAGAAGTTAAAATGCTTTAAGAACTAGCAGCCCTTGCCAAACAAAAGGACTTGGTGCTTAAATTAAAACAATGCGGAAAGTACTAGAATAAGAAGAAATAAGTGAACCAGTTATTTGAGGACTGGAATTGGAAGAATGGTTGAAAGTAATTAGAACCCAACCCACCACCTCAAAGTTAAGGAGTATGTAAGTTAGTCAAGTGGTTGGATAAATAGACCAAATTTGTGGAAAATAGATGTTACAAGGTTCACAAGGATGAAGAAGAGGCAAATCCAAAAATAGATATTAAGGTAGGAAAAGGAGAATGACAATTACAAGTAAAGAAGGATTCTAAAAATCACTATTATAACTAACCACTTAATCTCTGAGAAGAAAACATAGCTATATCAGATAGCCCAAAAATGGCAACAATAGGAGACTATTAGGAAAGAACTAGTTGTAGTATCGATAATTGAATTATTGACATAGTTTGTGGAACTATTCCCCTAAACTTTCATGGAGATGAAGGGAATCAAGGAAGTAGGTACTATGAAAATACAACTAAAGGAGAGCACTAAACCACATAGGAAAAGACCATATTGTGTAAACCCTAACATGAAGAAAAGGGTGAAAATAGAGCTAAACAAAGCTATCCAAAGAAAGATTCATTATTACCCGTGTTAACTACTTAGCCAAATTGGTAGAAAATAAACCAGCCAAAGATTATATTGCATATACTGCTCCTAAATTCTTGTACAATAATATCGTTACCAAATTTGAGTGCTCCTTAATTCATTACAATAATAATTCATGACAAGAGAATTGTCTACCAACAAGTCTATACAGCCATGGCTAATCGGCTACGAGAATTGAGTGGACAAACACAAGATTCGAGTGCATCCGTCATACAGGTAAATAAGATAAATGAAAATTGTTTCAAATTGAATACTTTACCTACTATAATCTAATTGATGTTGAGTTCCAACATAAAGTGACTATATTTTTTTTAAATAAGCAAACAATGATAACAATGTGCATGACATTGGAATGCAGCCTGCTAATCGTGAAACACCACCTACACATGAAGGTCTGGATGTGCATCCCAGTAGTGGAGGTATTCATTTGCTATTCAAATTTATTTATGTAATTATTAATACAATTAAACATCTTAATTTTAAATTAGAGTAGTAATTAATGTAACCTTTTTTGTTAATATTTTAGAGCATGTAGTCGGTGGTGACCAAGTGGACCATGATCCGAGTACATAACATCAGGAACGTGATGTTCCCCAATCAGGTAAAGAGGACCATTGTTATTCCTATAAACAAATTTAATTGCAATTGGTGTTCAGCATTAATGTAACCTTTAGTATTTCAACTCCAGAGGATCTAGAGGGTGTTCAGCATGTTGAGGTTGAGGCTAGACAAAATGATGTGGCCCCATCAGGTAAAGAGTGCAACAATTGTGTTCTCTAAATTAATGAAATACTTGTAACAATAATAAAAAATGTTTTGAATTTAACCAATTTCTTTGTTATTGTAGAGGACCCCCCTTCGCTTCAGTGTCCTCGTCCTCAGTATAGGACTAGGCATACATCAAGATCACGAGCAGAGGGCAGAACAACTGAAGAGGAGGGAAATGATGAAGAAAATGATGTTACATTTAGTCTTTTCATAGCTTCAAAGAAAAAAGAAAAAAAGAAATGATTGTAATTTACCTTATTTGATAATGACTTATTTTTATGTGTTAATGAATGTAATTATGTGCTAATGAATGGTTGTGAATGATATGTGTTAATTAATATTGATGAATGTTGCATGTTAATTAATGTTAATCAATGTTATGTGTTAATGAACGTTATGTTATATTAATGAATGAATGTTATATTTTATTAATGGTAGAAAGAATGAATGAATGTTAGACGTTAACGGGGAATTTAGAGTGATGTTAGGGGCGGGGGAGGGGCTAAATGAGCTTCCACCTTCACGTGGTTGGCCCTGTTAAGTAGAGAATATTAAACTATTCTCGAAACCAAGCGAAGTTCAATAAGATAACACACTTTTCAATATTTCATTATGTTGCACAGTTAATCTTATTGAATAATGTATATTGAATCTTAATTGCAGGGTCCAACAGAGCCAACACGAACAACAACACCACAATTTCTTGGGTATAATGAACTCTCATTTATGTATACTTTATGCTACGTGTATGCACATCTTATGGTTTTTATTTATACTTTATGCTACATGTATGTTGCATGCCTTAAGTGAATTCATGTGTACACTTCATGCTTTACATGTATTTGTGCCTTATGTGTACACTCTATGTTTTGCATGAATGCTTCTTGCCCCAAGTATATTCATGTGTATGCTCTATATGTATTCTTTATGTTTTATGTGCATACTTCATGCTTTAAGTGCATCCATGTGCCTCATGTATATTACTCTTAAATGCATGTTCTATGTATATATACCTGATAAATTATGGATATTAATGTGTATGTTGTGTCTTCAACATGATTTCCTCGTTGTGTGGTTTATACATGTAATTTTTCATATATGCATTGTACCTTAGGGGGTATTTGTGTGTATTACTTCATGTCTTGTGTGGATGCTTCATGCTCCTGCCTTGCATGTAACAATATGTATGTTTCATGACTTAAGAGAATTCATGCTCTACATATATTCAAGTGTATGCTTTATGATTTCAGTGGATTCATCCGGATGCCTCATGCTTTATGTATGCTTCTTGCTTTATGTGTTAAGTATATTCATGAGTATGCTTCATGATTTAAGTATTCATTGTATGCTTCATAATTCAAGTGTATTCATTTGTATTATTCATGCGTTAAGTGCTCATTGTATGCTTCATGCTTCAAGGTATTCATTTAATGTATGTCTTACGACTCATGTATATTCATTTGTATTCCTCATGTTTCGAGTGTTTTCTTCATGCTCCATGCACAACATGTGTGCTTAAGTGAATTATGGACACTCTACGTGTTACAATGAACATCATGTTAGCATATAATTTTTCAAATTAATTATACTCTTAAAATGTTGCTCTCCTCTATTTCTTGGTTTTATACATTGAACACTCTCTATCATGAGAATAGTTACTACTGGATTTTTTGTGCAGGGATGATCTCACAACATCAGTCCTCTTCTATCTATGATCAGTCTCCTAAGATTCAACCATCATATGGGTGACTAAGGAGTGGCACTGAGTTGTGATAAGACATCTGAGGTTTATTTGGGAGCTAAACCTGTCGGATAATTCCTAAAGTGATCAGAAATGTAAGACGGCAATTGAATTTCAGTTTTCATAGGTTTTCATCTCGACAAATTTGATTAGGAAGAGCAGGATCTATGTGATATTTCAGATGTTAAGCTTTTAAGAGGTTTTTGCTTATATATAACACTGTAAGAAATGATATTTCATTAAGATAAGTATGTTTGGTTAGAGCAAAAGGCTTATTTGTCAATCGGTGTAACTTACCCCGAAGAAGGCTTATTAGCAAAGTCATCGGGAAGACATGAGTTATCGAAGCAGAAGGAAATAAGCTATCCTGATACCCGATGGGTCTATCAGGAATACATACATCGATATGTTCATAATAAAACACTACCGGCAAACAGTTACAAGCCATCGTGGTAACCTAAGTAATCGGGATGTGGCTTGACAAGCTATACCGATACCCGATGGAAACACAAAAGAAAAGGTTCATCGGGGAAGAAACAACCATTGGTACGAGGCGATAAGGGCTATACCGATACCCGATGGAAACATCGGTAAAACACATGTTGATAAAATAACTCAGAACAAAATATTTTTGTTGCACCAAGGAAATATTTTATTGGAAAAGTAATACCGATAAGTCGTTGTAGAGTTAATTCAAACTGAAACCAGAAGCAACTTGTATTTAATGCTCTCAATTGAATTGGTGGCTCACATGAGGCTAATTGAGAACTCACTCGGGAAATAAAAGCACATGAATAGAAAATTTATGTTCATAACTCTTCACATAGCTTATCTTCTTCAAGTAGATAACATAATTGAAGAACTAGGGCTAAGAAATCTTCACAAGTGCAGAAATGGAGGCCTCGAGTTCTTCAGGGAAAAAGAGAATTGCTAAAGGGTTCGAGTCCACATCGAAGAAACCGAAAACATCAGAGACTCCTCCTGCACGGAGCTTGAATGAGGACATGATCAACCAAATTCAAGCACCAGGGCCGAAATCCAAAAGATCAAAACAACATTTGTCTGTTAGAGATCAACTGGAGGACAAACTTAAGAGGGTCGCAAATGTGTGGACTAAGGTAAGGGGTTACGAACTTTTCCTGTTTCATTTCTTAAGACGGAATAGGGAAGTTCCAATTTGTAACTCGTGGATGACGAATTTAGGCAAGCTGGTTGTTCCAAATATGTTTGTAAATATTAGACTGTTGGAAACTTTGGTTAGAAATTATGATTTTGTAAAGAGGTGCATACAGCTTCCAAATGATGATGTATTTATCAGGTTTAACAGAGGCACCATAGACGAAGTTTTTAACCTTGACTTTAATCCTGATGTGCCCTTATCTTTTAAAAAATTGGAAGAAGAATTTGTGAAAATGGACACTACTTATAAAGGGTGGAATCTCGCCTTTCATAACGCTGAGAAGGGTGTTTTGATTGATGAGGATGGTCCCCCTTTTAGCATGGACATATTCAGAGATTACTTGCAGTATGCTTACATGTCATGTGGACAAGTGGGAGGTGTTGAAGTTCCGGATGTGGCCAACATTGGGCCTCTAGTATTAGCAGCTAATATACAAATGTATGAACCAAGGCTCTTTAATTATGTTGCATACCTTGTTGAGAAACTACACGAGGACTTCTTGGACCTCAAAGATAATAAGGAACCCACATTTTAGTTTTATTCATTGTTGATGCACATAATTTTGTTTTATGGAAGACATCAGGGCATGTGGCCATTGAGTCTATGATTGAACACAGTAGACAGGGAAGGAAAACAACAACTTGTACAGATGTGGACATCGATATGGGACTCACGGTATGGAAGATCAAATTACATTAAGTTTGAGGAATGGATTGTAAAACCATTATATCAACTTTTCGGTGTCCCATGTGAGGGATCAATTTCACTTGAAATTAAGAAATTCTTAAAGACCTGTTGCCTTTGATGATAGGGGTCTGGTGAACCACAGTTGGGGTGATTGGCTAGTGCACAAGGACTTCACTTGTTTTAGAATTTATGGCTTTGAAGGACACCCTTATTTGCTGCCAAAACTTGTAGCAGACAGAATTGCCTATTTGGAGATTGTGAGGCAGTTAAGTGTATCAAATGATAAAGATTTTGCAAGCATGCACAAATAAGTTTTTATGCCACGAACCCTTAGTTTCGTAAATTTTACTATTGTATCAACCAGGGCCTATGAGGCCATTGACAAAAAGCTAATTGAAGAATACAATATGTTCAAGTTTACTGCCAGAGCTAATTATGACCCCGAAGGATACATATGTATGTGCAAGAAAGGATAGGGCCTGGGAGATTATGTGCACATTCATGTGGAATCAGAGGACTTATTTCGAAATATGGAAGAGGAAGAAGGCCAACTGGTTATAGATAATTTGAATAAAGACCTAGAAGAGAAGAGGCTAAGATTACAAGAAATGGAAGCAAAAGAAGAGAAAGGTGAAGAAGAATCAAATGATACTGAAACCATATCTAGATAGCAGGCACCTGATATTATTGAGGAACTAGACTTGCAGGAACAAGTTATCACTAGGTTAAGTACTCACAGTGATGCTCGGTATGATGCCTATTCGGCCTTTGTTTCAGATGATGTATTTGTTCAGTCTAAGGAATTTAAATATTTTCTTTATCATTTCAAAGGCAATAAGTTAAGGGACTCTGTCCCTAATATTACCCCTGAAAATGAAGCAGAGTTATTGAGAAAACTTAAGGAAGAGATTGATGCAGAGGTCACAACTATGACCCCTCATAGAGGGAGACAACTTTTAATTGAAGTCGGTGTTATTGTTTTCCCAGGATGGGACTTAAGTGCATCTTTCATTTTTGACAATATGTTGAAATCAAAAAATAAAGAGTTCAAATTAGATATCCAAGGAGTTCAAGATTTTTTTATTGGTTCGAGATTTGATCAAGACGAGGAAGCTCTATAGTTATGGGCCCTTTACCCTCCTAACAAAAGACCAAAAATCATTGATGTGGATAAAGCCTTTGGGCACATGATGAAATTGAAGGTAGGTGAAGTGGGCCCTATTATAATAGCAGATATGAGTATTGATCTTTCACGGTTTAATAAAGCACAATTAATCAAGGTGATAAAAGAGAGAGATCAATATAAAGGTTTGTATGAGGGATTGCTAAGAGGAGGAGGTCAACCACTGCCAATGATTCATGATGGATTCCAAATCAAAAAGAAATATGAAGAGTTATTACAAGAAAATAAGAAGATCCAAAGGCAAATTCAAAGTGTGAGATCAGACACTTCCTTTGTATTGCTAACAAACATATTTAATAAATTGTTGATACCTCTGGGAGAATTTTGTATTGTATATCAAAAGAACATGGACATTGTCCTGTCCCATCATCGGATCTACAACAAGTTTAGAACATTGCAACATGATAAGAGGATGGCAGGTGCTAATAAAAAATTGATTGAAGAAATGCAGGGTCTTATAGATGCACATGAAAGGTTTGGAGAAGAATTGAAGAGTGAATTTGATGAATGTAAAGAAATAACACAGTATGGGTTTGTAGAGTTGACAAATCAGAATGGAGGAATCAAGGATAAAGACAAGTGGCTCTTAGAATGTTAGACCCTTCTCAGTGTTGCTCTTGATGTTGCTCATTCTAATGGTTTGGAATTGACAAGGACTATGGAACATATGGAAAAGTTCATCACATGGGAGATCGTTGTTAGGGACCTGATCCATGATGCAAACACCTATAAATCAGAAGAATACTTGAAGCATATTCGGAAATGTGGTGGGATCCTTGGAGATTAAAATTATTTTCAAACATTGCAAACTGTTGTTTTCAAGTGCTTTTATGTAATGTTTCTAGTAGTTAAGTTAGTTTTAGTCTATTAGGATAGTTTTTAGGCAATTAGTTTCTAGTTAGTTTTAATTTTAATTAAAGGGTATGTCCTTTCATCTTCAAACTGAATCCTCATCTATATATAGAGGATCTTTTAGGAAAAACATATGACATAAGTTCTTTATAGTTTTTATCAAGACAATCTTTCATGCTTTTCTTATGAACTCGTTGTCTGGAAGTATCAAGTTGGTGGATGACACATGTTGAAATCAACTGGTTTAAGTATTATATTTTCAATATAAAGATTTAAGTGTTTTTATTTCATTATGGTATCTATCTTTCAATTGAATTGATTAGTTCCTTAGATAAATCTATTTACCTAGATTGTTTCAATGTGCAGTCTTATGTTGTTGTGATTAAGATTGATTTTCAGTTTGAATATCAGTTTGGAGGATTGGTTGAAAAACTTCAAATTGTCTTATTGGTCTTTCACAGCAAGGTTAAATTCAGTAAGACTAACTGGATGTTATATTTTAATTACAACTCATATAGAAGCCTTTGAAAGGATGGTCTTATTTCATTAACAAGTTATTAAAACTATCTCTAAGGTTATACGTAGAATCTCTTATTTGAAATGGTATGAAATCAGTAAGGAATTAAGGCACTGGTCTTTTGTTGATTTTATATATTTGAATCAAGTATTTTCAGAGTGAGCTTCATTAAGAAAATATATTTCTAAATCATACAATTATCATTTTATAAACATTCATTTACAAGTAACAGTTACAGTTTTCAGATAATAAAATTGGGTTCAAGAACAATTGCCATCTTGGATCTATAAGGTTTTCTAAATTCGCTATAGAAAAGTTTCACACCAACAGAGTGGATTGGGTGATGAGGTTTACCCGCCTAGGTTGAACGAAGCCTGAAGTGCAAGGGAATTTGGTCTGCGACCATTCCCATTTGTTGGCCAAGACTGATTGAGAGATCGTTAGGAGAAGTGGCAATACTCTGTGATTTCTAATCTGTGGTTTTGGGAACCAACACATCCCATGCTTTATAAGATACATATATTCACATGTATGATCCTTATTCAAATCATGCCTTAAATATAGTCATGAAATTATATTTTCTTAGTTTGTTGTTCGTTGTATTTCATTCTTAATTGGTTTGATAACTTGTTATATGTCTGCAAAATGTTGTGCTAACAAATTTGATTGATAAAGAGGGAGAAGTCAGCCCAGTGGAAAGTCAAAGAAATGAGTCTGAAATTGTTGGACTTGAGCAGCTCTTTAAAAATAAAACACTCTTGAGGTGGGCAATTATTTTTAATACAATGTTTACTGTTTTAAGTTTGTTTTATTCCAGTAGATCTTCATACGGTTCATTCTTTTCTATCTTCCATTATCATGCTTATTTGATAACTTTGGATGTACCTGTCGTGGGAAGGAGATTGATTCTAGTAGACATGGTTGGATCTGAGAATATTGATCAATCTGGCTTTGTTGGGTTTGAGGCAAAACTTCAGGTATTCCTTTTCCTTATTATCGTCATTCATTGTGCACAACATTTCTATATCTAAGGTCAGACTGCAAGTATCCATTTTGTAATTCAGAGATTTATAATGCAAGCATATCTGAATAGAGAATTCCAAACCACAATATTAGAATTACATCTCCTCCAAAATGATATTGCTCTAAACTTAATAAAAACCGTACATCTAACTTTCCTCTCCTCATTTGGTGAATGCTTTAAATTCCTTTTGAAAGATGCCATGCACTATATATACATGTTTCTTTAGTTAATAATTGCAGACTTTATAGATAAAATGCTTGTACTTTTATTTATTTCTAGTGTTCGGTATCACTTTTCTTTGGCAATCATCAAGGAAAGTTTAATGTTTCAAGGTTTTGAATCACTATTTTTGGCAACATCAAGATAAGTTTATTAGTTTCTAAGGTTTAGATCACTTTGCTTGGTCAATCACATGGATATTTTGTTATTGGATTGGAGAAAAGTTAAAATATATATACAACTAATTATTCATATATTGTACATGATCTTTTGTTGCCCTAGCATGAAAGATAACAAGAATTCCTTGTATTTTTTTATCATTTGAATTCATTATCGACTTTACAACTAAATCTATCCTAAAGTTCAACTCTCATAACTATTTGGGTTCTTAAGATGTTTTTTATATTTTCACTACTTGTGTTATACAATTGGGAATTATGACCCTCACATTCACAATTCATGGCCAACATGTGCCTTAATCAATACTCAAATTATTCATATGCAAACCCAAACCATATAAATAATAAATGTCAAATCGACCTGAACAAATCAATGGAGTCACCTAATCAGTGTCTCCTACTCCCTAATAGATAATGGGAGATCAATTACACCTGCTACAAACCTTACAAAATGAATCATTAGCTCACTACATCATGGCCATGGATATTGGAGGATCCTCTTAGAATGGTTTAATCTTCTTAAACTCCATCCCATAGTTGAACTATAAGCTTTAGTAAACACTCTTGTCCAAGAACTCCAACACCATGACTTGACCAAAGGTAACTTAGGTAACTTTGTCAATCACAAACATTTAATGAAATTATAGAAGTCCTTAACACCCAAGGTTGATTAGAACATGAATAGATTCTTCAAGCTTTTCACCATGGTTGTATATCCTAATTTGCCATATGAAGTTAGATCTATCTCCCCTTAGAACCAAAATGCAACACTTTCCCACCCTTACATAGAAAACTATTTCAACTCTAACTCTCACGCGCAAGCTTCTATCATGTCCCTGCCATGACAACCAGACTCACGCCATCTCTAATAAGGGAAAATTGTCTTGTTTCAAGACTTCACAATTTTCTATAACTCAAATCGTGCCCAAACATCAATCTAACCCTTTGTTAATGCAAATAATGATATATACACAGCAATCAAGATATATATCATTGCCTTTGAGGAGTGGTCCTATTATCAACTAAGGTAGCAACCTTATTATTAGTGTTGCAATCTCAACGTTGGTGGAGCAGTGATCTCTATTGTGTGTTGAAAATTGTAGCTAGCTTGGATACCTGACTATTGAATTTTAATGTTGTCAATGACAATTAAAATTCCTATGTATTACCTCTCATGCAATTTGAATCATACCCCACATGCTAAAAGCAAACCAACAAGCACCATTGTAATTGGCATGCGTATTCTTTTTTTTTTTTTTTAAATCAATCTCTGTCGGAATTCCGACGGCAACACAACTTTGCACCAACTACCAAATCGTCGAATCAACAGCATCCTCGTCGGTGCAAAGTTTATGGCAGGCGTCGGAATTGTGATGCCAATTGAAGAAACATCCGATGAGGATGTTGTATGTCCGACGGTACTTTCTTGTCGGTCGATCGTCGTAGTCGTAGAAATCCAACGGCAACACAACTTTGAAATGACGGCCAAACCGTCGAACTAACAGCATCCTCGTCGGTGCAAAGTTTCTGGCAGGCGTCGGAATTGCGACGCCAATTGAAGAAACATCTGACGAGGATGTTGTATGTCTGACGGCACTTTCTTGTCGGACGGTTGTCGTAGTCGTAGTCGATGCATATTCGTGGTGAGCGTCGGAATTCCGACGTCCATCCGACAATATTTTTGGTCGGAGGAGCGGTCATGGTCGTCGTCGGAAGAGTTTAGGGTGTAGTCGGAATTCCGACGTTAGATGGCATCATTGGAATGTCCGATGACGATTTTTGGACGGCTTCATTTGTCGGTAGTCCGACGAAAATTAGTCGAAATACCAACAATAGGCCGTTAGAAATCAGCCCCAAATGTATTAGTGCAACCTCAAAGTTCATTGATATTCTTCACTCCAACAAGCTCTACAACTTTTGGTTTCGAAAGAGGGTCACGCTTTGGGTTTTGTATTGGCAGTGTCTTGATTCATAGCATAACAATCTTGTTTCCTTGTATCTCTTTTTATTTCTCTATTTTGTCTATGATCGTGTCTATAGGCTATCCATGAAGGTGGAAACACCAAAAGGGTTTGATTTTGGCAAACTCTAAACACAAGTCACCCCAACATTTTGTCATTGATTTGTTGTGTGCAGGCATCAACAAAGGTTCTTTGAACTGGAGCTCCATCTTGCAAACCATTGTGAGCATTCATTTGCTTTCTCCTCGTATTTCCTTAGTTTCATTTTTGTTTTGTGGTTTTATGTCTTAGTATTTCATTGCATCTCGTTCACAAGACACCATACATATCACTTTGCACTTTTTGGTACGACCCTTCAAACTTTGTACATAGAGGACGTTTGTGCACTGCATTGTCGTCCTCTACCCACGCATGCCTCCTAGGCTAAGAGTGTGTGGAGGTGTCCAGAGAACCTCCTGTGAGGTGCACTTTCACCTTCTTTGAACCAAACATTTTTACCAATTGGTTTAAAAGTCAAACATACTTTCCCTTTTAAAACTCAAGTCCTCATGGGGTCTGACTACCCTTCATAGTGGTTTGATTTTCCTCCTCTACAGTGGGTACCTTGTGTGCTTCCCTAGGGCAGCACCAATGAGCTCTCTCAAATTTCAACAAGCCTAAAGTCTCATATTTTCTCACACAAATGGTGCTTTTCAATGCTATCAACACAACATTGACCTCTTAAAAATTTATTTTATATCGATTGCATCATGAATTTGTTTCCACGTGCCTTTTGTTGTAAATTGAAAACTAGTGTAAAAAACATGCTACGACAACCCCCCTACTCCAATTTTCCGAATTCTTTCCACACACCTATGTAGTTGCACACATCACAAACTACGTTTCCCATGCCAAAGCAACTAGCATACAGCTGAAAATATGGGCACCCACATGAATATAATAAAAATCCCAATTAAAAACATGTGTCTTTTCCTTACGGTTGTGATTGATAATGGAGTCTCTTTTTCCTTCAAGCTGCCATAGTCATACACAACTGATAAAATCAACACTATTTGTGTGAGCAATCATCTTTTGCCAAATCCCAATTAAAAACACGTATATTTTTTTCCTTATAGGTGTGATTGCCAGTGATAGAGCCCATTTTTCCTTATAGCAACCATAGTCATCCACAACTAACAAATTAGGCAATATATGTGTGAGCAATGCCAAATCCCAATTAAAAACACGTATGTGTTTTCCTTGCAAATGTGATTGCTAGTGATGGAGCCTCTTTTTCCTCATAACAGCCATAATCATCCACAACTAATAAAATCCACACTATTTTTCCCATGCAAATCCTTAAAATAAACGATATATTGCATTGTAACCCCATGTCCCCATGCGGCTGCTTATGAGCATTTTCAGGTTAAATTTAAGCAACTAGAGTGTTCCCATGTAAAATTATAATTAGGGGAAAAGGATTAATTGAAATCTTTCCCTATATTAGTGGAGCAGCAGCTACTTAAAAATTGACAATAAGCTTTGAAAAAAAGGAGGGACTAGAAATAACCAACAACTGCTTATTGAAAAAAATGATGTGGCTTCACCATGTTTTTTCCTCTCCTTTTTATTTGCCTACAATTTTGCTTATAAATTTTACCAAAAGAGGGGTAAAAATTTATTCAGTCACAAAAGAGATACAAACAAAGAGACAAGAAAAGAGAACTAGAGAACCCTATTCCTATCCACTAACTGGTCTAGCATAAGAGCCATATCGGGAGGCAATTGCCTCCTATCCACTATATTCCAACCCAACATTTGCTCTGAGGCTCATTTGGCCAAACAATTTGCAACACCATTCCACTCCCTAGGAATGTGTGAAAGTAATTGAATCCAGGGAACCGCACAACTAAAGAATCTGAATGATAACTAAAGCCAAGTGCCAACTGACATCTCCATGCTCATGTCAGGTTAGCAAATTCACCGCCACTTGAGAATCAGACTCAAATGATTTTGCACCAACCAAGAGCAGAACAATGTTGAACAACATACAAAATGGCAAGAGTCTTCATTAAATTATTTGTATTAAAGCTCTTATAAACAGAGAAAATAAATTGAACATCACCAGAATGGTCCTGCCCAACTCCACCAATGCCAGCATGCCCAGGGATCCCCTAAGATGAACCATCAATGTTAATTTTTAACACACCGAGAGTAGGAGGTGTCCACCAACCCTCCCGATTGACCCGTCGTAATGGATATCTACACCTACCTCTACCACCCTGCCCTCTTAACACCGAAGCACCCCCTTAGAGAGAAAAAGTAAGACGAGTGCAAATAGCAACATCACCAAGATCTACGCCGCCAGACAAATCACACTTAGCCACAACACTCTCATGAAGAGAGAAAATAATATTCCACCACAAGTGCATAGCATCCATCATTATATCCTGAAAGACTCTAATTCCTTTCCAACCAAACACGCCAGATGATAAAAGGACCAAGAGCCCAAGCAACATGAAGAAAAGGGGTTTTGACATGGGACTTACCCAAATGTGCCCAAAGCTCAGACAAAGAAGAAACATGGCAGCAAGTCTGACCCCAAACACCCCACCAAAAGTGCCATATTTCCTTAGCAAAGGAGCACTGGAAGAACAGATGAGAGACAGATTCCTCACTATTGTAACACAAAACACACATTGAAGGGCCTTGAGAGCCCCGTTTGTAAAGATTATCCTAGGTAAGACAACGATTGTGAACTACAAGCCACAAGAAGAAGTTGCATTTGGGCTAGGAAAATTTATTCCAAACCTGCTTCCACCAAGACACATACCCTGCAGAAATAGAGTATCTACTAGACGGCTCACTACCCCAGGCCAAAACATCGGGCCCCCCCAAGGAACTGGACACTCTAGAAGCCAGAATCTGAATCAACTCAGTTTGATCCCTCTCTGGCCCACTTGATGGCCAATCAAAAGAATCCTTCCGTCTATAACCAACAACCAAACCAAAATGTTGGGCAGTCTTATAATGCACAACTTTATCCCACCCAACTGCAATAAAGCAATCATAAAGAGCCTACAAATGTGGATACATGGAAAGAAGAGGGGGGTTACCATCCCAAGAATCTATCCAAAAGAGAGCTTCAGAGCCCCTATTGCAAATCCCAAAAAGACCTCTCTTAACCAGCTGAGCACTAGTCTTCAAAGTATTCCAAACCATAAATCCACTACACTCCAAAGGATACCGAGAAACATCCAAATAGTCAACTCCTAGTAAATAATTATGCATGAGAATATGAGCCCAAAGCTAATGTTGATTGGTACACCAATGCCAATATAACTTCGTGGCAAGAGCCTACCCACTCAAGTTAGCAGAACGGAGGCCAAGACTCCCTCCTGCCTAGGGTGACAGACAAGTTCCCACTTAATTAGGCTCCATTTGGAGTTATGCACAGTACCACTCCAAAGAAACTGGCACAAGGGCATCAAATTCCCTAAGAAAATACACAAGAGTTGTGAGGACCATGTTTCTATAAATAGGAAGAGCCTAAATCATCGATTGAAGAAGGATCACCCGAGTAGCAATAGAAAGCCACCGATGGGTCCAATTATTAACCTTCTGACGCAACTTATCTAGCAAGTCCTGCCAAAATAGCCTAGGTTGTCTGCCAACAGCAATAGGAATGCCCAAATAACGCAGAGGGAGAGATCCTATTTGAAATCGAAGGGTGATAGTAATCCTTCTTTGGAAAAGCTCTGGAGTATTTAAAAAATAGATTGAAGATTTATGCTCATTGACTTTCTGACCTAAAGCAGCCAAATAAATATCCAGCATTCTCCTGAAGGCCTCAGCTTCATGCAATCTTGCAATCCCCATAAGAGCAATATCATCCACAAATTGAAGATGAGAAAGCTTTGGCAGCCCATTATTCCATCTCCAACCCTGAATCTGATCTCAGAAAACCTGAGATTTAATCAATCTGCCAAGGCCCTCAGCCATAATAATAAACAAATAGGGAGAAAGGGGATCCTTTTGACAAAGACCCCTAGAGGCTCCAAATAACTCAAAAGACTCCCCATTTAGAATAACAAAAAAGGAGGAAGATGTGACACAACTCATAGTCCAACTAACCCACTCTGGGCTGAAGCCAAAGGCAATGAGAAACTTCCACAAAAAGTGCCACTTAAACTCTGGCACAAGCTTTAGCCATATCTAGTTTCATGAATATAGATGTCCCCTTGTAAATTGTCATAAAGTGAATGGCTTCAAAAGCAACAACCACCCCATCTAGAATTTGTCTTCCAACTACAAAACCCCCTTGCTCATCTGAGATCACAATGCCCATCCACGGTTTAAGCCTCTTAGCAATTAGCTTAGTAATAATTTTGTAGACCACGTTACTCAAAGCTATAGGCCGAAAGAAGTCCAACTAATTAGCCCCTTCTTTTTTAGGAATAAGAACAAGAAAAGTAAAATTAAGAGCCCAAAGCATTTGTTTGCTAACATAAGATTTACGAACCACCTCTAACAAATCCAGATTAACAATATCCCAAAATTTTTGAAAAAAATTCCAAAGAAAATCCGTCGAAGCCAAGAGCCTTACCCTTACGCATCTCAAAAACAACCTTTTCCAATTCAAACATAGATATTAGACGCATAAGAGAAGCATTCATCCCATCAATAACTAGAGAGGGAATACAAGCAAGGATCATGTTCTCCTCATCCTCAGAAAGAGGTGATTCAACTGAAGAAGAGAGCGGAATAGTACCGAGTAGCTTCACAAGACATAGCATGCAAAGATGTCGATTGAATTCCATATGAATTAACCAACGTGGATATGTAACTCCTATTCTAACGGGCTTGCACAGACTTATAAAAAAAGACAATACTCCTGTCTACTTCTTGAAGCCGAACAACCCTAGCCTTTTGCTTCCAAAAAATCCCCTCCCTCAGTTCCCATTCCTCCAATTCAGACAACCCTAGCCTTCTACTTCCAAAAAATCCCCTCCCTAAGTTCCCATTCCTCCAATTCACTACCTGCATGAAACTCCTCTCTGCCCAAATCCTCGAAGAACCCAAGATCTCGAATTTGACGAGTGACAACAGCTAAACGATCCTGAACCTGCATCTTCATGGCACAAAGATTACCAAAGCAGAACCTATTCCATTTTTAAGTTGTCATTTAACATATTGCAATTTCTTAACGAATGAAAACATAGCAGTACCATAAGTCGGGCCACCATCTCTCCACCACTGGAGAGTCTCGAAGCCACATTAACTGGAACTAAAAGGGAGGATTCTTAGGAACTACAACTTAAGTAGCTGAAAATTAAATAGGCCAATGATCTGAAATAAAAAGAAATCTCAACGTCACTCCTTATCTAAATTCCAGTTAAAACGACTACATACTAAAGTTTTAATTTCCACCTTTTACTTGAGGGATACCCTTTATTACAAATTTATTCAGTATAACTCGATTTCTTTGTTCGTTCATATCTACTCCTACTCTTCGTATAAATTACCATCCTCGCAGTAACAGAACATCTCCAACGGTGACCCTTTGTCGTTGAAGTATACAAATGAGTGATTTTATTTCTCAAAATAATCCATAACCCGATTAGCAACATCGTGAGAATTTTAGACAGATCTATAAAACTTTTCATGAATAATAATTTTGAATTTCTTGCGAAAGAAAAATTAAGAGATCGTTTTTTATAAGAAACATAAGAATTATATGAGATTGCTGTAAATAAATTAAGGATTACGAAATTTTCGTTCTGCACTTCTTCATTTTGGAAAATTTGGTCCGTGTGTTTCTCGCTCATTTCAAGATTATCTTGATATGTAACTAGGGAGGTAATCCTTGTCTTAAAATTAACAAATGATGTTTTTATAATTTTTCTTTTGAAAATTTAAAAAAATTTACTGCCAAGCTTCCGAAATGTTTGGACCAAAGTTCTCCCTACCTACGATTAAGGTTTGTTTATCGGTATTATTTTAAACTTCTAATATTCAGCAAACACCCTATCAAAGGTTTCTGATTAGCGGTAATAATAAGCAAGGTAAAGATGATACAAACATAGATCCGAGAATGAAAAAGGACCGATTTGTAATTAAACTTGAACTTAAAAATGAAAGATGAGTGGCCAATATGATAGATTGGCAATAGGTATTCGTGTATATATGGTAAGACACAGTCCAGTTCACCAAGACACATTATTTACTCATTCATCCTAACAAGCTTCTAAGAGGGCGAGGACATGGTTAAAACAATTAGAAACAAGCTAGCTCTTTATACACCGCATGTTTGGTGCTTAGGCAAAAGTGGAGATGATACGCGGCCCATACCATAGGTTGGTAATAGCAGGGTTTACCATTTTTCTTTTTGAAAAAACATGCTAACGTGAAAGCACTATCTTATGTAAAGAGCAATTCACCATGACTAAAATTACTAGGAACACTCGTTGGTTTAAAAATAACTCAGACCTCTCTATTTATAAAATGCCAATCGGAAAAACAAGCAAGGGCTTTAGGCAAGGTATGAAGATTGATTTCTTTTTATAGCCACTTAGTTTGATGATTAGTTTCCTCCCAATTGGCTTAGAAAGGGCACTCCTCCATGGTAGCTGCCTTAAATGGTCAAATTGATATAATGCATCTGCTTGAACAAATGTTTTACAAGGTGCCTTCCTCTATTCACATCTTGCACTCACCATATATAATAATTATGGCATACAAAAGATAATGCTTAAAGACACAAAAATAATCATTCCTATGAAAGGTGTTCAGATCTCTTTGCATGCTGAACATGCAGTCCCTTCAGTATTTTCATACTCATCCAGAACATAAAATCCTCTATAACATGTAAAACTCGTCCACTGCATGATGAGATGCTGCAAGCTTTAGTCCGGTATAGTTTCTTAATACAAATATTAGAAGGAAAGGCGTGCCCTTCTATACAATTATATTAGTAGATGCAACAAGGCATGAGACGTATAATACTAGAGTATATTAAAAAATGTGTTTTTAAGATGTGTTACTTAACTCAGGGCCATAATGCTTACTTTTGCTCTACCACAGTCTTGAACAACACCGAACATAAATACAATTCTGTGCCAGTACTATTATTACAACGATGGCTAGGAAATTTGAATGGTAATAAAGACAAGTAAACCTCAAAATGAAGTATGTGGAGGTGCAAAGAATCCCACACTTCTGTGGTATATCAAACTTCAAACTATGCATCAGAATGCCTAGAGTTTTCCTTTACCAATTATGTCCTCAGCTTTACTACCTTCCCCTCAATCTTCTTACCAATTGCTTGATGAGAGATTGAAATTGACATATAACACAATGCACAAATATTACCATACATCTCGCAAATATCTTCCATCAGTCTGTAATTTCTTCACTATAGCCTCTGCTTTGGTGCTATCCACAGATTCCTGCAAGACAGAATTAAGTTTAGATACTTGGAACGTTAATAGATATAAGTTCTCAAGCCAAAAAAAATCCAGATTGCCAAAATTTATCTGAAGAGGCAGAAATCCCAAAATTTTGATCCATGCACCAAAAACAAACGAGAAGCAGACTAGACAAACAGACAATTTACTTTTCTATCTTCATAAACTAGTGGCTCTTGACAAAATAGATATGATCCCAAGAAAAAAGGATACACAGATTCCTTTACAGAGCTTTCACTCACATCAAAAGAAAGACCAAAAAGACCAAAGGACTAATAAAACTTATTCCCTCATCAAATTTTCAAGTCCAATTTATTCATCTACATGTCCAGCTATTGATATTAACAGAGGTGCAACAGAGTAATAGAGTATGTAAGTGACTATGAAAACTAAACTAAGGGGGAAACATGCTAGAGGGCAAAAAGCCCAGAGCAGTAAAATTACATTCAGCATACCTCCCCATACAAACAAAAGCTTAAAGGTATTTCTGTGCTAAATGGACTCCCTTGCCTTGTAATTATTCATTATTGCCAATACCCAAGGAAAATGCCATTAGTGTGATGACTTCGTGTGGAGGTATCTTGAGATGACTTAAAAACGTGCGTGGATTGAATCCTACAAAAATTAAAAATCTAAAATTACAAAATATTAACATTTACTCAGGTTAGAGATCAAGCAAGTCTGTCTCAGCATGGACAGACATTGACTACCAGATTTGTGAATTCATTTCATAGTTTGAGTCTGGATAAAAAAAAGTTAAGAGATTGTAATGCGACCAGACCATTCATCAAACACAAGAAGATACTCTATATATCTGCTACATCCAACCATGCATAAAAATGACTTGAATTTTCTATAATCCTTGTACCAAATATTGCTCCAATAACACCAGTACACAAAACCTGACTAGCATTTCCAGGCATCCTGGAATCAAATGACATCTCCACAATTGCCAATAACACATTAATCCTCACTTACACAGGAATAATTAGAAGGATAAAATTGATCTAACGGCTCCCTTTGTTCATTAATGAGAATGGAATGAAGGTTAAAGCATAATATGGATAACAGAATTGCATAAACTTCACATAAATTCCAGTGAATACCCCTTAAATATTAGATTTGTTGCCATCCTGAGTAGCGGGAGCCTCTCACAAAAGCAATGATTGCTAGGTAAATAGAAACATAGAAATTACGTCACTAATCAAAAAACTCTTAAGAAATCGTGATAACTCATACCTGCTCTTGGACAATGGTGTGTAGTGTCCTGTGTACATCCCTTGCCATACCCTTTGCATCACCGCATACATAGAGATAGCCACCTTGAGAAATGAGGCTCCAAATATCGGATGCCTAAGCACAACTCATGTTAATAAACTGTCACATACATATAACACCAAATGCAATATTTTCTGGAAGATTAAACACACCTTTTCTGACATCTTGTGCTGGACATACTCCTTAGCTGGTCCTTGGCGAGAGAAAGCAACAATAAGGTCAGTCACTACTCCTTTCTCCACATAACTATTCAGTTCTTCTTCATAAATGTAGTCCTGTCAAAAGAAAACCAATATATTTCCATTTTAAATCCCAACATGGAATAATCTGAATACTTATGGTAGACAAAAAAACAGCCTCTTCAATAGTCCACTATAGAGTTTATATACTAATGCTCTAAAGTCTGCATTAAAAGGAATAAACGGGAAAGAGGGGTTGCCGTGCCAATGATAACAAGCCTCTTTTTAACTTCACTATAGAATTTAAACCCTCTTTACTCCAATGTCCATGAAATATGCCCTTTTTGCACTTCCATGGTAGAACAATATGCTTCCGATTTGCAGTTAAGTAAAGAAGAATGAAGGCAGAAGACAAACTATTGCCTATTACACCAACAGAATCTCTCATAAAGAAACATGAAAGTAGCTGCTCATGGCATCATTTGTTGAAAAAATTCATTTCCAAGAAAGGCAACAGGAGAAGAATTTGGAAAATATTAAGGAATCTCAACAAAATTGATGATTAAAAATCTTTCCTGAGACTGCATATTCCTGAATGTAATTATTAAAAAGGATTGATTTGATCACATAATATTAATACATTCAGTCACCAGGAAACACCGGTTCCGTGACAGGGATGTGACTATAATTACATATAGTATAGCCACACCCCTATGCCTTACTTATTTTCCATTTCAAAATGATGTCCCTATACACATATCCCAGGTCTTGAGGTGAATATGTTTCAGACATACCATGCTTAACACAATCACAGCATCATGCATCAAATCAGCATATACACAAAATGTCAGTTACCCTAACAATAAACGAAGTACTGGAAGTTTGCAAATCTGCCCCTTAATTGAGGACATTTTCACAAATAAGTTATACAAAAACATGCAAAGAATAAGATAGTCACACAATTATGCAAATAGGTCCAAAGATATTCCTTGTAGCAGAAAAGCTCTGTAAAATGAAAAGGTGGATTTTCTCAACGTTAGGGTAAAATGGAGGGGCAAAATCAATTCTCACTAGGTAATGTCTGGAGAAATGTGCAAAATGTATCTTGTGGCTGGAAACAAAACACATGCATAAACTTCTGCATTGCATTCAAGCATTGTATGGCTAGTTTTCGCACCATATAAGCATGTAACTATTTTATTTGGCATGTTCCAATTATCTCTTACTACTTTATTTAGCAACTGTATCTAGGTCAACCATGCGCTCTGAGCAGCCTTTATTTGAAGTACCCTAAATATTGGTTTTCTAGTCCCATCTAGTCAATTTTTTGTACCTATTGACCTAATTGAACACATTAAAGACGAGAAAGCATAAATATCAAGAGAACACCTAAACCTGTGTCTAAACATCTATTATCTACTACTATCAAGTTCAACCAAATAATGAATATTAAGAAAACTTGCCATTTGGCGATTCCTGCACCCGAAAAAGAGAACAGCTGGACCAAGCTTCCTGCCGGATTCTTGGAGTGCAGCTCTTTCCTATCAAAGCAGCAAACAGTCTATTAGAAACATTCCATTGTAACTAAGTAAAAATAGCAGCCAATATAAGCGAAGAAATCATTTACCTGCAAAAAGCCTCTAAAAGGAGCCAAACCAGTTCCAGGGCCCACCATAACAATAGGAGTAGAAGGATCTGCAGGCAATTTGAAATTTGACTGCCTGACAAAGACTGGTGCCCAGCTACAGTCGTTATTTTCTTCAGCAGATATTGAATTCTGTCATGATTTTCCAATTCCCTCAGTCCAAAAGCTTTAAACAAGGACCACTAAATAAGCTGCAATTTCTTCTTAGCTTCTAAAGATTATGGTGCACTAAAATATTACCCTTACCTTCATCCAGTTAGAACAAACACCTTTATGAATTCTACCAGTTGGAGTGGGCCCACAAACCAGAGCACATGTAACATGTATCCTAGAGGATGCAAACCTGCATGATTAAAATAAACAAAAAACATTTACTAATGACTAAGGAGATTAGTTTATAAAAACATTATATAAATCCAGAAACCACATTTAGATTTATGATATACAACAAACATTAGTGATCAAGATGCAGTCCTTGCAAATTTATTCACCTCGGAGAGGAAGAAATAGAATAATAACGGGGTTGTAGACGAGGGGCTATTGCTGCAAAGAAAACACCAAGAGGTGGCTTGGCTGATGGAAACTCAGCCATTATTTCCAAGAGACTTCTCTGACTTGCAGTAACCCACTGGGAGTATTCATCCTGTTAAGTTACAAGTATAAATCCAAATTTATATGAAGGCCTGAAAGTAGGTAAATACAGTAGGAAACAAAATGAATCCAGCACATCTGAGTTTACAGAGACGAAATGAAAAAGGACCTTTCCAGTAGGAGATGACAGGAACTGCAGGCGGTCTGCCTCTGCTGGATCAGATGCATGAGCTGCCAAGGCAAGCAAAGCCGCCTAACCAATGCAAATTTATAAAGTTAGAAAAAATCACATTTTACATTAGTAGCTGAACGTGAGCAGAAACTATGAAAAAACCTTGCAATAAAATCACCTTCCGGGGAGGATTCAGCAAATCTGCATAACGAGAGAGAGCGGTTTGTAGAGAGCATGGCCCAGGGAAAGGTGGTGGCAAAGAAGACCCTCCAAGTGGGGTACCATCTTCTTTGTCAGCGTGGACTGAGAATATAGTATCCAATGGATAACCTAATAACCTTGCTGCTTCCTCCACAACCTCACTGCTGTTTTCTGTATAGACACCTGCATGATCTCCTGTCTCATATCTGGAAAATAAAACAATATAAGATTAAGACATGAATGAAAAAACCAGGATAAGTCTGATTTTCTCAAGAACTTGAATTATAGTGGATAGAAAAACACCAATAAGGGTCAACTAAATTTTTAATGCACTGTGTCTACACAAATCTTATTTAATTATACTAAAAAAAATTCAGAAATCTGGGAGTTGCAAACTTCTTGTCCTTCGAAATTACAAAAGAACCATCAGTAATGGTAAAAAAAACATGATTAAAAGAGTAAGCACTGAAAGCACGTACTTTAACAAAAGTTAACAAAAATGAGACTGTATGATTGGAAGGGAATGGAAGTCAGCTTAAATGAATTTTAAGCCATCCATATTCCAAACTCATAATAACCAAGCTTTAGATAACATCAACACCTAAGAGACAACATGAAAATACTGATGGAAAATATATGCACCGTTGTAGCCAAAAGGCTCTTTCTAGGAGAGATACTGATGACAGTTTAGATTCTTTCTAAATCTATCCAAAGTGTTCAATGGAGCTAACGTAGCATAAAGGTGTCACATCACATTGTGTATTGTAGATATGCTAAGCTGCCAGCTGATTTGCATCCTGGTTCAGATTTGATGGTTTGGTTCGTGGATGTGGTAAAAAAGAAAAACTGGGTTCAGGTTCGTCCATATATATATATATATATATATATATATTCATAGAAACGAGACTCAGACTCGGCACGGACTCGCTAAGGCTGACCCAACTCGGGACTCGGCAAAAAATCGACAGGACTCAGCAAAAACTCGGCAGAACTCGGCAAAAAAACCAATTTCTAGTGCTTTTTGCCTAGAGAGAGTCCTGGAGAGTCACGAGTCCCTGAGACTCAGCTCGGGACTCGCCAGGAATGCCAAGTCCTGGCGAGTCCTGGAACTATGATATATATACAACCATAACAGCATAAAATTTAAATATATCTCCACCAAAACTTTAACCTATTACAGTTATTACAGTATAGCACGAGCATTAATGTCTACATGCTGCTCAACAAATGTGGTGATAGAAAGGCGCAGGCATGGTGATGACTGATTATTGATTAACAATCGGTCAAAGATCAGAAGAGTGTGTACGATAATAAAATGATGGACAAAATGTAGAGTGAAGACGAACACCATTCTGCAGGGAAATAAACTAGAGAACAAACAGAGATTTAAAGAGACAATAAAGGGCAGAAAAAATGGCATAGATGGCTATTATTAGCAGAGAAATGAGATCGTTTCTGCTGTTAACAAAATAGTAATGCCTATTGCATCTTATTATATCTTTTGTATTCTAAACATATTAAAAACAGATCATAGATAGACTAAATATTATAAATTAAATAGTTTAATTGAATTAATAATATGATATATTAAATTTAATTTATAGAGCTCTGCTCTGAAATAGCGAAGATGCGAAATATTAAAAACCCTTATGAGCCAAAGGGGTTTTGTAACCCTGTATCTCCCCCCTTGACTCAGCAAAACTCCTTTTCGGCAATCTGACCGCTCACAGGGAAATAGCAAACAAAGAAATGGAGTTTTTGGGAATGATAAAGATATGCCATCAAAACTCAGGAACTTTCCATGCCCGCGAAGGTCCAAAGGTGGGCAGAAGTGTGAATTGCAGTCCAGGAAGGTTTATAGACCACAATGGGTGTTTACCAACGGCAGATGAGTGGACAAAGCCTGGAAACCACAAGCTTAAAGTCCTGGCAATGGATGGCAAGTGGTTAAATCCAGGAAAACTCTTCGGGCGGAAAAACTAGCTCAGTGTCGCCCTCTGCAGGAGGGTTTCCCCAAGGGCATTACTTCCAAGAGAAAAAATTGGAGGATTTGCAAAACCCACCTTTAGATTAGGGAAATCTGAAAGGCCCACCAAGCAACCTATTGCGGGCAGCATAAAGCAAAAGGTTGGCACTACAAAATCCATTTCAAATAATGTGGCCATCGATAAGAAGAACCATAATCAGAACATCCTGAGGCAAGCTCCAATTGCAAACAAAACTGAGGAAGCTCCTATACAGACAGCAGAGCAAAGATATGAAGGCAAATACTTTGTGATTGGTGACCGCATTTTTGGGTCACACCGTAATCGCTGCAAGGAGACCGGTTTGTTTACAAAATGGAGCGGTAATGGGCAGGCGATATCTAAGATTGTGAATTGGTGGTATTGGGCTTACCACCGCCAGGTAAGTATTTTTGTTCTTCCTAATGATTTTATCTACATTGAATGTGTAACTAAAGAATTAAAAGAGGAATTATTAAATGGAAAACCAGTTATATTCAAAGGGTTTAGCTTTCATTTCATTGACTGGCATCAGAATTTTCAACCAGAGGTATATAAACCAAAAACCTTTCCTAGATGGGTAGAAATCTCATATCTTCTTGTAGAACTAATAAATTTCAAAGCCCTGGTGGAAATTGGAAATGAATTTGGCACCTTCCTAGGTTTAGAGGAGAATTTGGGCAATTCAACTAGGGTTAGAATGCTCCTAGATATGGGATCTAGCATTTCCTCCCCTGAACCTTTGGAATTAATTGTCGGAGGATCGGCTTATGGCATTAAAGCAAAATTCTATAATTGGGGCATTAGTGGCAACGTCATCACGACTAAAGAAGATCTGATGAAATTTAACCCGTTGTGTGCCCCCCAAGGCCCAGGCAATAACCCTAGAGTCAAAATTAAATTTAACCAAGATAAGGGGGGTTTTTCAGTAGAAGCTGATAGCCAGAATCAGGATATCGATGAAGGTAATTTGGCCAACCCCGTCAACAAAGAAGTATCCCACCTGTCACCTGATCGGGAGTTGACAAATCAGGCAACTGGTAATAAGCAAGGGTCAATGGGAAAATTGGAGGGCATTCAAAAGTGCACGGAAGGGGAAAGGCAAGAACATATTCCAAGAAAATTGGAAATGGTTTATGAGATCATGGGTCTGAATTCTGACCCAAAATCAGAATATGATACAGAGGATGAAAATAACGAGGTATTAAAAATGGAAAAACAAGAACTAATTAAGAAACTTCTGGAATTATATTCTGGCGAGAATTTGCATGGGGATACTCGAGAATCTTATGGTGGAAGGAAATAGTTTTCCTAATGCTAAGCTAGGCATTGGTCAGAATTTCCCTGATTTGGTGAGTCCAGATTTTGGGACAGCCCCTAAAAAGAGGGGGGTGAAAGTCCCTCACAGAATTAAGGATTCTAGCTGGGGAGGCTGAAGATCAAACTAAAATCACTGATCTTTTTCACAATGAGAAGGGGAAGGGCCTTCCCAATGATCAATGAAGATCATTACTTGGAATGTTAGGGATTAAATGCCCCTAAGAAGCAGCGCTTGTTTAAGCACAGTCTATCGATCATGAGAGCAGATGTAGTGATAATTCAAGAGACCAAACTCAGGGCTAATGAATGGGACTGCCTTAAAAGAAAATTAGGTATTTGGAGTGTGGATCATAACCATATATGTGGGGCTGCTGGTGGTATGGCTGTTCTGTGGGACCCTAGAAGGGTTAAGTATGAACCTTTGGCCAACCACACCCACTGGCAAAGTGGTAGATTCAGTTGCCTTAATAGTAATATAAGCTTCATCCTTATCAATGTATATGGGCCTATAAGTACCAACAGCAAATGGTATGTATGGGGAGAATTGGATACTTTCATGTCGCAAGATTTAGAGCAGAATTACATTCTTGGGGGGGATTTCAACACCATTTCAAGTCCAACGGAGAAAATAGGTGTGCAGACAATTACAAGAACACAAATTGAGTTTTCAAATTGGATGCATAGGAATAATTTGGACATAAGAATGAATAATGGTTTATTCACATGGAATAATAAGAGATTAGGCCCAAGTAACATAGCAGAAAAACTAGATAGGTTCATGTTTAAAGGCGATTTGACTATCTTTCAGTTTTCTCTGCAATCCAACATTCTTACCTTTTCAGGGTCTGACCACTTTCCAGTCTCACTTGACTTGGGTGCTGAAAGGAAGCCTAGGAAATGTCCCTTTAAATTTGAAAATATGTGGTTCCAAGACAAAGCTTTTATTGAAATTATAGAGCATTGGTGGACAGAGGAACAATTTCAAGGCTCCAAAATGTTTTGTTTTGTATCCAAGCTCAAAAATATCAAAATGAAAATTCTTAAATGGAATCAAAAACACTTTAAGAATATCTTTGCGGAAAAGGAAGAGATTGAGAAGGAAATGGATTATATTAATGAAAATATCATAAAAGGAGGAATGGACCAATACAAATACTTTAAGGAAAAAGATTTTTTACATAAATATGAAGACATTCTAACAAAATAGGAGATACACTGGAGGCAAAAATCTAGGGAAAATTGGCTTGGGACAGGAGATAGGATACTAGATTCTTTCATAACAGTGTCAAACATAGAAGAAACTTGAACAGGATTAGCAAGATTAGGAGTCAGGGGGTCTTATAGAAGACCCAGAAGAGATCACAAAGGAAATGGTCAATCATTTCAAAACAGCCTTATACAATTGGGGAAGCTCAGATCTTAATGCTTAGCAAGAACTATTGAGTGGTATCCCTAAGATAATATCAGAGGAAGACAATAGAAGACTGAATAGCAGCTTTTCACTAGCAGAAATAGAGGCAGCAGTCAAACAGTTACACCTGGACAAGGCGCCAAGGCCGGATGGATTTAATGCATGTTTCTTCCAAAAATGTTGGCATATTTTGGGATTAGAACTTTGGGAGGCAATAGAAGGCATGAGGAAATCAGGGCAATTTTTCAAAGAAATCAACAACACTTTTATTACACTAATCCCCAAGAAAGATAGTGCTGACACCCTAGATGATTTCAGACCAATTTCCTTATGTAATACAATATACAAAATCTTTTCCAAAGCACTTGCAAACAAACTAAAACCTATCCTGGCATCCATCATTTCGGATGAGCAAACGAGGTTTGTTCCAGGGAGGTCAATCCTCGATGGAGTGATTATAGCTCAGGTAGCTATTCACACTATTCAGCACAATAAAAACCCTAGCATGAATATCAAACTAGACATTAAAAAGGCATATGATAGAGTTGACTGGAGGTTTCTTTGTAAATGTTTGGAGGCATTTGGTTTTAATAGACAATACATAAATTTAATCTTCAACTATATCTCTACCCCTAGATTTTCTATCTTAGTAAATGGATCTCTAGAGGGGTATTTTGAAGCTTCCAGAGGGCTTAGTCAAGGGGATCCCATCTCCCCTTTCCTATTTATTATTATGGCAGAAGCCTTTGGAAGGGGTATTAGCCGGATTAATGCACTTGGTAGAATACAGGGTATAAAAGTCACGGAAGGAATGGCTAATATGACTCATCAGCAATTTGTTGATGACACAATGCTCTTCAGAGTAAGCAAAGTTCAGGAGGCAAGGGCATTCAAAGATTTGATGGATTTATATGCTATTGCCTCTGGGCAGGAAATAAATGCAAACAAATCAGAGATATTCTTCAATGCTAATCAACAACAGGAAATTGCAATTTGCCAGCTTTTAGGGTTTAATAAAGGTAAGCTCCCTAGCATATACCTAGGATTGCCTCTAGACAAAGGGAACAGGGTTATAACAAGCTTTGGGATCCAATAGTTAACAAAATGGATAAAAAAATGGAAACCTGAAAAGGTAAATGGCTCTCCAATGTCGGGCGAGCTACCCTTTTGAAGTCAATATTACCTGCAGTCCCAGCATTCCAAATGTCATGTCTCCCCTTGAATGCAAGAGCCAAAGCTAAAATGGATAGAAAAATGAGAACCTTCTATTGGCAAGGTGTATCAGAGGATAAGAAAGTGGAATTAATAAGCTGAGTTAAGATTTGCAGACCTACTAGTTTTTGAGGCACGGGAATTCAAAATATGAGTTGGCAAAGCAAAGCTTTAGGTGCCAAACTAGTTTGGACTATGTATAAAGACCCTAATAGGAAATGGGTGAGAATTCTTCTAGAAAAAATACCTAAGCGGTCCAAGCACGGACTGTATCATTAGAACAGCTAATCCACCAAAAGATTCCCGAGTATGGAACTTTATCTTGAGTTGTAGAGGCTTGATATTGGACAGCTTGAATATTTCCCCTAGAATAAAAGAGGTACTAAAAGCAACCTGGGGAGTGTATCTAAGAGATTATGTGGAATTCCCCAATGGAGACCCGGTGCTTGGTTGGAAGTGGAAGAATTTGGACAACATTCCACTTCTAGAAGATGAAAAGCTGGAATTTAGGAACATTCTAGCTTCTAGGGCAGTTACATTTAAGAATGGGAGGGATAGGCTAATCCGGGTATGAGCTAGCTCTGGGAAATACAGAATCAAGGATGGGTACTTGAAAATAATTAGTGGTCTACAATGGGAAAAGACAGAGATACCGATACACTTATGCTGGGATAAAGAATGTCTGGCCAAAGCAGGTATGTTTCTTTGGGCAGCTTTGCAAAATAGGATTTTAACAGCGGATCGATTTAAGAAGTTAGGCTTTGAAGGACCATCTAGATGCCCTCTATGTGAGAATAGTGAGGAATCAGTTGATCATCTACTGCTTTCCTATCCATATGCTTCGGAGTGTTGGAGCTGGTTGTGCTCTAAGCTTTCCTGGAATTCTGCTCTTTCCAACAACCTATTAGATGTAATGAAGAGCTGGGTTGTCATTGGTAAAGGTTGTTTGTATAGAGTCTTATGGAAAGTTGCTCCCTCTATATTGGTTTGGGAGATATGGAAGGAGCGTAACAGAAGGATATTTCAAGATAGGAAGATGAATGCTACTAGCCTCAAAAATAAGATTGAATCAGTCATTATTGAAACAACCAACAGCAGAATTAAGAATGATAACCTCCAAGATCAAAAATTTACTAGTTGGGACAGCAAGATGAGGATAGAATGGTATGGCCTGCTTATTCCACCTCAGTATGGGAAGGGAGGTGAGATTAGCAGGAAATTAAGAGAACAGTGTGTGTGGACGAGACCAGAAGTTGGTTGCTATAAATTAAATTTTGATGGGGCCTCCAGAGGCAACCCGAGGAAAGTTGGCATAGGTTGTATTATTCACCATGGGGATGGATCAATTAAAGCTAAAATGGCTAAACCTATTGGAGAGACCACCAATAATATGGCAAAGTTAGAAGCAGTCATTGAAGGACTTTTGCTTTGCATGGAAATAGATGTTAAAAAGGTGGTGGTAGAAGGAGACTCACAAATTGTCACTAATGCCTTAAGAGTTGGACAAACACCGAACTGGAGGTTGAATTCCAGACTTGGAAGAGATCTAGAGCTTCTCAATTTATTTGAGGAAGTAATAATTAATCATATTTATAGAGAAGGAAATGGAGAAGCTGACAAACTTGCTAACATAGGCACAGATGGACACTCAATCAAAACTATAGAAGCATGATTTTAAGCATCTTGTCTTATAAATATTAGCTTGATTTACATGGAAGGGCCATACCTTAGTTTTATTATTGCTTAGTCCTATATAGACCTATATGGCGTAATTGAAAAGGTCATTAATTTTAGATTGTTTAGATTTGGATTATTAAGTAACGTGGTATTCGCGTGATATTTTCGAGATGACTTCTTTGAGTTGATATCCCAAGAATGGTATGATTTAAAGCTATCCTTTACAATTAGTTCGCACATGAGAACTGTTGAGCCTCAAGTCGGATGCTCTTGTAATGATATCTATAAGTAGCATCTAGATTTCGATAAATTTTATAAGTAGCATCCGGGAGATTGCTTCTAGAAAATTAAAGGAAATATGGAGTCGAATCTAAAATTAGTGTCTTCCAGCGATCACAAGCTTATGGCATTCAGGGGTTTTGTCAAGGTGGAGAGGTGGAACATAGTTCTTCAGGAGTTGGATGACTTATCAGTCCGAGCGGTTCAGGAAATTATGGGGGGGACGCCTTCAATTACGACCATGTTTATCGAGTAAATTGTGATGTTTCGGCTACTTTTGTAGCCATTCTACTTTATGTAGGTACCCCTAAGAATGAGGCTAAATTGCTATCAAAAAGCGTTTTTAGGGAGGAGTTTCTAGGTAATTTAGATTTAGTAGTGGATTGTGTGGATCAAAATCTTACCACTCCATTTCCTAAAGACTATGAGAAGGCGCAAAGTGGTGGTAATAGGGCTAGAGTGTGTAGGCGACCGCTTCTGGTTATCAGGGACCGGAATGCTTTTGAGAAGCGGAACGCTAGTATTGTTAGGAACATAGATTTCTTGATGAAATGGCTTCATCTAAAGGAGGCGGCGGGTAACAAATGGTGGGTGGACTACCTACGATGGTTCAATTTTATTAATTCAGTTTTTGCTTCTATGGATATGTTGTCTTTTATGGCTGATACAATTTAACAAATGGTTTGGTTGTTTGGAAGTTGTTTTTGGCCTCTTTTGTGCAGGAATCACACTAATTGACCTCAGTATTGAGGGTTGGATTTCAGGGGAGGATGTAGCAAGGGAAATTTCTATGCCCTCCCAAGAGGACAATGGGAGCGAGACGTATTTCCAAGGATTTCAGTAGATTGAGCTCTGTCGAATCTGATATATTGGATCAAGTAGACAAATTATCTTGTCGTTGGGAAATCCTTCAAACTTGTATATGTATTACTGTATTACATTTTCTTTTATGGGGCTAGACCGGAGGTTTTCTCTACCCGACTCTTTCCTACCAATGCCCCTAGTGAGTCGGGTTGTAATAGGTTTTGAGTATTAATAAAATTATTTGGCTTCGGCCTTTTACCGATCAGTAACAAAGAACAAAATAAAAAAATTCAAGAAACTAATGAAAATAAAAATAAAAAATAAAAAATAAATATAATATATTAAATTATTAATTTATTAAAGATTAGATTAACCATAATATTATAAAATTTAAATATATATTCCCCCAAAGCTTTTAACCTATTGTAAATATTACAGTCAAAGGCAAGCATTAAATCTACATGCTGCTTAACAAATGGACTGAATGAAAGGTGCAGGCACATTGATGACTGATCAAAAATTGATCAACGGTGATGGAAAAAAAATAGAGGGGTGAAGGCAAACACCATTCTGCAGAGGAAGAAACCAGAGCACAATGAGACTGAAAGAGACAATAAAGCGATGAAAAATTAACAAAAATGGGCAATATTAGCAAAGAAATGAGATTGGTTGTTATCAGCAGAATAGTCATGCCTGTTGCATCTCATTAATAGAGACTGTGAAGGGGAGGATGGCAACAAGTGAAGGATACACAGAATAAAACACAGGGAGATGAATAGGGAGAAAGCTTATTTTAAAATGGCAAAAATAAATTAAAATTTTCATCAAAAATCACCAGGATCGTTCCTTGTTCAACAGGATCCTCCCCGGTTCTATCCAAGTTCAGACAAATAAACGCTCCCTAGCAGAATTTCAAACCGAACCTGTCTAGAATACAAAGCCAAGCTACACCCAGATCCAGTGGAACCAGCAAACCAGTAACATAGTAGACAAGTAATCAAACAGTGTAGATGAACAAGTATGTCACATAAGAACTATGGTCAAAGCATTATAATTTATTTTTATATGCAGATCATATTGAAATTCAAGTTGCTTTTTTCACATGGAAATTTTCAGAGAGCAAATACTACCAAGCTCAACCCTATGCAATAATAAAATTTCTAGAGACGGTCTGCAAGTCTGATCGGTAATTTATGGCCTCAGAGTGCTGCTAGTTTCAGAAATTAAGCAAATTCTGAAGAATGATTATGCACAAAGTCAATCTTCTCCCCGTTAAACCAAAGGAATGGTTCCTTTGTGATTAAAGGAACAACAGGCTATGTGTGAATTAGTAATTAAAGAAGCAACAGCATTTGTGTGAATCAAATGCATAGACCATTAACTCAAGGAAAACAGACATTAACTTCCAAAATAAAAGGAATATGGAACGTACGCAAGGCCAGTTCCTGATATATCGAATTCCAAATGGATGCATGATCGGTCAGACAGAGGTGTATGAAGCTCTCTTCTCAAAGCCACATTTGCTCTGCATATTGATTGGCAATACAAAAATTATACAGCAAGTTATGTCAGGAACATGAAAAAAACAATACATGAAATTGATAAATAGATTATGAATAATTTTTATTTGACCTGCAGGGACGATGGATATCATAAACTGCTTCACCATTCGGCTTGGGTGAATAAGTTTCCTCATAAACTGATACTGTAGAATCACAAAATTCTACCCGATACTCAGGTATGGCTGCTTTATAAGGTGCAGCACTTGTGGGCTCATCATCTTCATCACGCAGTAAATGATCCAATTCAGGCCACACCTGCTCTCGCCTGAAATAATAGACTGATACTCAGCAAGACTGAATTCCAAATGCTTACAAAAAAACAAATTTTTCAAAAACAAATGAAATATCTTCATCCAGTTACTATATGTGTACCACATTACAGATAAATCGGAAAGTAGTTACATTAATCATGCAGATTGCATATTTATTATATTCTTGCTCTTGAACCAAATAATAGTAGCTACTTTAATCTATAAATTTTGAAACAAAGATGCATACCAAGCAGTAAAGTCGTCCTCAATGCATTGATCATCATCACCAAGGCCCACTGGAACAAGTTGCTTTGCACCTGAATGCCAAGATAGAAAACTTTGTAAGAAGTGGAAGCTCTCCAAAAGAAACAAAGTTAATAAAAAACAAATAAATAAAGTTTATAACTGAAAATGGTTCCAGATATGGAAAAATAAAATAAAATGAATCAAAAGTGTCAGTTAGAGATGCCAGACTCAGACTCTTATTGTCAACTACCAAATCTGGTTAGTTGGGAACGTGGGTAATAAGATTGTCTCCTGGGAGTAAAATCCCAGAATAAAAATTTCCACAAAACAGAGTTTGTTGCATTCTGTGAAAAGTGCTCAATCAGAATCCTTCTCAAAAGAACTACCCTCCCACAGAGAAATGAAAATAAACTGTCTTTTAATATATGTATATGATATAATATAGTATTATTCATACTATAATTTTAGATATAATGTTTAACATATTAATATACTTATTCTATCAAATAGTAACACAACATCCAAATGTGAATCAGAGTAAAATTTATGATATAAATATACTCATTAAAATGCCAATTATAGTGTAATTTAATATAAAAAATACTGATATAAATTTATATATAATATAATGTAAACACATATGCATAACACAGTTTCCGGAATATCATATTTTGGAAAGTTGCCAGACATATTCCCACAACCCTGATTCTGGTAACTTTCATGCCTTTCCATTGAAGCGTAAAATTCTAACCCATGTATCTTGTGTTTCATGCAACAAGCAATCTGCATATTTTGAAGCATTTCTTCCAATTTTGCCTACTTGACAAATATACTACAAACTTTTGATAGGCATAGAGCAGACAATGATATGAACTCAGCATATATGTCATTATCCTTTGAAATTAACAGCTAACCAGGAAGTAATCAACACACATATTAGGAATAGTAAATAGTAAGATGCAATAATATACTCACCCTATCGTCCAGACTAGTACTAAAATACATTTTTTTAAAGAACTAAAGGCACATCAAGACATCATTAGGGCCAAGTTGGTAATAAAATCCCAGTAAGGGACCCAAGAAGATGACAGCTGATATTAGGAAACAGTTATCACAACCGAGACTAAGGAGATTCTTGAGCTGGGCCATAAGCGGTGTGCATAAATGTGTGTATAATTGTAGGTTGTCAGCAATATTATAGCGTTGGCAATGTCAAATTTGGATGGCCCATTCAATTTCTAGAAATCGAGCTTTGTGTTCAAATTTTACTTCTGAGGACAAAAACCCTTAGTTGATTTAAGTATCTTGGAGGATGAAACCTCTAGAATTTCACTATTGAATTATGGGGAAGTAAACCCTCATCTCCAACATTGGTAATTCCATATAGGAGTTACATGTGTTCTGATTGGATTACTTTCAGATTCCATGGTTCATGAATGGAGGGTTTACACTGCAGATTTTAGGATTTTGCAGGCTTTGGAGTTTGGACTATGTTAACAGGTACCAGAACCCACCCCACACCCGTACCAGGTGCATCTGGGTACAGGTTTGCCCAGGGGTATGGCCATGCCCCAGGGATTCACAAAATTCTCTTGTCAATTTTCATTTGATTGTCAATTCTATAATTGTAAAGATTTGGGCATTTGGCATTGATCAATGATGCAGCATCATACTATCAAATTTATTTAGTTTTACTATTCTGTATTTTTTATTTTTTTTTAAATTGTATATATATATAGCCCCAAGCATCACAAAATTCTCTTATCAATTTTCATTTGATTGTCAATTCTGTAATTGTAATGATTTTGGCATTTAGCATTGATCAATGATTCAGTATCATAGTATTTTCATTTTCCATATACATGCATACATACATACATACATATAGATAGATAGATAGATATTAAATAGATTAATATTTTATATATATATAATTTTAAACTTTAATATTTTCTTGTACAGACGAACGCAAAACGTACCCAGCCCCTTCAAAAAAAATTGTCAACGTCTTAATCACTGCTTGCAATGTAACTTGTTATTTTCAAGGATAATAAGAGCACTGAATCCCTTAAAAATTGCTTCATACAAATAAACTATAAATTTAGGGTGGTAGTCTTGAATTTTTTTTAAGGAAACAGTTGTTGCTTTTCATTTGAAAAGGAATGCTCTTAACAGGAAAATGCCTGTTGGGAGAAAAAACATTATTTACATTTGAGGCCTGATTCGATGATCCACGATGAACAATCATACAAAATATTTATGGTTACAGGCTGAACTTTATAATTTAACAATCATAAAAAATACAAAAAAATATTATATTGCAGATAGTCAAGAAAAAGTGTCAAAAACAACACAAACATACCTTGTTCAGTTAATGCTTCATCTACTGCCTTTGCCACCTATAATTTTCACATAAACATCATGCAACAAAATTATTGACTAGCCATCCACAACATCAAAAAGCAAGAAATTTCACTAAATATCAAATGCACAGTTCAAAAAACTTCAAGGGCAAAAGCAATGACATGAAATTTCAACTGAGGACCTGAAATCAGATTTATCTGATACAAGCATTCCTTTAACAGATTCAAAACAATCACAAACTGGAATTCAACTGTTAACAAACCTTGTTAAAATGTTCATATTGTCGATTGCCTAATCCAAACACCCCATAAGTAAGATCTGAAAGCCATAGCCCTCTCTCCTTACCCTGGTAAAGTATACACAATTGCAGTAAGTCTCGTATCATTTTCCAAATGGATTATTGACTATGTATATCCAAATTGGAAGATTAGAGGGATAGGAATTTTTTCCAACCTCAAGAAACCACTTGTAAAACCTTGCAGCATTGTCAGTAGGCTCCCCATCTCCATACCTATAATGATAGGTAAAACTCAGAGTCATTTAAAAGTATAATCGGTAAAGAGTATATGAATACAAACTTTGAATCATCTATGGGCTAATTTTCCCAAGGATGCAAACTACCTATATTAAGATACCTTTGGGAATTGGGACAAAAACTTCTCGAACAGTTATCAAGGAATTAAGATACCATTAAACAATAAGCTCTAAAACAATTATCTAAAAGGTTAAAACTTAAAAGTTCAGTCAAATTCTACATAAATTTTTCCTTTGCATATCCTTGACATGTAGCATATTTTTTTAAGGCACTTTGAAAAATATCTCAATGAATTTGCCAATGCAAAGTAGCCTACTAATGATATAAAATCTAATACTTCATAGACTATTCAATAAAGCCTCCTCAACTTCACTGGAGTACTTACTATCTAAATGCAAAAAGCAATTTGAAAGAGCTTAAGATGCTGAGCAGACAAAGCTTGTTACTCACGTTGCTAGCATGAAAAATGCTAGTTTTTCCTTTTTCAATTTCTCTTCATACTCATCATCATCTGTTGCATAATTGTCCTGATGAAATGCAACCAAATAATATTCAATGTCACGCAGCAGCTTCACTGACTAGAGTATAAACAGAGTACAGAATCATAGATATTAGAATTAGAAACATAAATCATCTCCATCCTGCATGGAAGGCTTTACTCACCAGGTCTACCACTTTAAATACAGCCTTGTCATATCTTGCTTTGGCTTCTTCTGCTAGAGCCTGTTGCAGATAAAATAGGCTTCTGAAATTGATGTGATTTGAAAATAGAAACCAAAAGAATATTCATGAAATGAGACAATAAAACTATAACTGACTCAACAAGGAGAAACCTTCACAATAGAACTTACAATGATAAATAGCATACATAAAATTGTTACAAAAAAATAAGAATGATGATAACAATTAACAGAAAGCAACTGATATTTTTCAATTGGCCCTGCAACGTTTTTGCACCCTGGAATTAGTTGGACCTTTTAAGGCTTGTTGTCAAGCATGTGTAAAAATATTGGAGCAAATATGAAATTAATTTTATTAATACCAAAAAACAACCTGCAAAGAGATAGCGACGCAATTGAAACATTCAATCAACCCCTATCTGAAGACTAACATTTCTATTGAATTAGATGCCAAGGTCTGGATCAACTATTCTGCCAAACCAACTCCAGACTTATATCCAGCCTCGTTAGTTTTTCTCTTTCTAGGAACATATGTATCAGGCCTTCTTAACATTTGGATGGGAATGAAACAGAAGGCAACCAACTTCAGTAGTAGACCACAGTCTGATTGACTGATAAATAACATTTTCTTTTAAGCTGGTAATTTTTATTGGGATGTCCAGGGGATATTGATGTATCATATCTTCCCCCTTCTCTCTTCCCCCCTAAAAAAGGGAACAGCATCAAATTGAAAGATGTTAAAGACACCTGCCTACAAACTAGGATTGAATAAGGATAAGAAAACTAGCGGGGAGAAATCATGACCGCTTAGAAAGAGGTATAAAATAACAATGATAGTGACTGTAAAGAACAATGCAGATTTAGGAAGGTTCCCAAACATGGTCACCTGAAAACGACTTTTAATGGAAATGACAAGAACAATTTGACAATTGAGTGGAGTTGTGAATGATTTGAACTATTATCCCTCACAAAATTCAGTGATGTTAACAAAAACAATGACGAACGATAATTGACAGGATTCTAAACCATGAATAAGAAAAACAAGATTGCTTACAAAAAAGGACAGCATAATAACTAATGCCTGCAAACAATGGCTGCCTCAAAAATAAACTGAATGATAATGATGGCAAGAGGAAAGACAACAAAGGGTTAAGAGCTGTAATAACCACAACCAGCTGAAAACAAGTAGAAACAATAAAAATTATTTAGTAGTTGGTTCCCACTGAAAATTTTTTATCTGAGGGCTGGGAATGCATCAAATTTAGTGAACCAAAAAATAAATCACTTCGAACAGAGGGGATTGAGAACCAAAATTGAGTATGAGAAGTTAAATAAAAATAATATTAGCTAATGACAGCAGATCATGACCACTTACAAATAAACATTAGATGATACCGATGATGACAAGAAGAGGAATATGCCAATTATAAGAGTCCCCGTATGCAAGCATTCTACAAGGGGATTGTTCTTCTATTTACCTTAAATATTGTTCAACAGGCTGTACAACCCTACACATCTCTAAATTTTGAAAATGTGGCCTCCAACGTGGAGTATCTACACCTTCACCATTAGGCCAACTCAGGCTGTGCACCATGATTGCTCAAGCAGCCCACCAATATGAACTAAACTAGTGACAAATGATCAGGAACTGGCAAAATTTTGAACCGAACAACTGAACAAAAACAGGAAATAATAATAAAGCAATAACAATTCTTGAACATGATACAGAATTGGAAGAGTTGAACCAAGATAACATCCAAGCAAATAATATTATTAAGACTGATAACAATACAAAAGATGCAAAACCAAGACAGCTTACACAACAATTTATGTGGAAAAAAACAAAAATTATTTGATAACATTAACCAATGATATAGAATTGTGAGGATTTTGGAACAGCAATACTCACGTAATCCAAAAATATTGACAATAAAACTAACCAATGATCTTAATTGAGAGGACTTCAAACCAAGACTTGCTACAAAAGGAGATTAATCGACATTAACAAGAAGGACAACAATCGTAACTGTGGAACACGAGTTAGACTTAAGAAAGCTAAAATCGATGGCCAATAACAAACATATAATAACAACAGTAATATTTTGAAAGTTTGAAACTGACAATGATAACCAAAACCTGCTTAGAAAAAAAGGGACGAAAAAGCACAATAGGTAGGATTTTAAAGATTAAACAGAGGAACAGGAAAAGAAGAGGTATGGCCAAGAAGTAAGGAGGATTCAAAAGAAAAACCCGAATCAAAAAAGATGTGGTTAAGGATATTGTTTTCCCTCGAAGATTTGCAAATCAGCACCAAACACAAAGATATCAAGCACAATAACACAAGTATTCAAGGAATTCATTTTATCAATGGATACTTCAAAGAAACAATATTCTAAACGGGTGAAAATACCTTCATAGGTCTTACGGACTAATTTAACCTTGGCGACATTAAAAGTCATCTCAGTTTATCTCATCTAAGAATGATGTCATACCTTGCTTACAAAATATATATAGAACTATCAAAAATATGAACCATGAACACTCATGGAGTCGAATAATAGAAACGACAATCTGATTTAGGCGGGACTTTAAAACCAACACTGACCATAAATAGAGCTGAATGACAATAATGACAATAACTAAGGCAATCCTTGTACATAAGGAAGATCTAACAGAGTCAAAATCCATGGCCCTTACAAACAAATATTAGTTAAAATAGTAATAGTAAATAAGCAGGTACTTCAAAGCTCATTACACCAGAATGGGAAAAAACAGAAACCATTTAATTACAAAGCTCCCCAGGAATCAATGTAAGACCAGGACAAGTATTGCCAAGATTCAATGTAGGCTGTTACACTGCTAAGATTGGAAAACAAGATTAAACAGAATGATAACTCCAGATTGAAAAAAAAGAGTTGTATACAAGATAAAGAAATATGACGGCCAAGGCAGACACCAATTTGACTTGCGAAATCCAGTTCGATAGGTCATACAGAGATTTCTAAACATTCAGCTTACGATTACTCTTTGCCTCAAATAGCATGCCTGTTGAGTTCCAACCTCGTGACCAAGAAATAATTGAGGCCTTACCAATCCACCTGCGCCTCAGATGTATTGAGAATTGAAAATGGCAAAAATACTGCTGCCGACTCTGGGCATCGAAGTCAACTATATAGCCCGAGACATGTTAGGCTTGAAATTGGATGATATATGGCATCCAACAAGGAGCATATGAATGAGAAAAATGTTGTCAACGAAATTGAAATATGTACACCAAAAAAATGACAATCAGAAACCAACTTCATACCAGTGAAACTTAATTATACACAAAATAAATGATAATCGGGCACCAGCTTCGAAGGACATTAGAAGGAAGGTCAAAACTTTGTATGCATAAACTATATTGGAGCGGTTTCCCATCTGACGTACGTCGTATATAGGACTATCTATACAAGGGTCTTCCCATGATTCAATTTCTCTACTGAATCTCAATTTACAATCGTTTCAGTTGAATAGATTTCAGACAAGAAAAAGTCGAAAATCAATGACGATTCCGCTTTCCGCCTTTCAAATACAACAATCCGTTTGCACAAAACCTACCTTGGCAAATCCCTCTGCCGTCCCAGTCTGTGTCCCGAAGAAAACCGTAACTTTCTTCTTTCCAGAATCCTCCTCTTCATCCTCCTCTTCCTCCTTCACAAGCGGCGTCGGCTTGACCGGCTGTTTCTGCGCACTGGATCCTCCCCTCTTCCACACAAAGAAAAAGACACAGGCAACCAATACAGCCACAGCCGTGGTCAAAATCATCAAAATCTGCGAATTCTCCTTCAGAACCAAAGCCGAGCCCGACATAGCTCCCAGATCTCCTCCCTTGCCATTCAACAGCAAAGCCAAAATATGGTCCAGCCGAGAAATCTCCAGCAGGCTCTTCCCCTGCGACCCGCCCTCCAGCGTATTCGAATTTGATTGCATTTCCACAAATCAAAAGATCAAAAACACCGGGCAAGCAAGTCAAGTCACAGTTCCCCTTTTTGTCTTCCTTGTTCGGGATTCGAACCGAAGACCACCAGATCCTCGATTCTTCCGTACCTTGCGGACTTACAATACAATACCCCCGGCTCCCGCAATCTTTAGAGGAGCTGTGAAATAATTGCGTGGTTTTAATTTATTAGTTGGGACCGCCTTCGCCTTCGCCCTCGCCCTCGCCCTCGCCCTTTATTTTACCAACCAGAGGTCCAAGGGTCAAATCCACCTACCCCTCATTCTAACCACTCTGGTTTGTCCCTAACCAGAGATTTGCATTTGCGTGCCCTTGTCTGAACCACAACCTAAACTTTGTACAGCATTCATTTTGCAAATCTACCCATCCCTTCATTCCTCACCACTCTCACGTCGTCTAGCCCCTATTTTTATTATTTTATGAGGTCATCATTGCTTCATAAATCATATTCTCATACATGCTATATTGGTCAACCACAAATGTCCAGCAAGCTTGACAATTAGAGCTTGCCGGCATGCCACATTTTAGTTGAGCTTTGAACCACAACTACCACCTACCTCCATATATCTGTTGATGTCACTCAAGCTATTTTTTCTAAGGTGCAGGAAAACATTTATTACATTTCTGTAAAGGTTGGATTGATTTGTTGGTGTTGAGTGTTTCGTCAAATTTTTAATTTTCACATTTTTGGTGTGAAATCAATTAGTTAATTAAATATGATCTTTAATTTATAATGATTGTATTAATAAGCCTGAAAAGTTAGGTGATTGTCAATTAGTTCAAAATATTTGAAAAAATAAATAATTAATTTTATAAGAATGGTATATGCTGGAATATAACAAACTGATTTTTTAAAGCTCATGACATTCCAAATATGCATTTTACCTTATCATTAAATATGCATTTTACCTTATACATAAAGATGCGTTGAAAAGAGTTCCAAATGACATAATAATTTATCAGAAAAGGTAATTTTTTAATAAGTCAAACATTGTATAGAGTCTATTATAAAAATAATGAAACAAATGCACTTGTCAAAACATTTTATAAAAACAACTAATTTTATTATTAATACAAAAGGCTCATCTAAATGTAATCATTACATTATATGCCTCTTGTTTGTTATATAATCGCATCGAATTTATATTTGTTCATCAATATTAAAGTCTTAAATTAATCTAATTTAAAATTAGTTCAAAAGAAATAGTAAAATGGTATCCTTCCACCATTGCATCAAAGTCCTATAAATTTTATAATTATTATTTTTATATTAGCTAAGCATTTCTCGTTGAAAATCCAATGTACCATTTAAGTATTTGAAATACATATTTTGTTATAATAGCTAAGCATTTCTCATTGAAAATCCAATGTACACATTTAAGCATTTTAAATACATATTGTTTTATTATTGCTATGTATTTATACTTACTTCTCCTAAAAATAATTCAAGGCAAATTGGTACATGTGGGTAAACCCTTTCCCAACTATGTTATGCCCACATGCATGTTCACTGTAATGTTTGAACAATCCAATTGTGATTGTCTTCGCCTTAGAATAAGATAAATATTTATTGTTAATTGGAATAATAAATAAGAAGTGTAAGAGCTCCTCAATGTGTAATGGTTAGGTTCTTTTGTCATTTATTTGTAGCAACTTCAAATTTCTACAAGTTTTTAATTTCTAACAATTTTAATGGCAATTGAATATATATTTGTATCATTAAATGTCGCAGACTTGAAAGAAATATTTTTAGTATATAGTGAAGTATATGTGCGTTGTAATCTCATAATCAGAAACAATTTTGTTTTCATTGATATATATTCCTAAATTTGTTGTTGAGAAGGAAATTATTACATAGCTAGATGTAAACAATTTCAACACCTTTCACGTCTCTACAAAAATGAAAGTGTAGCTTTTTAGATTGATCAATTTAAATACCACTTGATTTTAAATATGTTTACACATTATTCCTTTATAAAAAAAATTAATAACAAATTTTTTTATTTTTATTGTATTATTTTTTACTATTATTTTATAATTTAAGTGAGAAGAAGTTGTGTGTGTATAATCTATCAATTTTTTGCAGAAAATTTTTAAAATACTTTTTTATTAATTATTTATAAGATTGATGTCTTTTATTGGGTCTTTGACACTTATAGAAACAATTCTAGTGAGCTTTAAAGAATTAAAAAGAAATGAATTCTTATAGTAAATTTTGCTTTGGTCAAATAAAACAATTGATAATTCCAAAGTCACATAACAAAATTGATAAATAAAGATGTAATCATTTTTAATCAATGTCTCTAAAATTTACACAACTAATTCATTTTTTTAGAATTAGATTAAATATTCATAATTAGTAGGGATGGGGACCTGGCTCGATTGGTGAGAGCTTCCTATGGTAAAGCATGAGGCCACAAGGTCTAGTCTCCCCCCAACCCATGTGGTACCAAAGGATGTGTTGTGCTAGAGTCACCAGTCATGTTAAAAGGATTACCAAATGCATTGTAGTATGGCTACCTAATTCCTACAATCTAAAAAAAAATCATGGCTAGTGAAATAAGTGAAGATTGACTTTCTTTATTTTAACTTTTTAAGTCTTTTAGATGTAATTTAAAATAAAAAGTTATAGCTTTTTAAAAAAATCAATTAGAATATTTGAAACCTGTCTAAATGTATTTTGTCTAATTTAAAATTGTATTCATCATTTACATAAAATATTCTAGTTTTTATTATAATGTAAGAAAAAATAAAATAGCTAAGAATATAGTAATCTAGAAAGCAGATACAAAAACAAAAATCTGGAATGATAAGATATAGAGAAAATCTCAGAAAGCACATGTAGCATAGATATCAATGTAAGTCTCAAGCAATGGTGCAACTGTGTTAGTGTCCAAACATTTTTAGTCTTCCATATACAAGGGGACATAATATATACATAAAGTTGGAGACCTATACCACAAAGATCGTGATAGGCCTTGTTAGTGTCTTTTTAATCACCTTGTTTATCTTTTGAATCTTTCAAAGACTATTGAACTTGTTTCTATTTTTCCAAACTTTATGACTATCATTAAGCACTAAATTATATCTATTAATGAAATGATAGATACTTTCTTGTATATGTGTGTATTGGTAATAATGTGTTAGATGTTATGATTTATCTTAATGTTGAATGTGTGAAGAGTTTAACGTGTTTTGCAATAAGCAACATGATGTAGACTTTCTAAAGTTGAGCAACATGCAAAAACAACAATGCTCCTATAGCCACGTAGACCACATATTTGCAACACCAAGCACAATGACCAATGAGGTGTCCACCAAAGTTGTAGCATCAAATTCCTATTACTAGTATATAGCTTCAACAATTAATGTGACTAATGTTTTTATGTCATACATTCACCTTAATCATCAAACTTTGTTTATGATGAATGAAGAATTCCACTGGGACTCTATTTCTATTTTGCAGTTGTGTATTTTTAACAAATAATCTTCTTCTTAATAGTAGTGAAGCCTAAAATGTTCTTCTTCCACTAAACCTAAGTCTAGAAATAAGATTGACGGAAATTAAATTCCACATGAATCCTATAATAGAAACCTAATAATATGAGAGGGAATGGGAAAAAAATACTTGAATAGATACATCTCAAACCCATTAGCAAAATGGCATTTCTAGTCTAAAGTATGCGCCCTTAAATCTTTGTCAAATGTTAATGATATAAATGTTGGAACACTTTAGTCGTTGTGCCAAAAGATCGACCTATTTACGCCAAAGATAAATGGATCCATGAGAGGTTGTTAGTCCATGTTCTAAATCCGAAGGAGGACGTTGGCGATTAATCCAACGATCCCCTTAATGTCACCCAAGGGGATCTGAACTTTGACCCAACTTTGATACCAATTGTTGGAACACTTTTGTTGTGCCAAAAGATTGACCTATTTACGCCTGATACAAATGGATCCACAAGAGGTGGTTAGTCCATGTCTCGAACTCAAGGGAGGATGTCAACTAGTGATTAGTCCAATAATAAAATATTCATAAAGAATAAGAAAGTAGAAATGAAAAATACTTTCAAGTCTTTTCCCATGCATAAATAATAATTCTACAAGCAATTATCTCTTTGAATCACGTGTGTTGATTTTTCCTTAAATTTCCTCGTTTTAACTATAAAACCCTAGCACAAACTACCCATTATATAGGAATTCTAAAATATTTTCATCTCTAGCCAAGGGAAAACCCAAAAGATTAGGGGTAAGAGAGTGTGAGAGAAAATGGTAAGATAATTGATTATGAAGCACCAATTTGAAAGATAGAATTGACCAATTTACAAGGATTAAAGAATTATTACAAAGATCTTTAGAGAGAATATCTCAATGGGAAAGATATAGTGGAAAGGCCATAATAGATATTTGCTTAATTTGGAGAGCCAACTAAGGTCCCTTGAGGTGATTTTTTTTGAATCATTAAAAAAAAAAAAAAATACCAATTTTAATTAGGTTATGGATTTTCAACTTCCAAAAAAATAGCATAATGTCAAGAATTACAATTGGAAAAATGCTAACTTATTATAAATATTGTGTTTTAACTTAGAAAAAAGGCCCTGTGAGTGTTGGATGCATATACACAAACCATAAAATGAGTTCTTAAAGAGGTTGGAGAGATTTGCATTCAATAATTGAGTTTAAGGATTGTTTACTCCAAAAGACAAATACGTGGGTTTTGGAGGAAGATAACCGTAAAAAGGTGAAAAAAATAAAATAATAAATTTCCTAACCAATTTTCACTAGAAAAATCAAGTATACAAGGCTCAAACTATCCAATCAATAAATCCAATTCATCTAACTCCAACCTTGAAATATACCATTTTCCAAAAGGCACCACCACCACATCATAGTCCCTCTCTCTTCTCCTATTTTTCCATGTCCAAAATTTCCTTATTCATCTTTTTGAGAGAATTTAAGCACCCCTCATTGGCAAAAACTTCACCATCTCACCCATGCTAAAGGTGGGTTGCATCACAAGTTGCGTTGTGTCACAAGTTGTGATGTAATTTAAGAGGAAGAGGAGGGAATTATAATTTTCTTTTCCTTTAAGCCCCAAAGACACTATAGGGTATGGGTGAAAAAAAGGACCATTGGCATTCTAGGCACATCTAATTTTACATGTTGTAGCAAAATAAGAAACTTACAACTCTTGATAGAGAACCCAATATGATAACTAAAGTGTAAGGATTTTACTATAGAGATGATAGTGACATCAAAATGGGAGTAAAAAATCATGTGCATGGGCTAGGAAGTTAATTCAATACAATTAAATTCTTATCTCATTAGATTTTTCACCCTCACATGGGAATATTTATAAGCTACAATGGTTGTTCAGTATTTTTAGCAGCTTCCAAACCACCATTCACATCTTAGTTGGACTTGCAACCAAGGCATTCTCACATAAGAAATTCCTATTGATACAATCAACATTATCAATAGATGTTTTTACAAACAATAGTGAAACTACTTATTACATTGATACAAGTGCTTGGAATTTAAATAATATGTACTTAGCTCCTTATTTGATGTTGATTTGACTATGATATATATGCTCCCTAATATAAGAAAGTTAAGGTATGTCATATAAATGGATATAAATTAGCAATTTTGATGTCTAACTATGTGTATCACTTATATGGATTGCAAAAATGCCCTACATGACAATTAAATTGATCATGCAAATTGTGCAAGAATCCTTTTGTGTAGATCTAGACTTTAGTTGTTAATATATGTTTTAGGTCTAAAACCTACTTACTTTGATTTCTAAATCCTACATTAAATGGTTGTGCACAGATATCATAGTTTCCAAGTAACCGAGAATATTTTTACCTTTTGTCAAAGTCCTAGCATATTCATTTAACAACTTTGTAAAAGATTGAAAATAATTATTTTTCACGCAATATGCCCTAAAATATATTGATAAAGTGTTGTTTGTTAAGTGAAAATAATATGATTCTTCATTAATTAGGAGAGAGATATTCTTTTATATGCTTGATATCTTATATTTTCAAATGAATTAGGGTTGGTCCTTAAATTCAACTCCAAAGGTGAAAAGTGGATTTTTTTTGTTGGGAAAAAAAAATATATATATATAGTTCTCTTAAATGTATATATAAGACAAGGATCTCCAAACATGGCCATTGCCACAAGAACATACAAAATAATATAAATCCACCAAGGGATTATATAAAAAACCCGAATAATGCAAACATAAAAACCAAAACTCTTCTTACCTCTTAATTCCCAAAAGATGAAATCGCCTTCCTTGATCATCATTAATTAACTTGATTAAATGTTGAAATTCATCATAATATAGTTATATAGTTGGTAACCTTGTTACACTCTCTTTGAATATGCGCAAAAGAGACTCTCTCAAAATACGAGGCCAAAAGTAGAATCTACTTGGCAATAAGAGTTGGTCTCTAAGAGGCATCTTGGAAATTTCTCTTATTGAGCAAGGAAACAAGAAACATAGAGTGTATCTCACATAAAAAAAAACTCTATCACATTGTATTAGCTTTTTATAGAGCTTTAAGCATTGCCCAAGCTTCAATTTGATTACTAGAGTGTGATCCCATGCAAGAAGAGGAAAGAAAAAGAACCAAACCTTCATTATCCCAACCAACATCACCAATTCCAACCATAATTGGATTGCCTCTAGATGAACCATAATTGTTAATTGTAAGGAAACCAGAAGGGATGGAGCTCAATTTCCAAATTTGTTCACTTAGAAATTTGGCACATATTACCATAATTGAGCGAAAGGGGAGAAGGAAGAGAAAGGTCCAGGAGATTAACTAGGTATAAATCAAAAGAGGTAAGTGAATCATCCAAAGTGAATTTAGCCTCAATTATTTTTATTTTAATCCAATCATGTAAGACATTATTTTGACAATTCTCAAAGATTCTCTGCTTGCACTTAGCCAAAAATGCTAAAATATGAATGAAGACCCAATGTCTAAAGCAATAATAAGAAATTAGGTTGAGGCAAGAAGGTGACCCAAGCAATTCCAAAAGCTACATAAATAAGTGCCATGAATGACTTCCAAATATCCCCCCATGAGTTCTAAAACTATATGGAGAAGGGGCATTGGAAGAAAAGATAACTAATGCGTTTTTCATTATTGTCACATAGAAAATAAATATGTTAGAGCATTATAACAACTAGTTATGTTTTTTTGCTTAATTTTGTTTAGTTGTGCTTCTAGTTGCTTAAATTCTCTTAGTTGTGGATCTAGTTTAGCTAGATTTGAGCTTTTTTAGCTCCTCCCTTGTGCACTTTAGTTCTCCTAAATTTAGCTAGGGCATCTTTGTTTTTTTTTTATAAGCACATCACTATGCATTGTAATTTTATTTTGTAATCTTTTCTTTTGAGGAATATAGCTTTATTTTGTTGCTCTCATTTGTGGAAGGTGTTATTCGTTTGTTGTTTGACCTTGCAAGTTCTTATATTGCAAAATTCAACTTGGTATCAAAGCACAGATTTGGCAAATTCATTCTCAAGCCTTGAGGGTTCTTTTCTTAGAAGCGTTGCAAGGTCATAGATTTGCTTTTTTTTTGGATTTGGAAGTGGGCATATTCTTCAAGGCAAGTTCTAGTGTTAAAAAAAAGGTCTAGTTAGTTAAGGCAAAATGAACCTCATCATCGCGTCCATGGTGGCAAAAAACCTAAAAATCACTTATCATTTTGGGAAATTTGGAGAACTTGAATTTGGGGCAATTTTTTTATTTATTTTTTATCGGTAATGGGTCGAAACCAATTAGATGTACATACCCTACCCCCTTGTGGATTTTGAGCTTGTGACCTCTCTTTCAAGAACACAAGTTTTCCACCACTAGGCCAACTCAGGCTGTACATAGGGGCAATTTTTTTTTACCTCGCATAGATTTTTTTATAATTTTGTACCAGTCATCAAATTTGTGCAATTTTTTTAAATTACAATTTTTTATGTAGGGGTTCAAATTATTTAATTGGGAGATATTTTCTAACAAAGGCAAGGCTTTTAATAAGCCTATATTGCACTTACACCTTGCAAGGTACGACATTGACTTATGCAGATGTATCTTATGCTTTTTCAATCGCCTCTTCGCACTTTCTAGTGACCCTACATTGATGTGTTTGTTTTTCTTGGCAGATTTGTTCATCTCACTCGTGCACTCCTTTGCCTACGTGCTAAGCGCACCCTTTAGTTGTGCGGACTACACGCCCAGTCTGCTATGTGCACACCCCTATGTGCCTCTCCTATGACCTACACCCCTCCAATGTGCACTCCTTGCATGCCCTCTTGAACATCTTGCATCGCTTGTCACAACTTCGTCAATGCCCAACTCACGAATTGCTCTCCTGCCACCTGTTTCATTGTTCTTTGGCGTTGCCTATTTCACTGCCTTGAAGCATCACTCCACATGCACTTGCAATCAATTATGAGCAATTGATATTGGAGTAGGCTTTGTTGACTCAATGTGATTCATTTTTTGGCTCCTCCTCCCAATCCTTGGTTGTACAACCCTCTAAGGGTAATAAAAAGAAGAAGGTAAAGCCTATGACACATTATTCATTAGGTAGTAAGAGTCCCTCCAAGCCCCCTCAACAATCAAATTAGAAGTCCAAATCCACTTTGACAACTACTAATTCTTCTAAGTCTGATGAGACTTCTTCCAAGACAATGAAGAAGAAATTGGGTGAACCTTGTAGCTTTTATGGCAAGGAGGGACATCCTATCACCAAGTGTTAGAAGAGACTAAAGGCTTTAGAGGAGGCCAAGCAAAAACATCAAATTTTGGCCCCCAAGTCTTTTTCCTCACACATAGGGAAAGGTCAAGCACTTTCAGTACATGTCTTTCCTTCAATAGCTACTTGGATACTTGATTCTAGTGCTTCTCATCGTATGACACACTCTCAAGATCTTGTTGTTTCTCTTTCAGATTATAGCACTACGTATATTGTAGTGGGGGATTCCACTCAGCTTTCAATTGTCGGTTTGGGTCTTATTTAGCTTGACAATGGTTATCTTTAGGATGTGCTTGTTGATCCTGACATCTCTAACAACCTTCTCTTAGTGTATCAAATTTGTCATTCTAGGATAAGGAAGACAGTTGAGTTCACACCACATGATGTGATTATCAAAGACCTCCATGATCCTAATGTTATTGTGGCTACTAGGAGTGTTGATCCTGCATCTCTACTATACCACTTTGATGGTTTTGAGATTCCATATCTTGTTGCTTCTTCTTTCATAGCTCATAGATTTGGTGAGTGAGGTTTGGCATGAGCATTTTTGTCATGTCAATTACAAGTATCTACAACAAATGAGCACTCAGTCATTGGTGCTTAGCCTACCTAATTTTTCTTGCATAAATGGCATTTGATGAGGTTGTGTGCTTGGTAAGAATTACTAGGATTATTTTCCTCCGAGTAGAACCCCTCATGCTAAGGCACCCTTTGAGTTAGTTTATAGTGACCTAATGTATTTTATGACTCCATATTTTTGGTGGGAAAGTATGCACTCACATTCATTGATGAATTCTATAGGCGTACACGGGTGTACTTTTTTAAGTACAAGAGTGATATATCTTTGATTCCTTCATATTTGTGGAGAAGCAGTCTAGACTGTCTATCTAGTAGGTACGCACAGATAATAGGAGGGAGTATGTTAATCAAGAATTTCAGTACTTTTGCACTAAGCATGACATCCTACATTAGTTTATAGTTCCTTACACCCCTCAGCAAAATGGTGTTGTCGATAGAAAGAACAAAATACTACAAGAGATGGCTAATTGCATGATTCAGTCTCGGGGTATGGATGTTGCTTTTTAGACTGAGGCAACAAATTATGCTAATTGCATTCAGAATCAAAGGACTTATAAGGCATTGCGATACTTGACTCCTAGGGAAGCTTGGTCCCATGTCAAGCCTAACATATCTTCAATTAGAGTTTTTGGGAGTGAGGCTTGGGCATTTATTCAAGATGCACAAAGGAAAGCCATGGAGAGGAAGAGCCAACCACTAATCTTTGTTGGCTAATTTGAGGATTCTAAGGTGTATAGGTCATTCGATCTTGTTTCTAGAGAGGTCTTGTTTTGATGAGATGCCTAGTTTGATGAGCGTTATCCTCTGATGGAATTTTCATCATGAGCTTCTTCATCACTTCCTACTTATCCTTATTCATCTCTTGAAAATTATTTGCCTTGTGAGGATGAGGAATTTATTTCAGTTGAGCTCCCACCACCTCCACCACTAATTTCTAAGTGGGCCCACGGTATTGTTGATGCAGCTAGAGATTGGGCAGGTGAACCTTTAGATTCTCTTTGCACTAGTTCATAAAATTTTGGGATTTCTCTTGTGAGAAAATTTTTCCTAACCATCAAAAGTTTTTTGATGCAACAAGTATACCTAAGTGGGATATGGTTATGGTAGAGGATTATTCTTCATTGATGAAGAATCATTCTTGGGATCTTGTTCCTCTTCCTAATGGAATAAAATTAGCGCGATGAAAGGGGGTGTATCATACCAATTATGTTGCAAATAGTTCCATTAATATGTATAAGGCTTATCTTGTTGCTAAGGGGTTTTCACAGGTTGAGGGCATTGATTATTTTGAGAAAAAAATCTCTTGTTTCCAAGATGGATTCTATTCACCTTATACTTTCTCTTGTAGCTTCACAAGGATGGTTAGTGTATCAGATGGATGTGAAGAGTGATTTCTTTCATGGTGATCTTCATGAGGATATCTATATGGAACAACCATAGTGCTTTGTGTGTGACTCTTCACTTGTTTGCAGACTTTAACATTCATTGTATGGTCTTGAGTACGCCCCTCGAGCTTGGTATGAGAACATGGACACATTTTTACTATCTACTAATTTTTCACATTGTCATTTTGATCCTATAGTTCACACTTAGTGACAAGAGGGAGATATTTTTGTATGTGGATGATTTGATTCTTACAGTCAGTTCTTCTTCCATGGTTTAGAGTGTTTAGAGAGCATTGATGGAGTGGTTTGACATGACAGATCTTGGTCCTCTACATTACTTCCTCGATCTTTAGGTTATTTAGTCTTTAGATGAGATTTTTATTTGTCAGCACAAGTATACCCTTGATATGTTTTAGAGATTTGGCATGCTTGATTGCAAGCCTACCCCCACGCCGTTTTAGTCAAGTGTTGCATTGTCTTCCAATTGTTTTACTCCTTTAGTTGATGCTACACTATACAGGCAATTGGTTGGCAGGCTTTTGTACCTGACACACACTCATCCTGATATTTCCTTTGTGGTTGGTCTAGTCTCTTGTTTCTCTCACAATCCACATGAGAGTCATTGGAAGGCTATAAAATGTATATTGGGGTATATTTAGGGCACAATAGACTTTGGCATTCATTATATATCAAGATACTTTAGGATCGTCGGCTTCACTAACTCAAATTGGGTCGGTGATGTTAATGATCAAAAGTCTACTTCTGGGTTTGTTTTTTATCTTGGTTCTGGCTCTATTGCATGGTCTTGCAAGAAGAAATCTACTATTGCATTATCATATACTAAGGATTAGATTCAATCAATTGTTCTTGCTAGCTAAGAGGTTTTGTGGCTTCATCTGTTGTTAACAAAGTTTGGTTTTCCTCCTAATGGTCCCACTATTATTTGGTGTGACAGTCAAAGTTCCATTCATATTTCTCGCAACCCAATGGAGTATCAAAGGACTAAGCATATTGAGGTGCACATGCACATCATTCAGAAGTTTATTTAAGATGGTCTTCTCACCTTGGATTACATATCTAAAGTGGAGCAGGTTGCACACATCTTCGTTGAGCCCTTATCATCCCCATGTTACCTTCAATTGCAGTCAATGCTTGGGGTGAAGGAAGTTATCCTTCGGAGTTTATGTAAGGTCTTCCTTCCTTCTAGTCATTCATTTTTTGTATGTATTGCATCTCTTGCTTTTGGAGAGGGGTTTTTCCCATGTGTTTTTCTCATTTTCTCTATTTAGAGAGCCTTATTTTTTTGTACATGGGTACCTAATCGGGCCTTTTGTTGTTGAGATCCATTTTTGCATTCACGCATTTAGAGGTTTTTTACTTCATCACAATTTTCACTCAAGGGGGGGAGTCAAGGCATTTTAACAACTAGTTATGCTTTTTTGCTTAAGTTCACTTAGTTGTGCTTCTAGTTGCTAAAGTTCTCTCAGTTGTGCATCTACTTTAACTAGAGTTGAGTCTTTTTAGCTCCGCATGCTTTCACTTTAGTTCTCCTAAATCTAGCTTAGGTCATCTTTATGCTTTATTTATAAGTACATCATTATGCATTGTAATTTTATTTTGTAATAATTTCTTTTGAGGAATATAGCTTTGTTTTGTTTTTCTCATTTATGGGAGTATTTTTCATTTTTCATTTGATCTTGCAAGTTCTTGTGTTGTAAAATTTAACAAAATAGAGTGTCCTTGGAAACCTCTCTTCATAGTATTGTCTTATGTGATACACTTATTTTAACTCAAAATTTAAATAAAGAAATTACATTTGGCTCACTAAAAATTATTACAAACTTTCATCCACCAAGGGAAATCTATGTTCTCTTATCTTTGCATGTCTATTGATTAGTACCCTAGAGCCACTAAGTAAACTCGTTTGTATTCATAGCCCTAGACAAAGGATATCCAAGTCCTCTAAGGAAAAACTTAGTCTATCACCCAAAATTGAAGCCAAAGTATCATGATCCTTTTCAAAGCCCCCATTTGGCCAACTCTAAGGTTCCTTCCATCTCTAAACTAAAAATATTCCTAAGAGAATATGGTACTTGAAATCAACAACCTTGGACCACCCTTCTCCTAGAAAAATTTCATGCATAGATTGAAGCTATAGAAACGATGAGAGGATAAGAGGATGTTTATCCTACAAGTAATCCCAAAATAACCCCTTGTTTCCCCTGTTCACTATCTAGAAAAAGTCCTTTCTTATTAAGCAAGGCACCCTTGTTAATGCTATTCTAGATCATAGATCCTTTTGTAAAAAAATCTATTCTTGGAATATATTCTTTAGGAAATCCTCTAATATATTTGAAATTTCGACTTTTTCCCATTATTTCCAAGAGTCTTGCACTATCTCTAATATAATGTGGTAGCCAATGCTTGGTAGTTCAACTCTAACTGTCAAAGACCAAGACCCCCGACCTCTTTAGGCCTGCAAGCCATGTTATAATTCACAATATTCCTTTTTTGGGTCTCCAAATTTCCGTTTCATAAAAAAGGTATTAAATTCCTTGAGAAATCTCCTAGGAGCAACCTGACAGACTTATAAAGCACTGATAGGGGGGGTGAATCAGTGACAACAAAAACAATACCACTTGAAACACAAACCGGTAGAGATACTTAACAAGTTTACTTAATATTATGCATGCAATCCAAAATGATAATAAAGCATCCACAACAAGTAAAACATCTACCATAACACAAGTGATTATACGTGGAAAACCCAAATGGGAAAAACCACGGTGAGATGGGACTCACAAGTTAACTATCTGCAGTAATAGGTAATTGATAGGTTAAGGTCTACAAAAGTGCTCTGCTAGGAGCGAATCCTGTTAAAGATCCCAAAGCCCTGTTAGGAGCTATACCCTGTTAGGAGTAACCTTGGTAGAGGATTTCAAAATCCAAACTAATGGATCACCTTGTTAGAGGATTTGTACATTGAAGCTTGTTAGAGCTTACCCAGTTAGGGGATTTGACTGTTGTAGTGATTAGAAAACAACAGGTGGTGTGATTTAGAAGTAGCACAACTTGCTTGAATAGATCCTCTTTTACTCACTCAAAATTGCATCACCAACATATTCCACAATGCCTTCAACAACTCAACACTTCTATATTTACATGTATAAATATAGTTCATAATAATGTCATTATATAGACATTAGATTTCATGTCGGCTCAGGAATCATATCACAATTTCCTAGGTGTAGTGTATCTAGACAATCTAACATAAGTCATCACAGATTGCGGCCAAATATGTTGGTTAGGGATAACTTATCACGACCTGTGATAACTCATCACACAATCAATGAATACCAGTTGGAACACCGATACCGGTTAAGAGTTAACCACATTCAACACATAAACCGATTGTCCTTCATTTACTTCTTTGATGGTCTCCGTTGAATCTCCAAGCTGGTGTCAAGCCATTCCTACATATACCGGTTGTCTACATTTACCTATTAGACACCCTCTAAACCATCTTAAACTAAACATCCAATATCGGTTTGTCTTAACTAAGATGACGAAAATGTGGTTGCAAGTAGGCTTGATTGCATATGAAAGTTTGAAAGCATAGTTGGGGTTGACAATGAAGGAAACATCTTCTTATATAGAAGACACTATAAGAAATGGAGGGATAAGATTAAGAGGTGTAAAAGATAAATGGTCAGCTAGAGGGTAGGTAGAAGAAATAAGAAAATAATAAGAGGGTAGGTAGTGTAGGAATTAAGAGATGAATGACATGTGTCATGGGTAGAAAAGGTTAATGAATTAATTAAATAAATAAAGATTCATTTAATTAATAGAGGAAGTGGGATCAATTAAATAAATGAAATATTTATTTAATTTAGAAAAAGGATAATTTAAATAAATAAAAGTATTTATTTAAATGAGAAATAAGGCTAGAAGAGGATAAATGAATTAATTAAATAAATAGAAGAATTAGGCTTAAAATAATTAAATAAATAAATATTTATTTAATTAGACATGACAATTTTAGGTGTCTACATTTTGCCCCTTTTTGAGACAATGTCGCTTGTCGCGTTGTTTCAAAGAAGATAAGATGAACTGATACGAAGTTTCCCCAAGATGGGAATGATATGCCCCCTCGAGAGATTGGATAAAAATGTCTGAAAAGATCGTTGACAATCTCTCGATAAGAAAGAAAGGCTAGAAAGGACTAACAAGATAGAGTGACAGAGTCACGGGATAAAGAAGACTGACTCAGGAGACTAGGGCTAGGGTAGTCTTTAAGATAGACTATGAGGGAAAACATCCTCATTGTCATCCATGCACCTAAGAGATCAAAGTGCAGAGAGAGCAGAGAGTAGTCAGCAATCAACAACGATGGCATTGGTGCATAGATTCGATCGCATTTGCCAATATTAGAGGCCAACAGGTACAGGAGAGCCAGTAAGTACCGCAAAACCTCCTTGTACCTTGTTGCATTAATTGTTGTCATAAATGCATGCTAGGTAGTGCAATAAATGTGCTTTAGGTATGTTGCAAATAAAAGTAAAGTGGGGCAAAAGATGGGAAGGCGCGTCTAGGTAGGCTAGGCGCGTCTATGTCGAGTGTAGGCGCGTCTATGATTTGAAAAGCGTTTGTGTTCAATGTGAGCGCATCTGCGAAATGAAGGTGTTTTTATATAGGACAGGCATGTCTGTGTGATTCAGGCGCGTTTGTGAAGTATGCAAGTGTGTTTGTGTCATGAATGTGCATTTATATCTTCAAGGTCAAATCAACAGTTTTTTGATAAACATACGTTGTCGATTGGATAAGTTGCCGAGAGGATACACTCAAGCAAATCCTCTAGGGAAGACGAGGATGGTAAATAGGGCTAGGATTGACAATTTTGTGATAGAACATATGTTGCCAATCAGGACACTACTCAAGAGGATACACTCAGGCCCTAGGATAGGATAGATCGAGGCACTTTGTGATGAACATGGAGTACCATAGAAATTGACAATTCTGTGATAGAACATACGTTGCCAATCAGATTAGGCTGAAATTGAAAATTCTGTGATAGAACATATGTTGTCAATCGGATAAGCTACTCAAGAGGATACACTCAAGTAGGTGCCCTAAAAGATAGAATAAAAGCAGCACTTTGTGATGAACAGGGAATGCTACTAGGATAGAGTGCCATATGATAGATATAAGCGCTAGGATAAAAAAGCAGTGATGAACATGGAATGCTACTAGGATAAAGTGTCATATGATAGATATATGCACTAGGATAAAAAGCAACACTTTGTGATGAACAAGGAGTACCACTAGGACTGACACGGTTGACTTGCTTGACTGTAGGAGGACCTACCGATGCTGGAGTCACGGGAGAGATTCCCTTCAACTCAAAATTTATGACCAAAGATGACATTCGAGGATAGAGCAACAGTTGAGGCTATGGGACTGCGATACATTATGTATGTGCTTGAGTTTCGAGCAAACATGGGATTGATGACTGCATTAGCTGAGAGATGGCACGCAGAGACATGTATGTTTCATTTGTCGATGGGTGAGATGACAGTCACCTTAGAGGATGTATACAAGATATTGAGGATTCTAATCGTTGGGGATTTGGTTCCTTATGATCAAGAGGGAGACAAGGATGCACTGAGACGAGTGTTTCAGGATCTAGGACTGGAGATGAGGGTTGGACATGTGGCTTGGGATACCATGACACAGACAGGATTGGCGCTATCGGCGGTGCTGGCAGGAGTGATCAGTGGGTTCCTCTGTCCGGATAGGGCGACACGAGGGTTGGATGTGGGATGGGGAGGACAATGGAGACAATGGTGACAAAGCACACCAAGTTTGTATGGGGGTCGTGTCTGCTGGTACACTCTGTAGACGTATAAAAATGACCATATGCCTAAATGAATATTTAATGTTCATTTTATTCTCATTCCTCTATTTAGTTAAATCTAATTTAATTAAATTATCCACATTTTTCTATTTAATTAAATAAATTATTCAATTTACTTATTTAAATTCACTTAAGCCTTTTATATCATTTTATTTAATTAAATCTCTTCTCTCTACTTTCTAATTAAATTTACATTTAATTAAATAGTTCACCCCAATTAAATAAATCTAATTTATTTAAATTCCCAACTTGCAACCAAAATGAAACAAAGCAATTTATTTTAATTAAATCCTATTATCCCTCACCCACTTGCATTTTCCTACATCTCCCACTTGCCTCCTAACCCTCTTCCTAAATTCTTCTAGAATCCCTCTAATCCTAATCAATTAAGCTAAACCCTTCATTTGTCCCTTTTTTTCCCTAAATTTGAGGAGGTCACTTCTCAAATTTGGAGTAAAGTCTTCCAAAGGCATTAAAGCCTTTATGCCTTCAACAAGCTAACTTGTTGAGTTCCCCCAAATTTGGAAGGACTCTTACAAATTTGTCCCCAAAGTCTTCAAACCATTAATGGTTAACTAACCCTTTGTGGCATGGTTAGATAATTTTTGCCTAACTCAACCCTCATCTAACCAAGGGGTCTCATCAAGTATTCATTGCTTTGACCATGGTTATCCCTTTAACCCTTGCACAAGAGTTTACCCTTTGGGTAAAAGCTTTATCTAATGGATAACCTTAACCTAACCTTAACCTTTACCTTATAAGGTAACCATGAGGTCTTCTCAAGCATTTAATGCTTCTTACTGTAGCGTCCTAAAATTGCGACACTTGCAATTTCGACCGCATTTGGGTCTTCATGATGGCGATGCAACACTGAACCTGAATGGAGACCCCGAAACTTGTTCATGACACCAAAAACTGCATTTTTCAGCACCCTGGCCTGATCCTCCTTGCACCCTGCTGTCCCTGGAGGTGGGACCATGGCGCCCAGTGCCCTGGTCCTTCAGGACTAGGGCGCCCAGCGCCTTGGTCCCCCAGGACCATGGCGCCCAGTGCCCTGGTCCCTGGCCCTATTTTGGGCCCGGTCTCCTATGGGGCTTCGGGTCTTTATGATTGCAATTTGGAAAATAGCACTTCCTGGTCGACTCAAGGTTGGAAAAATCAGTCTTTTAACCCTAATTGACAAGTATATAAACTACATTTCCTCTCCCATTTAGGGGAGGAAGGACAAATATGTGTACAAGACATGGAAATGATATTCAAACATTCAAGCATTCAAGCATTCAAGCATTCCTTCAAGCAATTGATAATTCTAAGTCTCCATTCAAGGCTAAGTGTTGCATTCAAGACAAGGATTCAACCATTGAAGAGGAGATCACATATCACATACAACATACAACATACAACAACATCTACACCTTCACATGTAAGAATACAAACATTCTTACAACAAGGTACTAGTACTTGTTTTACATTACAATCATTTACATTTACAACAATTTCTCATTTCTTGGTTAATTCCAAAACCGGGGTTTGACCTAAAGGCAAACCCCTCATCCCTAACCCCCCAATCATCCTCTCTTTTCTGTGTGTAGGTTGCAGGTACGCGGCTGTAATTGAAGATCTGGAATCCTTGTGCAGAGACGAACAGATCCCCCTTCGTTTCGCGGATTTTTCGGAGGACCGTGTGCACGTCGGGCGCCATCGTCCCGTCAACTTTTGCTCAAATTTGCAGAACAGCACCGTCCCGACATTTTACTGCTAATTCCAGGTCCGCAGCTTCATATCATATTCCTATCTCTGTTTATAAGTGAATCTTTCCTACTTTCTATGCATTCCTAGTTCAATCATTCTTTCCACATTTCTTTACAAAAGAGGGTATCCTTGCTATCACAACCCTTGAAACTCATATAGAATCCAATCTTGCATTGCGTGGGATTGGATCTTGTGGGTTTCAACCCCTCTTTTGAATGTAAAGTCTCCCCTAAGTGAAAACCATCAACCCTAGTGACTCTCCTTTCTCTCTCCTTGGAGTTGGGGAGGGGAGAATAACTAGGGTTCGACATTTTCCGCTTTACATTTTGGTGAATCCGACGTGAACATCCTCATTTTGATTTTTCATGGTTAGATCTGAAAATTTTGCTTTCCAATTATATTTCCATGTTTGATCTTTTGCAAATTTTAGAGGTTGATTGTATAAAAACCCTAAAATTTTCTTTTTAAGTAATTAAACTTGTGAAATGTTTAATTGTTAATGCTTGTTTCAGATCTACCCTTCTATTGCAAATTGTCAATTCATATTTGTGCTTTAATTCTGAAAATTAAGTGGTTAAGTGTCAAAACCCTAATTTTTAAAACCCTCTTGATTCAACCTTTGTCCGACAATTTCACTAATCAAAACACTTCCAAATCGGCTGTAACTTTGGATTCTGCAATAAAATCACAATATCTTTCATCCCTAAAAATTTGGAAAAAAGTTGCGAGGACCGTGTGCACCCCGAGCACCATCGTCCCCGACATTTTTTCCGAAATTTCGGGAGCTAGATCTTACTGTATTTTTCTGCTAAAATCCAGAATTTTGGCTGATTTTATCAATTTTAACACTTTCAAAATTACAGTCAAAGTTGGTCTAGCGATTGCTTGGATTGAGGCTTTTAATCATTGAAATTAAAATTCATGTCAAAATTGTGTTTCTTACAGTCCTAAATCTGAAAAGTGTGTTGGCATTCATTCGAAATTTCAGTGTTTTATTCAAATTCTTGCAATTTGTGACTTTTGAAATTAAGTGCTTAATTACAACAACTTTGATTTCCGCTTTCAAAATTGAATTTTGCATGAAATTGAGTCAATTTCTAAATTTCAAAACTTGCATTGCTCTTAACATTCCCTCTAAAATCATAAAATTCAAAATTTCAGTTTCCCTCTCTTTTTCAAAATTCAAATTTTGCATTTTTCGACAATCTGGGTAGGGTTCAATTTTGAGATTGCAACTTTAATTTGGCCTATCTACAGATCGTAAAATCACTCAATTTTTTCAGGTTAGCTGTAAAATCATCATAACTTTCATCCCTGCAAATTTCAAAAAAAGTTGCGAGGACCGTGTGCACCCCGAGCGCCACGGTCCCGGACATTTTTTCTGAAATTTTGGGAGATTGTCCTGATTGTATTTAACAGCTTAAATCTAGAAGATTGGCTGATTTTACTGAAATTTGCTACCTCTAAAATTCAAAATCTTCTCTCTTTCTTTAGTGCATGAGTTTTACAACAATAAGCCCTACTTACACTATTCCCGTTAGACGGAGCCTTAGAATTAAGTCCTTCCAAGGTTTAATTACTGAGGAGATGGAACCTAATTTGAAGCTCTCCATGAGGTTTCTGTAGAACAACTTTCAAAATTGGATAATCAATTTGACGATTTTCGACAATGGATGTCTCAAGAATACCCCAATAGTCAAGCTCTTCCTTTAATTGAGGGTCTAAAACGTATGCTTCAAAGTGATAAGAATGGAATTGATATTTTGCGTGGTATTGCACACATTGAGGATTCAAATGTGATGCCTATGAAGAGTTGTGCTGAAACTTTGGGTTATACACAACCTCCTACTCAAGACAATCATTCTATTCCTTTGACGACTTCTATTGCTAGTATACCTACTTTTACATCAAACATAATGACTACTTCAATACAAGACATTCCTCCTATGATCACTAGTCATGGGGGCAATCCTTCTTCTTCAATTAACCCTCTTCCTTCATTCAATCCGACTTCTTCATTCATTCCTTCAATAAGTGTTCCTATTATATCACCACAAATGAACATGACACAAGGGGGCAATTCGTTTTCCATTCCTCCTTGTAGTGTTCCTCCTGTCCAATCATCTCCTATGACTAACTATCATAGTGTCCCACCACCTTACTCTCTACCTTCTTTCAATAACATAACACCTCCATCACAATCTAACACATCTAATATGAACTCTTCAACTGAAGCAACCATTAACAACCTTGCACAAACTGTCTCTTCTTTACAGCAACAAATTGCCTCTATGAATCAATCTAAGTTTAGTGTGCCCACATTTGATGTTGCGAGCCCACTTTCTCTTGACATTGTCCAAGCTATTCCCCCTAAACATGTTGAAATTCCACATTTGGAGCTTTATAATGGTAAGGGTGATCCTCTAACACATGTTAAGACTTTTCAAACAATATGTACTAATTTTGCTTATGACCAAAGGTTGCTTGCAAAACTGTTTACTAGAACATTAAGAGATAAAACTCTACAATGGTATTGCTCATTGCCTTCCTATTCTATTACATCTTTCGAACAACTTGCAAATGCTTTCATTCAACAATTTCAAAACAATATAAGTCCCGAAGTTACTTTGATTGATTTAATGCATTGCAAACAAGGTGTTAAAGAAAAAGTGACTGATTTCATTGGTAGATATAAGCATTTGTATGCTCAAATTTCCTTTCCAGTGCCTGACAATGATATTCAAAGAATCTTCATTTCTAATTTACAAAAAGATATTCGAGATAAACTTCTGTTTTCTGAGTTTACTTCTTTCCAACAGTTGTGCGCAACTCTTCACAATTATCAACTGACTGTGAGTCAAATGGAACAATCACATCCTATGACTCCGAGTGATAAGGGTGATAGTAGTCAACAACCATTTGGGAAGTTTAAACCGAACAGAGAGTCCATTAAATTCAATGAAAACATCATCAACAACAATGTGAATGCAGCATCAGGTGTGCCTCCTATTTCTAAGTTTTTCAAGAAAGAAAGAAAGTTTACTCCTTTGAATGAATCATTGCATAGTATTATGAATAAGTTATTGGAACAAAATGTGCTTACTCTTCCTCCTATAAGGCAAATAGATCCTGCAAAGATTAATTCACCTTATTTTGATAACAAATCTTTTTGTCAATTTCATCGTCATCCTGGGCATGATACTGAAAAATGCTTTGCTTTGAAGGGTAAAATTCAAGATTTGATTGATAATAATACTATTTCTGTTTCTGGAGGGAATGATAAAGGCAATACATCTGTAGCTCCTCCTAACCAAAATCTTCAGATTTTTACTGATCCATTACCTTCTCATACCTCTAATGCGATCGATGCTACTGATTCCTCTGTCTCACCTGATGATCTTGTGTCTATGACTCCAAATGTGATTAACTTTGTGGAGCAGCAGAAAATCCCTAAAGAACCTTCCATCACCTTTGATTATAGTGAAACTATCAAGGCACCTGATGGTCCTTTATATATAGTTGCAAAAGTCAAAAATACACCTTGCCGTGGAGTGCTTATTGATCCTTCTTGCATGGTTAATGTCATTACTGAAGAATTCCTTTTTACTTTGCAATTGAATCAAGTGATCTATGATGAAACAAATGTGGTTGTGAAACTATTTGATGCATTTTCTTCTCCTGCAATTGGTTCTATTACATTACCTATTGAGGTCCATAACAAATCCCTTGATGTGGACTCTGCTATTATTCCATCATCCGAACAATTTCGTGTGAAGCTAGGCTATCCTTGGCTATCTTCCATGAAAGCTATTGCTTCTCCTATTCACAAGTGTTTGAAATTTCCCCATAATGGTGAAGTTGTTACTGTCAATCATAGTCTCTTTAAACCAGCTGAAAGAACTTCTAGCGTTCCTATGGATTACTTTTGGCCTAAACAATTCCAATCCCTTCCTCCGCGAAGTGATCATCTTTTCAAATCTTATCAAAGGTGGAAAAAAGATATGATCCTATCTCTAAGTGAACCTAGAACACCCAAACTTGACATTCCTATCATTCTTGAGAAGGAAGTTCTTCCTTTGAAAGATAAAACTAATGTCTTTCCTCAAGAAGATTCCCAACCCATCCCTATGGATGTGACTATGCCTATATCTAATAAACTTCCTAAAAGTAGACCTATACCTCCTCGTCATGATGGACTTGGTCTCCTTCCTAAACCAAATATTCCTCCCTTATATGGAGCAGTTCCTCCTCCTTCCTCTTATGGAGAGAAGAGACCTTCCTCTTCTCCTATTTTTCAACCTAAGAGACCACAACCTAAACACCCAAGTGATAAGGATGAGAACATTCCTCCTCCTCAATCTTCTCAACTTCCTACTAAGACTAGACGAAATCGTTCTGCACGTGAACGCCGGCGAAAGCGTCGTCTTAGAGCTCAAACTTTGCAATCCCCAAAAACACCTTCAACTAATATTATTCCATTTTCTCCTCAGCCGATGATTGAGCCGAAATTTCCTAAACATAAGATGCATGATGGTCTTGATCCTGTGCAAGTTAAAGACCCTATTTTTATAAATCTTGATGATGATATAGATGAAAATGTTACTTCTCTTGCTTCTGATAGTGAATATGAACTTGTTGATGTTGATAACCATTTATCTAACGAATTTTCTAAAGCACTTATCCTAGCTCCTAGACAAGAACAACGTGGCTTGGAACATGAACATAGCCCTTGTTTGGATCTTGTGATAGCTCCATCTGCTGTGTTGGATGTTCCTCCTCTAGCGTGTTCCCTACCTTCCCTAAATATTGATCAACAAGATCCGGGGGTAGATGACATGCTAGACTAGTTCATTAGCATAGCAGACTCTCTCCTCCTCTCTTTTGTTACTTCTTCTATGTGTTATTCTCATTCTTCTATTTGTTGTCCTTAGTGTTGTCTACTTGAGGACGATGCAAAGCATTGCGACCTCTTTTGGTCTCTCTCATGTTGACTCAAAAGACACATGTGTTCCCTTCTTCTAGGTGACCTTCCTTGATTGGGGAATGAAGAACACTTATGCATACATACATATGATATACATGAATAATCATACAGCATACTGACCCCGAGGAAAGCGAAGTCACCTTGTGCTTTGTGTTTTGTGTCTATTATCCTTGGGCTTATCTCACATTTGGGGGCTAAATCCTTGTGATAACGTGCTCCTTTCTCATTTCTTACATGTATCACTACCTTAAAGCAACCACCCCCGGTGAGGCGTGTGCGATCTCTTTAACGTAGGGGGGCATACATCCCGTTCATATCTTTTCAAGATACTTGAAAATTTCTTGACAAATTTAGCTTTGCCTTGAAAATTTTTGATATCTTTCTTACATGACTCATAGTGAGGGAACCTTACTACTGACAGTCACGGTTCTCCCTCGTGATCTTCCCTTTTACTTTGTCAATCGAAGTCGTAAGATCCTTAGTCCACTGGGGGCTTGGTGTATCTTGCCTCCTTGACGTGGTGAAAGCTTTTCAATGTTGTTTCCTTGTACTTTACCGGAAGTATGAGCGTACGCTTATACTCCCGCTAAAGTGGGGGCTAAATGTAGCGTCCTAAAATTGCGACACTTGCAATTTCGACCGCATTTGGGTCTTCACGATGGCGATGCAACACTGAACCTGAATGGAGACCCCGAAACTTGTTCATGACACCAAAAACTACATTTTTCAGCACCCTGGCCTGATCCTCCTTGCACCCTGCTGTCCCTGGAGGTGGGACCATGGCGCCCAGTGCCCTGGTCCTTCAGGACTAGGGCGCCCAGTGCCTTGGTCCCCCAGGACCATGGTGCCCAGCGCCCTGGTCCCTGGCCCTATTTTGGGCCCAGTCTCCTATGGGGCTTTGGGTCTTTATGATTGCAATTTGGAAAATAGCACTTCCTGGTCGGCTCAAGGTCGGAAAAATCAGTCTTTTAACCCTAATTGACAAGTATATAAACTACATTTCCTCTCCCATTTAGGGGAGGAAGGATAGATATGTGTACAAGACGTGGAAACGATATTCAAACATTCAAGCATTCAAGCATTCAAGCATTCCTTCAAGCAATTGATAATTCTAAGTCTCCATTCAAGGCTAAGTGTTGCATTCAAGACAAGGATTCAACCATTGAAGAGGAGATCACATATCACATACAAAATACAACATACAACAACATCTACACCTTCGCATGTAAGAATACAAACATTCTTACAACAAGGTACTAGTACTTGTTTTACATTACAATCATTTACATTTACAGCAATTTCTCATTTCTTGGTTAATTCCAAAACCGGGGTTTGACCTAAAGGCAAACCCCTCATCCCTAACCCCCCAATCGTCCTCTCTTTTCTGTGTGTAGGTTGCAGGTACGCGGCTGTAATTGAAGATCTGGAATCCTTGTGCAGAGACGAACAGAGCCCCCTTCATTTCGCGGATTTTTCGGAGGACCGTGTGCACGCCGGGCGCCATTGTCCCGTCAACTTTCGCTCAAATTTGCAGAACAACACCGTCCCGACATTTTACTACTAATTCCAGGTCCGCAGCTTCATATCATATTCCTATCTCTGTTTATAAGTGAATCTTTCCTACTTTCTATGCATTCCTAGTTCAATCATTCTTTCCACATTTCTTTACAAAAGAGGGTATCCTTGCTATCACAACCCTTGAAACTCATATAGAATCCAATCTTGCATTGCGTGGGATTGGATCTTGTGGGTTTCAACCCCTCTTTTGAATGTAAAGTCTCCCCTAAGTGAAAACCATCAACCCTAGTGACTCTCCCTTCTCTCTCCTTGGAGTTGGGGAGGGGAGAACAACTAGGGTTCGACATTTTCCGCTTTACACTTACCTCTCCTCTCAAGCAGTCTTATGTTGACAATTATCACCATTTCATTGGTAAGAATTGCAAACATGGATTGATAACTTTCAATCCTAACCCTTGATAAGATCCTTCAATCCTGACCATCCATTGCCTTGTTTCTTCTATAAATATAGCCCTCATCCCCTCATTTTAAGATCCAAGTCTTTAGCATCATAATTATACTCAATTGTAACAAGCATTTAGCCTCTCTTTGCAATAGGAATAAATCTAATAATCATTTTAGAGCATTTCTATTATCTTAGATTAAATCATATAACTAGTATATCATGTTAGGATAGTATTTTTACTAACCTTGTCATCTTATCATCTAGTTTAGTTCATTTACTATAATCATGCATAAATAGGATGCATTTATACTAAATTCGATCAAAAGCATCCCTCATTCTTGCATTTGTCATCCCTAAGTCACTTTGCTCAGTGATCTGAGAGCAAAGGCATTGGCTTGAGGGGCCTTGTGAGATAGAGAACCATGGAACACTCCTTGGGAAGTTGAGCTATTCCTCATGGCTCCATAACTTGCACCAAGAGTCTCATGGGTGTGTGGGCAAGTCTTTGAATATTTTCACATTTTAGATTTCATTGAATCGCTTTTCCCACATATACACTTGTATTATGAGCTGCATCACTTTGTATATCACTGATCAATAGGATTGGGGTGTAGAGTGACACTATTGCAGGTTTGGGCATATGAGCATCTGTTGGTTACATGTCCAATACATTTTAGAGATAGAGGACATGGGTGCAGCTATGTGCATTTGTATGATATGATTACTTTGCAGCCACAGATTGGGAGTCTAGAGTACTAGCGTCAGGTTATCAATGAGATAGACAGTGTGGTATGGAGGCCTTACCGAGAGTGTGAGTAGTGGGAGGATGACATAGTGGAGCTTCCATATGTATTTAGGAGTAGGATTATGATTGGTCAGACATTGTATACTATTGAGTGACAGTTGATGGATAAAGTATGCAGGCAGTTCGATAGGATACAACGGATACCACGGGGTTCAGGGATGTATGCGCAGACTATGAGGGATCAGGTGCATTTGGGTCTGTTATTGTCATATGATTAGGCTGTGACACAGCTGCATGAGATGGTTACCATGCCTTGGGATATATGGATAGATGTGGAGGATGCAAGGATGGATGCAGAGTATACTGCATATTGGGCAAAGCATCTGTTTCCATGGTTGGCGGATCCAGGGGAGCTGATAGAGGGTGATAGTGGAGATAGCGGAGGCAGAGTCTGATGATGGAGGTGGGGCACACTGATAGAGAGGAGAGTGGCTCAGAGGAGAGAGAGAGAGAGGAGAGATAGGCTTGACAGGATCATGTAGTGAGGGGTAGAGGTGGATTACCATTACAGGTGCCAACAACATAGGTTCCCAGATAGGTACAAGCTCCTAGACAGGTACGGGGATGGGGACAGGGACAAGAGTAGCCATAGGAGAAGCCACAAGGATAGGGTGAGGGGAGAGAGGAGGAGGATGAGCTACTATCCTTGAGGGAGATATGCCAGGGACATGCAGATGAGATTCAGGATCTGGAGAGAGATACAACTAGACTTAGGAGACAGCTGAGGGATATTGAGCGGGAGAGGGATCAGGCTATTCAGTGCTATACAGAGGCTGAGACAACACTGAGGGCAGGGAGACAAGAAGCAGAGGACATAGGGGCCGAATATACCTATTTTTTGTGGGTAGGGGAGAAGATAGCCTACTGGCGAGACCTGTATTATGGAGTTGTACCACTAGATCAGTAGGCTAGGAGCTTCCGGAGACCATCGTGAACTGCGATGACCACTGGAGGGAGAGACAAGAGACGGGCATCTAGCGGTGGGGTCATGTGTCCTCCACCACCACCAGATAAAGGGGGCCGAAGAGATGATCCTGGGGTGGGTCCTTCTAGGGCTCAGACTCCGTTGAGGCCAGTCGGCTCTGAGGGAGGGAGTTCATCAGAGTCTTAGAGGGCTCCCTATGTATCATTTTTGTACCATGATGTAGACACCTTCGGGTGATTTTGTAGCCATATGCATTTTGACATCATTGTATCATGACACTTATGATTTTGATATATATATATATATGAGATGATTCATCGTTGTGGCAGCTATATGCATGTGTACCTATGTGATGTTTCTTCTATGTGTTTGATGATGATGATTTTGTGATGCTTATGATATGGATGCAAATATGTACATGCTGAAATGCAATATATTTTTTTATTTTTTATGTTTTTATATGTTATGCATATGCAAATGTGAATGTATGAAATGTAGATGAATATGATGAGGATGTGAAATGTGCTAACATGTGTTGTGTGCAGGATGTGATATCTATATGTATGTATGAAATGCGAATAAGTGGTAATGCAGGTGCAAACTACATGAAATGCATATATTTTTGGTGTGTCATTATACTCAGTCTTGTGACAACAGGCTACACGGACTCAAGAAGGACGATGGAGGTCAATCAAGAAAGGGGGATAGAAGATATGGAAGTGAAAGAGCTTCTTGTACTATTATCATCATTGAGCTTTATTATGGCAAATAGGTTATGACAATCGAGGCATATGTTCGACCCAGAAACTCATTGTACCCATTTGCATGGAGATCAAACAATCACAAACAAGGAATGCCCCAGTTCACACGAGACTCACAATGTCCTCATATCCTTGGACAAGTCATAGCATCACTAAGAGACAATCCATAGATAGTAAAGAAAAATAGGTGACGATACCCCATCCTCGCCTTTCTAGTCAAAGACATCCTGGAGATAAAATCTCTAGTCAGAGACATCCCGGAAAAGCTAAAAGACTTGTCACCAAAAAGATAAAATCAAAAGAAAACCAAGACTCAACACCAACATCCACTGTAGTCCTCAAGTTTAGAGTCTCTTGTCACTTGTATAAGTCTTATTTGATTGTGGTCCCAATGTTTACCTTCACAAAATGATAGACAACACTGAACCATAATGTTGTCTGAGTCTGTTGAAGGATTTGATTTTTTGAAGCCCATTGTTGTTGTTGTGTCTCCACTAAAACTGATTGAATCCATGAAACTGATAATTTATTGCAGAGAAGACATAACTTTATTGTGAATTAGCGATGCAAGTGTTGCTTTATTGTGGATTGTGCGCAAACAACCTGAAGAAGGCTGGAAGAAACTGTACTCCTTGGAATGTGTGATGCTCTTAGTTCCACACCCATCACTAGACATAGGATTTGTCTTAGCCATAGATAGGAGCAGATTTATTATGAATGGCTAACCAATATTAGGTAGATCAATAACAAGCCATGATGGGAATGGGTAAGTTTATTATGGATGGATAGGTTGTGAGTGTGTGCAAAGTGAAAGGATGAGATGGAATCCTGAAGGAGGGAGGAGCGATGTCTCTACACATGACGTTGGTGACCCAGTTTTCACCATGGTACTTGCCCAGGGCGCCACCGAAGTGGTTTTCACTGTTGGACGAATTTATTTCTCTTTACTTTTTTCAATTTTTAAAATTTTTTTTCCAGTGTCACAAGGCGCCCGTTTGCTAGGTTTTCACCAAGTAACGATTTTTTATTTTTATGATTTTTTTTCTGTATTTTTTATTTTTTTTATTTTTTTGTATTTTTTAATTTTAGGATATTATGAAGAGCTATGTGTAAAACCTGCGAAGGTGCATGTTGTTGATAGGACCCTCCAAAGGTTCACCCTCTAGGGTTGAGAGCTGATATGCACCGGATCCATAGGTTGTTGTGATGATGTAAGGACCAAGCCAATTTGGTTCGAACTTACCCTTCTTCTCTCTGTCTTGCTGATTTTTAGGATTTTCTTTGAGAACTAAGTCACCTACCTCAAATGTGTGAGGCTTTAGCTTGTGATTATAATTGCGACTCATCCATTGTTGATAAGCCTTGAGATGATTAGAAGCAGTTTTGTCCTTGATGATAATGGTAGACATAATTATCCATTGAAATGTGATTGATAGTTGAATCATAATTATAGGATGCTCTGGTATAGTTGGTCTTCTCATCTGTGGCTTTGGCTTTTCCCTTGTCATGTTTAGGAAATGGTTCCTTAAACATCTCATGTTCTTGATTGGATGAATGCCCTTCGATCTCAATGTCACCTCTATCAATAAGAGCTTGTATGATGTTCTTCAGCCCATGATAATTTCTTGTTTTATGTCCTTTGCTCTTGTGAAATTCACAATACTCGTCGTCATTCCACCAATTTGGTTTGACCTTTGGCTCATATGGAGGATTGTCTGGAATTGTTATTATCTTGTTTGCCACTAGCTTCTTGAAAGTTGACTCAAGTGGTTCTCCTAATGGGGTGTATTTCCTTCATGGTTTGGAAGTTGTTTGAGTATTCACTTGGTTATTTGTAGAACTTGATCCAAAAAAAATGATTTTGGGTCGCACTGTATTAGCATCAACAACACCATCATTTACTGTGTTCTTGTTTTTTTTTTCAAAATCTTGGCTTGTCTTTTCCTTTGAAGTCTTCTTTGTTTTCTTTGAATATCTTAATTACTCCTTGTTCAATTAGGGTCTTCTGTGTTGCTAAGTCTTTTTCAATGACGTCCTTGAAAGTGGACAAGAAAGATTTCCTTAGATCATAATTTCTCTATGGACATTTTGTGTGAACATCTCTACCATTTGTTTTTGTGGAATTTCACAAGAGCATCTACTGGATAAATTCCTCCATCTTTGCAAGAATGATGAAAATGAATCCCCATCCTTTTGCTTGGTGTTGCATAAAGTGGTGACTGGTATATCTGTCTCTATGTTGTATGAGAAATATTGGATAAAATCCTCTGCTAAATCACCCATGACTTTATTCCAGGTGGGAGTTGAGAGAACCATTCCATAGCTTGATCACCTAAGCTTTGTGGGAACAGTCTCATCAAGTATGTTTCTTCTACTGCTACCTCAATGCAAGCCATGAAAAATTGTCTTATATGTGCCTTAGGGTCTTCTTTGCCTCTGTACTTATCGAACTTAGGTGTCATGAAATGTGTAGGAAAAGGAGTCACAATGCTTTTTTCAAATGGATAGGGACATATGTCTCTCATTGTGTAAGATGGCTTTAGTGTATTTATGTCCTCCATTTTCTTTTGTAAGTCCTTAATTTGCTGCTCCAAATTATTCTTAGGTGGAGACCGACTTCTTGGACCATATCCCATACCTGAGGCACCGAGTGGAAGAGGAGAATGTCGCATATATGGATTGTATTGATCATACACATGTTCATATGGAGGAGGTCTATAGTGATACTGCGTATAGGGACCACTTGGTATAGAGTCATGATGAGGACTGGAATATTTGTTTTGTCCATGTATACCATACTCTACAGGCATGTCATGAGTTTGTTCTAGTGTGTTGCCCCCAAATTTGATGCGGGGTTTCCTTGTGTCCAAATTTTGAACATGCCTGTGGATATCCAATTTCTTTGGTGGTTGGTCCTTAGCATTGGTATGTGATTGAGTATATTTTTCTGCATACGACTTCCATAATGGTCTGAGAAGGTGAGTATCATAAGCTTGACCATGTGTATGTGGGACCTCAGGTTTTTGAAACAGAGATAATGGTGATTCAGGCACAAAATGTGGTCCTCTATTACCTCCACTATTAGTCCTACTTTGATCCATATTGATTTGAGGTTCTTGCAAAGGTCAATGTTCCATTATTTGAGGCATGTCAAAATCATGAAGAATCTTGACTCCAATTTGTGCCATCACTTGTAAGAAATACTGTCTATCTCTCTTCATGATTTCCTCAACCAATCGATTAAAATGGGGATCCATAATGGAGTCTTCCACTTCTGCTGAATGTACAGAAAAGTTGTCCATATTATCATTGTGTGTATCATTGTTGTTTGTATTATCCATGTGCTCAACATTTTGAATGTTTCTATAAGTGTCCATGTCAGGTAATGTGGTATGATTAGAAGTGAAGAAGATATCATTGTAATACTCATAGGCACTCATGTTTGCAGACTCTTGAGCCTCTTTAGCTTCTCTCCTAGATTTTTGGGAACGGGTTTCAACCATGAACTAGGTCTTGACCAAGATGTGTGAGACTAGATGAAAATGGAAAGAGTATGGAAGACCAAGAGTTTGGATGGAATGTAAATGAATATGAGATGTACTTGCAATGTCCAAAGTGTAAGACCAAGTATACATGTAGTAGAGTAGGTGTGGCTTCCAAAGAGATGATAGTTTCTATTGATGAGGTAAGTTGACCTTGACTCTAAGTAAGACCAAATGAGACCCAAAGGTGGTAGACCTTGATGAGGGACCACTTAGAAAAATGTTGTTGTATGTAGTGTGTTGAAAAAGTAAGATGAGGACAAGCAAGTGACCTTTTGACTCAAGTTTAGACAAATATGAATGTAATGCAAGGTGTAAAGCAATGATGGACTTTGTGAGACCCAAAATAGGCTGAATTCTAGATGAAAACACACAGAGATAACCTAGGAAGCTCAATAAGTCTGAAATTGACTGCTCTTGTTTGCTGGACTGTAAGTGTTTTCAATTCTGAACACAGACATGTTTGTATACTTCACATATGCGGTTAAATGACACAGATGTTGTTGAAAACTGCACAGGCGTGTTTCTGAGATTTTGTAAATATAATGTTTCTTGTGATAACACAAACGCGTTCCTGCCCTTCATAGACGCGGCTAAATGACACAGACGTGTTTCTGTCAGACACATATGTGTTTCCAGAAATTAAGTGCAATTTTTTCAAATTTTTAAAGTTGTTGTGACCAAATCTAAATTTTTGACTGTTTTTCGTGACAAGAGGACACAATGTTGAATGTTTGCAAGTGTCTAGACTCAAAATGAATCAAAAGAAAAGTGTGTTGTTTGAAGTAAAAATGTTTTGCATACACTTGAAGACACACAAGACACAATGTTTTGATGTTTGCTCTTAAATGTTCAAATGTTTAAAAGAAGACAAGCACAATTCTTATGGTTGGCCAGGACAATAGTTGTTGATCCCATATGGGGTTTCCCCTGAGGCTACACTATTCAGAGCAGATACTTAGATGCTTGACCCCACTGGCTCCACCCTCGACACTCACCTCTCTGGGGTAGCCAAGCATCAGTCCCCATGAAAACTCCCCACGGCGAACTTTGTATCTCTACTAAGAACCGTATGTGTGTGGGCTGCTCCAGAGGTCTGACCTCCTGCCCCAACAACTAGAAGGATTTTGGCTTTCTAAAACAAAAAGGTTCTAGTAAGGGAATCCACTCATGTGGCCATACATGTGACACTTTCAGCTCTATAAATACAGAAGGCTCCTAGCCGGTAGGGGTTACGCCCTACTACTGATCTATTGGCTCCCTTGGATCCATCAGCTGTGGAAATGGATGCTCTGCCCAATATGCATTGCACTCTGCATCCATCCCTACATCCTTCACATCTGCCCAAATGTCCCAAGGCATGGGAACCATCTCTAGAAGTTGTGTCACAGCCTAATCATAAGACAATAACGAACCTAAATGCACCTGATCCCTCACTGTCCGTGCATACATCCCTGAACCCCATGGCATCCATTGTATCCTGTCGAACTGCATGCATACCCTATTAATCAACTACCTCTCGATAACATATGGTGTCCGACCAATTAGATACCTACTCCTGAACACATACGAAAACTCCACTGCATCATCTTCCCACTCCTCACAATCTCGGTAAGGCCTCCATACTACATTGTCTACCTCATCGATCACTTGGCGTCAATACTCTAGCCTCCCAATCTATGGTTGAGAAGTAATCATACCATGTAGATACACAAAACTACACCCATGTCCCCTGCCTCTAAAGTGTATCGGTCGTGTCACCAGAAGATGCTCATATGCCCATACCTGCAATAATATCACTCCGCATCCCAATCATGTTGATCCTTGATACACAAACTGATGCAACTCATAATACAAGTGTGCCAGCAGACATGGCCCCCATGCAAACCTGGTGTTCTCAGTCACTAATGTCTCTAGAGTCCTCCCTCATCCCACAACCAACCCTCGTGTCGCCCTGTCCGGACATAGGAATCCACTGATCACTCCTGCCAGCACCGTTGATAGCGCCAATCCTGTAGCTATCATGGTGTCGTAGGCCACATGTCCAGCCCTCATCTCCAGTCCTAGATCCCAAAACACTCATCTCAGTGCATCTTGATCTCCCTCTTGATCGTAAGGAACCAACTCCCCATCGATCGGTATCTGCAATATCATGTATACATCCTCTAAGGTGACTGTCATCTCACCCATCGACAAATGAAACATACATGTCTCTGAGTGCCATCTCTTAGCTAATGCAGTCAGCAATCCCACGTTCACCTGAAACTTAGACGCATACATAATATATCGCAGGCCCATAGCCTCTACTGCTACTTTATCCTCGAATGTCAGCTCTGCTCGTAAACTCTGAGTCGAAGGGAATCTCTCCCATGACTCTAGCATAGGTAGGTCCTCTTGCAGTCAAGAAAATCAACTGTGTCAATCCTAGTAGTACTCCTTGTTCATCACAAGGTGCTTCTTTTTTATCCTAGTGCTTATATCTATCATATGACGCTCAAACCTAGTGGTACTCCTTGTTCATCACAAAGTGTTGCTTTCTATCCTAGTAGTACTCCCTGTTCATCACAAAGTGTTGTTTTTATCCTATCTTTTAGGGCATCTGTTTGAGTGTATCCTCTTGAGTGGTTTCTTGATTGGCAACGTATATTCTATCACATAATTGTCAATTTCTTTGGTACTCCTTGTTCATCACAAAGTGCCTTGTTCTATCCTATCCTAGGGCCTCTACTTGAGTGTATCCTCCTGAGTAGTGTCTTGATTGGCAACGTATGTTCTATCATAGAATTGTCAATCCTAGTCCTATTTGTTATCCTCATCTTCTATAGAGGACCTGCTTGAGTGCATCCTCTCAGCAGCTTATCCAATCGACAACGTATGTTGATCACAGAATTGCCAATTCAACTTTGAAGACATAAATGCGCATTCATGACACAAACGTGCTTACATACTTCACAAACATTTCTGCATTTCATAGATGCGCCTAAAACACACAGACGTGCCTCTGTTCTACATAGACGTGCCTACCCTACCCAGATGCGCCTGACACCGACGCAGACGCGCCTTAGCATTTTTTTACCCTGCTTGACATTTTTTTCAACATTCCTAAAGTGCATTTATTACCCTACCTAGCATGCATTTATGACAACAATTAATGCAACAAGGTACAAGGAGGTTTTGTGGTACTTACCAACTCTCCTACATCTGCCGACCTCTGATATCAGTGAATGCGATCGAATCTGTGCACCAATGCCATCGTTGTTGATTGCTCTTTTCTCACTCTGCACTCTGATCTCTTAGGTGTATGGATGACAATGAGGATGTTTTCCCTCGCATTCTATCTTATACACCACCCTAGCCCTCGTTTCCCAAGGCAGTCTTCTTTATCTCGTGACTTTGTCACTCTATCCTATCTTGTCAGTCCATTCTCACCTTTCTTTCTTTCTTATCGAGAGATTGTCTGCGATCGTTTCAGACACATTCATCCAATCTCTCGAGGGGGCATATCATTCCCATCTTGGGGAAACTTTGTATCAGTTCATCTTATCTTCTTTAAAACAACGCGATAAGCTGCATTGTCTCAAAGAGGGGCAAAATGTAGACACCTAAAATTGTCCTATCTAATTAAATAAAGATTTTATTTATTTTATTATTTTAGCCTAATTCTTCTATTAATTAAATAAATCTTTATTTATTTAATTAATTCATTTATCCTCTTCTAGCCTTATTTCTCATTTAAATAATTACTTTTATTTATTTAAATTATCATTTTCCTAAATTAAATAAATACTTTTATTTATTTAATTGATCCCACTTCTTCTATTAATTAAATAAATTTTTATTTATTTAATTAATTCATTAGCCTTTTCTACCTATGACACATGACATTCATCTCTTAATTCCTACACTACCTACCCTCTTATTATTTTCTTATTTCCTCTACCTACCCTCTAATCTTAGCCGACCATTTATCTTTTACACCTCTCAATCTTATCCCTCCATTTTTTACAGTGTCTTCTATATAAGGAGATGCTTCCTTCATTATCAACCCTAATCATTCTAATCAATCCCCCCCAACTACGCTTTCAAACTTTCATATGCGATCAAACCTACTTGCAACCACATTTCTGTTCTTTGTTGAGCTCTTGTGCACACATAAAATCTAAGAGTGAATATATCGAGCAAGATCAATGGAGATAGGAAGAATGGAGATCCAAACCCTATTGGACATGTGATGGTATAATCTTTGTGATTTTGGTGATTTGCATTGTCTTAGGTAATCTTCATATGTTATGGTGGATCTTTGTTGTTGTTAGGCTAGGGTTTTGTGGTTGAATCTATTTAGTCTTCCAATATTGTTGTTTCCATTTTTACAATAAACACCATCAATGACAACACATGAATTCATCTATTACAATCATCATCAAGCCAACAATCTTCCCCTTTGGCATTGATGGCAACACTTGAAAATTTTTACAACTTTACAACTAAGTGTGCTTACAAAAAAATTGTACAAACTTATTTCTACTCCCCTTTAACAATAGATACAAAATTTTCACAATAATACATACAAATTTCTACTCCCCCTTTGACAACAATGCCAAATTGAAAAGTAAAATATATGTAACAAAATTTGCATAAAATTTTTTACATATTAAAAAATGTAAGAGTCTGTACCAAGGAGTGTTCACTGCAATTTTCAAGAAAATATCACTAAAAGTGATTTTTCATCTGAGAAAAATCATTTTCCCAAGTTTCCAATAAGGTTTTAGTGATCTCAATGGTTGTCATAACCTGTTCAACAAATTCTTCCATCGCATCTACTGTGCTCATCTCTGGAGTAGCCAAAACTGCTTCTACGTCCCTATATGCATGTTGCAAGATGTCCACTTTGGGTCTCAACTAGTTCTATAGTTCCTTCAGAGATCAAAGTCTCTTAGCTTGTTCATAATCATAGATTTCTAACCGATTTTGCAAATCATCAACTGATTTTCCAAAAGCTAAGGCTGAATCTTGTAAAGGTATGTAGGCAGTACATATCCTTTCTAGTTCTTGTTTCGTCTCTTCTCACCTCTTAATCAAATCAATATAGAAAAATGAAACATTAGATGTATGGGCTAGTATCCTTCCTCCTGTTTCAATAGCAGTTCTCAAAAGATCTTTATTCAAGGATAAAGCAATCTTCCGTGTATCAATATCTTTCATTATTTGTTATCCTCTTTTCTTTTTGTAATTATTCTCAGCTAAAGTCTAAGCAACTTCTTCAAGGGACTTCAGTTGGTCAGAAGCATCAACAACCAACTGGCCAAGCTTGCCAATAGGAGTTGACAAGTTTCCAATGTCAGTCTCCAATAGAAGACTAGACAGAATCTCAATGATAGTTGGAATTGTTTCTACTTCCTTCCCTTGCTCTTTCAATCATTTCTTTTGAGCTCTAGATTGCATCACTATTGCAATCTCCATAAGTTTAGATGCACTCATATTTTCTACATCTACAGGCCCTTTGATTCCTAAAGAGTCATCTTCATCATCAATTTGCTGCTTAACTATTGCTTTTTCCTTTTCAGCTGGTACCTTTTCCTCTGTTTTCTTTTTCTCTTCCTCCTTTTTCCATTCAGATGCCTTCACTTCAACCTCTTTCTCAGGTTTATCTTTCTCTTTTTCTGCCTTTGTTTGTTTTTCCTGAGTAACCGTAGCAACTGGTGGCAATTGAGTTTCCACTTGATGATCTTTTTCTGGTGGAGGTGGAATATCCACACTAGGTTGAATTATCGGTGCTTTAACTGCTTTTACTTGTGTAACAATAATAATTGGTGGCTGTAATGGTTATGTAATAGGTTCAATGATATTACCAGACAAATCAATGGTGTCCTAAATATCATCAACAAAGATAACTGATAGAGAAGTAGTGTCATCCTTATGCTTAATAGGATAGACAATATCCGGTGGAATAATCTCTTCTTCATCTAGCTCTAGTCATTCTCCAGTCTCTGTTTGGTCATCATTATGAGACTCCATATGCTCATGCATCCTTTTAATATTTTGAGCTATCTGATGAGTTTCAACTTCAGCAGATTGAGCTTTCCCATTCAATAACTTCAATCTTCTTGCCTTAGAAATAAATTGTCCTTTGAAATTATCAAGCAATGCTAATAATTCATCTCTAGATAATTTATGAAAAATAAATGAAAACACTATCAATAATTTTTTGATCTTGGTCAACAACCATTTGCCACTTATTTGCAAGAATAGAATACAAAGAATCAGAAATATCCTTTTCAATATCTTGAGGTAATCGATTGTATTGACATAAGTAGTTGATTACCTGTTGAACAATTTGTTACTTCTGGTCTTCATCAAATGAATCAAAACATTTTTTCACATTATCAAACCTATTCCTCCCTAATGTTTTTAATATCTTCTCAAAATCAGTCATAGGCTTCTAAGATAAAACATTAATATGAACACTTGCCTTTGACACTTCTTCTACTTTGGCTTTCTTACTAGTTGCTTTCATTTTCTTGGGTTCTTCTTCAGTGTTGGTATCCTCAGATTCTACTTGAAGAATAAGTTGCCTATCAATCTTCTTTGTTGTAGTCTGCTTCGTAGCATTCACTTTGGCTGCCTGTTCCTTTCTGACTTGTACACTTCTTGTCACCCTTGTATTAGTTGGTACTGGAGGTGCTTGCTCAACCTTCTTCTTCTTTCCTTTAACACTACTGGGTTGAGTACTATTGGTTTGAGCCGGTGCAGTTTGCTCCTCGAATGTTCCCAGTCTTTTCTTCTTTTTATCCACTGGAGATGCCAATAGATTATTAGCATAACCAATTAAAAATTCATAATTGACTTCATAACTCATATCTTCCATTTCATCCTCCCTGGGTTCGATGGCTTCCATGAGACAAAAGTCTGCGGTGACTGTGAAACGGATGTCTTTTGCAAAGTTTTTCACCACATCTTCAGGTAGCCTCACCCTCATACTCATCTTGTTTTGGAATTCATTAAAATATCTATTCATTGCAGTAGAGAATGTGTTCTTTACAACCTTAATATTTTTCTTGATTTGAGTAATTACCGGTAGGTCCTTTGACCATTGAATGTCACCAATTCCCGATAGGAAAATTTGAAAGTAAAATAATAGACCAATCAATAGTTGACCAAATTTGAACTTTTGATTGTTGTCTTTCTTAATTGATTGTAAGTTCAACATCAATCGACTCCTTATAGCCTCACATAGGTCATAATCTACATCCTCAACAATAATTCTATAAGCTGTATGCACAACTACAAATGATACACTATTCATTCTACTGGAATAAAATATCCTGTAACCAATAACCATAGTAGCCAATCTAACCGCTGGGTCCTTAATGTTGTTAACTGAAAATGTACGTCCGTCAGAGGTGGTCTGAGTTAATGCAGTCACAATCTCTTTTGAAATTCTCCTTAGTTTTGGAACTTCACTGATTTGCCAAAAAACAGTCACAACATGGATTGCTTCCTTAGTGATTGTGTGTGACCTTTCAAGATACATATTTTCACCATGCACATGACTAAGAATTATCCTAACATGTTCCTCTTAAAAGTAATCAAGAAAATACGCCGCATTGTGAAAACCCTTTTCATAAACCCTAATGTACTTGGGTTTGATCTTGTCGCTTTCATCACACAAGGATTTCAATTGAGAGTAAATTGATAATGATCCTAAATCCTCAATTTTACAATCAATGTAACTGGATAAATCACCTTTTATAATAACACCGTCAGGAACTTGAGACAAAGCATTGTAAGATACTATTTGATGAGATTCCATAGTTTCCATAGGTTCAAAAGTGATCATAAGTCTCTCTACTTTCTTAGACGACGATGCCATTCTAGATAAAACTCGATTTGAAAGAGATTGATAAAAGAATACCTTAATTCCTCTGCGCCAACAAGGTTTTTGGTTGATCTCTTGAATGTACACCAGTTCCACCTTCACTAATCTTCGAATCAACTTCAATCTCTCATTTCACAGCACAAATTTGTCTATAATCAACCAACAATTCTCTTTTTTTGATCTACAAATGCTCAAGAACTCTCTTTCGAATGCAATTAGGGTAAAAATAACATAGTAAAACTCACTTTTATAAACTTTACCCACTGCATTAATTGCTCGATTGATAGGGTACCAAACCCTAATATACCGCTTAACAATACTAACAAGCATATAACCAGTTGACAATCTTTCAAAAAACCGATAGACAAAGATATCAAGATTTCTCACAAAATAACTCAAAATGCAAACTTTCTTACCACACATTTTTCAAGGGGTCCGGAAGCAGATTTACTGCTATGCTCCCCTTAGTCCTGTTGAAAGGCTTAATTCACCGATGCAGGATTCTCCACACTGGGTGAAGGATTAGGTTCTTCTGCACTCTTCTTCTTCTTCTTCCAGATTCTATTCATCTCCTCTCTAGTTTCCTCAACATTAACCTTCTTCTCACCTTTATGATCTTCAGAGTGATTAACCGGTTTGTTCTTTCTGGTTCTACAGAACTTTGCCATGTGTCTCAGTTTGTGACAATGATAGCAAGCCATTCCAGATGATCTCCAAGGTCATGCATTACCTCTTCCAATTCTCCTTCTACAGTTCATAGCCACATGACCATAATTGTTATAAATGGTGCAAATCACATTAATTACCTTTTCTATTTCAAATGGACTAAACCGGTTGACATAATGTTTCTTCCAGTTCATGTTTCCCCGGTTATCATAGGTTCTCCTCCAGTCACCATTAGGTCTTGGATTCATGTGCGGTGCCAAATTGTTTGCTCCATATCTGCATTCAACTGATCTATGTCCATATATGTTACATGTAAAACAATGACCTTTGAATCTCCTAGATACATACCTGGCATTTGCATTATAGCCTATATTCTCATTAGGTCTGCTTCTACACACATTTGTAGTATGTCCAGGTTTATGACATACAAAGCAAATAGGTTTAAAAACTTTCTCACCGGTAGGATTGTTAGCCTTAGGAGTAGTTTTACCTTTGTGTATGTTGCTCTTTGTACCAGAAGATTCTCATTTCTTAGATGTATTAAAACCTAGTCCAGATGTGTCACCTTTCATCCTCTAAGATTGGATCTGCTCATCCAGCATAGAAGAACTCTTATTGAACTCTTCCATCTTTCCATTAGCCTTAATGAGCTCTCTGGTAAGATCTTCATTGTGTTTTGTCAGATTCTCTCTTAGAGATATTGCCATTTCAAGATCTAGCTGCAAATCCTCCTTCTCTTCTTTCTCCTCATGCCAATGCTCATGCAAAGTTGCATTCTCTTGTTTGATCTTAGCAATCTCATGATCTCTTTCTTTGATTAGGTCTTCGGCTACCCTTCTAGCTTCAAGCTCTTGGCTCATGCAGATAGTTAGGGCTTCTAACTCTCTTCTCAGATTTAGCTTTTCACCGTTTAGTTTATCAACTTCTTCAGCCAATGCATCAATGTTAGCTTGATCTGAAGAACTATTATCAGATATCTCCAATAGTTGTTCAGTCAAATCTCTCCTTTTGACTTGTGAATCTTTAAATCTGATCCTTAGGGTTTCAAGCTCTTCCTTGGTAGCTTCAAGCACTCTAGCATCTCAAAGTAGCTCATATCCCCCATGGTAGCTTTAGGGTTTCCTTCCAAATGATTAAGCCTTAAGGAAGTTTGGCTATGATACCAATTGATACACTTATAAAGCACTAAGAGAGGGGGGTGTAAATCAGTGACAACAAAAACAATACCACTTGAAACACAGACCGGTATAGATACTTAACAAGTTTACTTAATAGTATGCATGCAATCCAAAATGATATTAAAGCATCCACAACAAGTAAAACATCCACCATAACACAAGTGATTATATGTGGAAAACCCAAATGGGAAAAACCACGGTGAGATGGGACTCACAATTTAACTATCTATAGTAATAGGTAACTGACCGGTTAAGGTCTACAAAAGTGCTTTGCTAGGAGCAAATCCTGTTAAAGATCCCAAAGCCCTATTAGGAGCTATACCCTGTTAAAGGTAGTACCCTATTAGGAGTAACCTCCGTAGACGATTTCAAAATCCAAACTAATGGATCACCTTGTTAGAGGATTTGTACATTGAAGCTTGTTAGAGCTCACCCTGTTAGGGGATTTGACTGTTGTAGTTATTAGAAAACAACAGGTGGTGTGATCTAGAAGTAGCACAACTTGCTTGAATAGACCTCTTCTGCTCACTCAAAACTGCATCACCAACATCTTCCACAATGCCTTCAACAACTCAACACTTCTATATTTGCATCCATAAAAATAGTTCATCATAATATCATTATATAGACATTAGATTTTATGTTGGCTTAGGAATCATATCATAATTTCCTAGGTGTATTGTATCTGGACAATCTAACATAACTCATCATAGATTGCCGCCAAATCTGTCGGTTAGGGATAACTTATCACAATCAATGAATATCGGTTGGAACATCGATACCGGTTAAGAGTTAATCACATTCAACACATAAACCAATTGTCCTTCATTTGCTTCTTTGATGGTCTCTGCTAAATCTCCAAGCGGTGTCAAGCCATTCCTGCATATACCGATTGTCTACATATGCCGGTTAGACACCCTCTAAACTATCTTAAGCTAAACATCCAATACTGGTTTGTCTTAACTAAGATGACTAAGACAATGTGATCATATGTGTGTGTATACACGTGCCATCAATGACAACACATGATGTCATCTATTACAATCATCATCAAGACAACACAACCAAAATAGAAATTTTGTATATAATAAAAGATGCATGACATATTTCAATATAGTCAACTTACTAGCAAAGGATAACCATCAAAAAGTCTAATGGTTAGCTTTCATCTAAAATCTTCTTTTATTGTTCTCTTCTAAAATTTTTAGAAGAAAGAATAATTTATGGATAGTCCACAAGTAAATAACTAATTTGAAAATAAAAAACACATACAATTCTATGTTGAATAAGCTTTGGCATGTTGAAGAGGAAGATATTGGATTTTTCCTTGTTGAGAACTTGACTAAAAGTAGAGAAATAAATATCAATATATTTTCTAAAATCAATAGAATTATCTATTTTGGTCACCCCATCAAGGCAATATCATCCACAAAATGAAGATGAGATTAAGAAATAGCATCTCCATTGCACTACCAACCTTGAGTGACTCCTCTTAGTTGGAACTATTATATCGAATGCCCTAAGCCTTCTTACATCAAAAGAAAAAAGTATAGAGATAAAAGATCTCCTCATCAAAGACCTCTAGAGGCAAGTAAGAGAGGAAACAAGATACCATTAATTAACATTGAAAAGGATGAAAAAGTCACATAGCTCATAACCCACTCAATCCATTATAAAGAGAAAATAAATCATTACAAAACAAGATGGAGAAATGACCATCTACCCCTTTCACAATCCTTAGACATTTCCAACTTAATGAACATAGCTTTTTTCTTTGAAGTTGACATAAAATGAATGGCTTTTGTTGCCACAAAAATATGAACCAAAATTTGATGCCCTTGGACAAAACCTTTTTTCTCATGGGAGATTAGGAAGGTCAGACACTTCTTCAACCGCTCTATAATAATTTTAACACTTATCTTGTAATTTACATTGTGAAGGGTAATAGGGAAAAATGAAATCAATGAACAAGATCCTTCCTTTTTGGGGTTTGGAGCAAGCAAGATAGATTTTATGTATTTCAATATCTTCTTGCTAATTTGAGACTCTGATGTAGGAGCATCCTTGGTCTATGAGAAATCTTGGATCAACCCAAAAAAATATTTCCTTAGTTTTGTTCTTGTTCAATTCATGTAGCAGTTTTTTGTGTTTCTTTCAGTGTATTCCGGTAACTATTTATCTTTCATTGCGGATCAGATTTTTGGGTTCTAGGCATGTTATTGTACATTATTCCAGATTTCTAGTTCATTTGGGTTCTTTTCCGATGATTTGTTCCTTTCAGAGTAACTGTTATCGGGTTCTAGAGCAGTTTTGAGCTTATCATCTAAGTTGGAGATTCTTCTTTTTCAGAGTGATTTCTTGGATTGTGGATCAATTTGGCACCACACTCGATATTCTTAAGCCCTTGGTCAACCTTCCTTTGTGGTATGCACTTTCGAATTATTCTTGGTGCATGAGATCTTCACATTTTGGGGGTGACCTATCTTACATGTTTCATTTTCCTTCCTTGGTTAATGTAATCTTTTGTGGCCGACCCAGATGTGTTCTAGAGGATATACATTGTTGGTATTTTGGATATGTTGATATGGTTTTGTCATTGATGTCAACACTTGTCAACACTTATCAGTACTTGGAGATCTTTGGTTATGTTTACCGACAAGTCAGTGACTTATGCACAGTCACCAGTATTTGGTTCACCGACAGGTTATATTGTACATCGGCACTTGGAATGACTTGAAGACTACCTAGTTATGTCGAAGACATTATTTGATCACTTGGTTTTGGCGATTTGGTTATTGATCTATTCGGGTTTGCATATTTGCTATTACCGACAAATAGGTCCAAGTTATGCACCGACAAGCATATCTATTCCAGATCAGCATGACACATTATGGAGATGATTTGTTATTATTGTAAATGCATTGAGCCAACATGATGCATCACTTATTGATTTATTTGTAATTGATTTTATTGTAATATTTTTTAGTGAGCCGACCTATTCAATTGGTCTTAGGTTATGGTATAAATGTAAGATCCCATTTGTGAGATTGATATGCGATTGGAAAAAGGATTGTTATAGGGTATATGCGAAAGTAAGCAGAGCTATACACACAAACATCATTTGAAGATTGAAGGAAGGTTTTGAGAAAGATAATCAAAACTTAACCGGTACTGAATCTAGTATATAAAGATGTTATTTTGAGCAGTACATTATCATTGGATTTTGTTGGCAAATGCACACTCCAATGAGAAATTGTAGGTGATTGAAGGTATTTTCATTGATAGAAACCTTACAATCCTATGGCACTGGCAGACATCGACACAGGCACAAACACTAGCAGTGGCAGCGACAAAGATGTTTACCGACACCCTGGCCGACAGGATTTTGTTTATTGTATTTTGTATTTAATTGTAAAATATTTTTGTAAGTCGATAAGGCAAATTATATTAGGACTCATATAAGTATGAGATCTTGTAAATCATTTGTAAAAGGAAGAGAAAAATGCATGGAAGGAATGTAATAGGCAGATGCGAATATTAAGGCAGATTTTGGAATAAGGTTTATGGAAGTTGTATGAACTTAAACCGGTACTAAACCTGTCATAGCAAATGCTGAACCGAAGCAATACATGATATTGGATTTACATAATCCATTTTTTAAAGTCAATGAGACTTCCCTTTTGTATTTAAGCAGTGAGCTTTAGGCAGTTGGCCTTCCTGCATGTGCAAGCCCCTATTGTATCAGTAATATTCACTTATTGGCCAGTGAGCGAATATTGTTGGTCACAAATCCCACTGAGGTTTTTCCCACATCGGGTGTCCTCGTTAAAAATATTGTGTTATGGTGTGCTTTCTATATTGTGTTTATTGATCTTATTTACTGCATTATTTCTGGTTTACTGGTACACTGCTTTGGCATGCAATTCATTTAATAACTTTAGAAAATCCATTAACCGGTTAGATATTGATTCACCCCCCCTCTTAGTATCTTTGGGAATCCTAACAATTGGTATAAGAGCTTGGTCCTCTATTTTCAAAAGCCTAACATCTTGAGGAAGATTCTGACATCGGTACAGATGGAAAACTTGAGAAAGCAATTGGGAACAACTCTTGCAGATTATGATGCAGAAAAGTTGAAAAATATGAAACTTGAAGATGATCTGAAGGCTGCACAGGAAATCATTCAAGGACTTCAGGAAAATCTCACTATTGCTAGGAACAAAAGAAGAAAACTTCATGAGAAGATACAAAGTAATGATGATGAAAAAGAAACTCTTAATGATCTTGTAAGCAAAATAAAGCAGGAAAACATGGCCTTGAGGAATGAAATGCAAGATATGACTATGAGGTTTTGTAAAGACATTGAAGACTGAAAGAAGAATGAAGATGACTTGGCTAGGAGAATCAATGATGTTGGAAATGAAAATTTAAGACTCAGTCATGAAAATGATATGTTGAAGACATATATAATTCACTTGGAGCATGATAAAACTGAACTCATGAGACAAAAAGATTTCTTAGAAAATGAGTTGGCTACTGCAAATCAACACAAGGAGAAATTCACAAAAAGTTCAGAAGAACTTGATGACATGTGAAAAATCAGAAACCCAATGGAGATACTAATGGCCTTGGCTTTGAAGTTGGTGAAAGCTCCAGTACTGCAAACAATCATGATCACAGTAAACCGGTAAGACAACCTAATGCCTACAAATTTAATGGAAAATGTTTTAATTGTAACAAGTATGGTCATAGAGAAAATCAGTGTAGATCTAGAAACCATCAGAACACCAATGCACCCACCGGTCAATGTTCTAAATGCAACAAAGTTGGTCATAATTCAGAAAACTGCAGGATGAATGTAAGATGTTATGTTTGTGGAAGATTTGGACACTTATCCAATCAATGCAGAACACATACCGACATAGGATATGGAAAATCTATTCAGAAAAACAATGTGACTTGTTATGCTTGTAACAAGATTGGACATATTGCAAAATTTTGTAGAAGTAAGGCATCACTGACAAATAACAAAGGACCCAGTTTGAAAGGTAAAGAGAAGGTTGAAGAAGTAAAGCAAGAATTTTTAAAACAGTGGATCAGAAAGCCAGATATGAATGTTAATGAAGCCATTCCTTCACTGGTAGAACATAGTATCACTCCACCGGTAGGAGATTCTTCATCAAACTGAAAAGAAACCTTTTTGGGAGTATGGCAACGAATTGAAAAACATGCTAATTTACCCTCGGTTGATGGTGAGAAGTTGAAATACTTCTTTATCGACAGATGTGTTAAGTTTCACTTAACCGATAGGCATTTAATGTGGTAGTTGAAGGAAATGACATTATAAAGCAAGTGTTTTGGCTCTTTTTCATTCACCGAGCATTCAAATTTCCTAAGAGCGCGAAAATCCTGAGTGAAGGAATCCACAACAAGAAGTGAAGCAAATCATTCAAGCACTCATACCTAAAGGCAGATTAAGGTATTTATATCAATGGCTTCCTCCTCTGCACTTGAATTCATTGCAAACCCTACTGTAATTGAAGTTGTTAAGTGCCCTAGACCCGTATTTAAAATTATTCTCGAAATTGCGAAGAAAGATGATACCCTAGGAGCTTTTTTGAAAATACCCAAAGGAGTTGCTTATGCTGAGGATCCTAGAATTTACATACATTGTCATATTGAAGAACTAGGAGTTGAAGAGATTATGAACATGTATAGAATAGTAATTTGTGATATAAATGGAAATGTGAAACCAAAACATAAGATAGTTGAAACCCTAGGTTTTGTGGAGATTCTTAGTATCCCTGATTTTCCAAAGGATGTTATAAGGATTGTGTTAAGCAGAGTTCATGGGGAGTTCTTTTGGTTGGATTCCATTCACAAGATAACAAAAGAGGTAGTCAGGGCAATGAAAGGCTTACCTTCCACTGGTAGTAGGCTTGACAAAACTAAAAAGGTTTCAAATGACACTGTAATGACCCTAACTGGCGCAACCTTTGACAATAGATCCTTGAGAGTAAATGATGTAAAGGATACCAATGTAAGGTTCATCAACATGATTCTTGGAAACAAGGCTACACATGCCAACAGATTAAACTATGTTTCTAGCTTATGTATCAAGAGTGCCTATGGCATAGTAAACAACAATGCAAATATTGACATATGCAAATGGTTGAAGGATGAACTGATAGACAATCTGAGGAAGATAAAAGGTGATAAGAAAGGTACATTCAGATTTGGCAACCTACTTGTATGTTTGATGCTATATATTACCAAGGAAGTACCTGGTATTGGTAGAAAGGATTTTGGTTTTGACATACCGGTAGGAAAACAACTTCTAGACATGCTAAACAATATGGGAGATGACAGAGAAAAGAACATAAATGAACACTTTCAGGCATTAAAGGCTAGGATGAAAACTAGGATAAGGCTATCTCAATCTGTAGTAGATAAATATCAAAAGGAGATATGCTTTGTGATAAAGAAAGATGAAATCTGGATGGAAGCAGTGGTTCCAAAGACTATTTGGGTTACAAAGATGGGATATGAGGTTGATGAGAACATAATAGAAACTTATGCAAAAGCCCTTCTAGAGGCCCCTAAAGAACCAACAGAGAGTATGAAGACAACACATGAGGACATAAATCCTAATTCTAAGGTGTTGTATACAATGAATATTGACACACAGGAAGTCAACATTGTGGTTGATAAGGAATCAAGTGAGAAGAAAGATGTGGCAATTGAGCCACCGGTAGAAGACACTACAATTGAGACAAATATTGAGGATACAGTTGGAAACATTGAAATTGGGACTGAACAACAAATTGAACAAGCAATTGATTCCCCAGATACAAGAAAGGCAGATACCACCAGTGTACATACTGATGTATCTACTGAGCAACCGACAACTGATAGCAATGAAAAATCTATTGAGATACCGGCTGTAGACATTTCATAGGTAAACACAGAGAAACCAGTAGAAAACACAGAGTCACAATTAGAAAAACCGATAGTGGAAAGCTCTAAGAAACAGACTGAGGTACATACTAAGAAATCAAAAGAGAAGAAGGATGAGCTAAAGGGTCAAACAGAGATTATGCCACCAACATCAACTGAGAAACCTAAACCCTTGCTTGTAGAAATGCAGACTCAAATTGATCTACCAGAGGTCACCATAAGCAAATAGGTTCCTCACACTGACGGATTACAGATTGTTAAGACAGTTGGTCAATCATCTGATTCTTCACTGATAGAATTCGGCCCAATTAATGTAACAGAGGTATTGCTTGATTCAATTAAGAAAATAACTGATTGCAATGCACTTTCATCTAAGGCAATTCATGACACCATACCAATTTTGAAGATGATTTCACCCAAGTGTAACATAGAGAATAAAGATTCTTTAGTCCAATTAGACACATTGTCTAAATACATAGCCGACAATCTTCTAACAATTGATAAAATCAATGAGGAGACTTTCAGAGAGAAAATGAATAAAGAGAAGGAAAAATTCCTTGAGGAGACAGTGAAGAAGAGTAAGGAACATATAGATACATTATTACCGGCACTAGGAAAGACAATTTTGGACTCCAAGAAATTGTATAGAGACACATGTAAGACAAACATTTTGACAGAGGATATAGATAAAGAGATCAATAGAGCTCAAAAGGAAATCAATGACATTGTTGATAATTTAATAGGTACATCAGACTCCATATCGGTAGTAGAACAGGAAATTACCGACTTTGAAGAGAAAATTGAAAAACTTGAAAAATATAAAGAGAGATTAAAGTTTAAGGCAAAGGAACTGAAATGTAGACTAGGTCCTAAACTAGATATCCTCATCTCTTTGAGAAAAGAGATTTTTGAGGCTCTTGTTCCAGGACTTAAGACACCGGAAGAACAAATGCACATACTCATCGGTACAATCCAAAGGACAGAAGCAACACTAAAGGACAGTGAGAGATTCTATAACAACCTAAATTTTGTATTAGCAGAGTTATATCAGATTGTAACCAACCGGTTACAGGGATCAAGACATGAACTACACTCAATTGACATTGAATGACAACCTTTGTCATTGATGCCAAAGAGGGAGTAGTAGAGGATGAGAAAAAGGAGTAAGACATAAGAGATCATCTGCTTAGGGGGAGCACACAATTTTGGAACACACAATTTTGGTAAAACAGTTTTGACAGTTTTGGTAAGACTTTTGGTCAACACTTTTTGGATATAATTTTTGGCTTTTTCTCATGAGTGTTGCCATTAATGCCAAAGGGGGAGATTGTTGGTGAATGCACACTCCAATGAGAAATTGTAGGTGATTGAAGGTATTGTCATTGAAGGAAACCTTACAATCTTATGACATCGGTAGACATCGGCACAGGCACAGACACTGGCAGCGGCAGCGGCAAAGATGTTTACCGGCACCCTGGCCGACAAGATTTTGTTTATTGTATTTTGTATTTAATTGTAAAATATTTTTGTAAGCCGATAAGGTGAATTGTATTAGGACTCATATAAGTATGAAATCTTGTAAATCATTTGTAAAAGGAAGAGAAAAATGCATGGAAGGAATGTAATAGGCAGATGCAAATATTAAGGCATATTTTGGAATAAGGTTTATGGGAGTTGTATGAACTTAAACTGGTACTGAACCTGGCATAGCAGATGCTGAACCAAAGCAGTACATGATATTGGATTTACATAATCCATTTTTGTAAGTCAGTGAGACTTCCATTTTGTATTTAAGCAGTGAGCTTTAGGCAGTTGGCCTTCCTGCATGTGCAGGCCCCTATTGTATCAGTAATATTCACTTAATGGCTAGTGAGTGAATATTATGGGTCACAAATCCCACCAAGGTTTTTCCCACACTGGGTTTCCTGGTTAAAAATATTGTGTTATGGTGTGCTTTCTATGTTGTGTTTACTCATCTTATTTACTGCATTATTTCTGGTTTACCGGTACACTGCTTTGGCATGCAATTCATTTAATAAGTTTAGAAAATCCATTAACCGGTTAGATACCGATTCAACCCCCCCCCCCCCCCTCGCTCAGTATCTTTGGGAATCCTAACAGATTTAACCATCCAATTGTAGTCAGTGTGACTCCCATTTTGTGATTGAGCAGTGAGCTCTAGGCAGTTGGCCTTTCTGCATGTGCAGACTCCATATTGTACACATATACTATCTGCAGTAGTATCATCTGATTGTGGGTAAGGCTTCCCACTGTGGTTTTTCCCCTTACAGGGTTTCCATGTACAAATATTTGTGTTATGTGTTGTGGACATTATTGTTTTTTTATTTCATGCATTAATCTTTACCGATACTACAATTAACTGATAAAACTGTCTATCGACATAAAGTTTGGTTTACCAACATTATGCATCAAGTTTGGGTTAAGTTAAATTTGGTTTGATTATATTGGACAACTGATTCACCCCCCTCTTAGTTGTCTCCGGGACCTAACAATTGGTATCAGAGTCTAGTCCTCTTTTTGCAGAAGTTTAACAGCTTGAGGAGATCCAATGTCTTCTAACTATTTTAGGAAGGACAATCCGAAACTTGATGAAACTATGGCATATGGAAGATCAAGATGGAGACACATTTGAATTGCATTGGAAAGGACTTATGGGATGTTACAAAGAATGTTTATACTGCTCCTACTCAAGGTCAACCTAATCCACCAAACTTGGCTAAAGATGAGGAAAATGATTGCAAAGCAAGAGAAGCACTTTTGAGTGCATTGTCAGATCAACAAATCATGAGATTATCAGATAGATCTACTGCTAAAGCTATTTGGGACAAATTGGAAACATTGAATGAAGGAGATCCCACAGTCAAAATTGAAAAACTTGAATGCTTCTGGGTCATGTATGAAAATGTGAAAATGGAAGAAGATGAAAGAATTTATGCTTTTATGGAAAGAGTAAATGAAATTGTTTTGGGTATACAATGTTGTGGAGGAACCTTAAGTGAATATGAGATTGTTTCTAAAGTTTTAAGAGCTTTGCCACTGGCATATAAAATGAAAGTAACTGCTATAAATGAATTAAGAACAATGCCTAATGCATTAGTATCTAGAGACACTTTGGTTGGAAAACTTTCAGCTTTTGAACTTGAGGAATTTGGTCCTGCTGCTACTACTAAGACAAATCTAGCTTTCAAGGCATCATCATCATCTGCAACATCATCATCATCATTTAAGAAATCTAATTGGAAAGCCTTTTATGCAAGAGAACTTGAAGATATCAGGAAGGAGAATGAAGAACTGGAAGAGCTTGAAGCTCTATTTGCAAGGAAAATGCCTAAAGGTCCAATTGGAAGTAAGTATGAAGGTAAAGCACCTTTTAAATATTTTAACTATAGTAAGATTGGTCATATGGCTTCTAGGTGTCCTGATAGACATGCAAGATTAAGAGAAGAAGCTAAAAGAATATATAAGCCTAACCCTGATTATCAGAGATACAAGTTTAAGAAGAATAGAGACAAATCTTGTTATTATGTTGATGAAGGAGTCATTGATGATTCTGATGAGGATCTAACAGACAATGGACTGGCTTTTGTTGCTATAACAGAAAATCAACCGACATCTACTATACAACCGGTAGAGCAGGGCCTGGCAGCTAAAATTGAAGATAAGGATGAATGGATTATTGATTCAGGATGTTCACATCACATGACTGGTGATAAGAGTAAATTCTTAACCTTTCAGGATTACAATGGAGGGCTAGTAAGATTTGGAGATGATAAAGCTTGTTTGATCAAAGGAAAAAGAACTATATCTTTTGATGGTAAGCACAATACTGATAATGTTTACTATGTTGAAGGTTTGAAGCATAATCTTTTGAGTGTTGGTCAATTAGTTGATAAAGGATTTCAGTTACAATTCAAGAATGGTAAATGCAAAATCTTAAACAAAACTGGTTTGGAAATTGCAACTGGTAATCAGACTAGAGGTAATATCTTTCATTTGAATAACAATGAGAAAGCATGTTTGATTTCTCATATTGATGAAAGTTGGTTATGGCATAAGAGACTTTGTCATGTAAATTTTGATTGCATTGTGAAAATCGGTACAACTAAGGTAGTAAGAGATTTACCTCAGATTGTTAAACCTCATAATCCGGTATGTAAGGAATGTCAATTTGGAAAGCAAGTTAGAGCAACTTTCAAGAGTATTCTAGAGAAATCTAACAATGTTTTTGATTTGATTCATACTGATTTATATGGTCCAACAAGAACTAGAAGTATACAAGGAGATAGGTATTTTATGATAATCATTGATGACTATTCTAGAATGTGTTGGGTTACTTTTCTCAGGGAGAAATCTGAAGCATTTGGGAAATTCAAACTATTCAAGGTAATGGTAGAGAATGAAATCGACAAGAAAATCAAATGTTTAAGATCAGATCAAAGAGGTGAATTCACATCTAAAGAATTTAATACATTCTGTGAAGTGAATGGGATCAAAAGACAATTATCAACACCCCAGACACCCCAACAAAATGGAGTTGTAGAAAGGAAAAACAAAACTATTTTGGATGCAACCAAAAGTATGATATCAGAAGCAAATCTACCTCATATATATTAGAGAGAAGCGGTCAATACAATAGTTTATACATTCAACAGAGTTCACATCAAAGGTGAAACCGGTAAGACCCCTCATGAACTATAATTTGGTAATACTCCTACTCTTAAATATTTTAGAATATTTGGAAGTAAATGCTACATTAGAAGAGATGAGTATATTGGCAAATTTGATCCTAGTAGTGATGAAGGAATATTTCTTGGTTATTCATCTAAGAGCAAGGCATATAGATGTTTTAACAAGAGATTGCAGAAAATTGTTGAGAGTGTAAATGTGAAGATTGATGAACAGTTTAGAGGAAATTCAAGGTACATGGACTCTGAACTGGCAATAGAGATAATCACAAATGAACCTACTATGAGTACACCAGTACAAAATGTTGATCCAGTTACACCAGCATCATCTGAAGATTCAACAATCACTAAAGAAAAACAACAAGTAAAAACACCCCGATATGTAAGATTGAACCACTCTGAAGATCAGATAATTGGAAACAAATTTCAAGGAGTTATGACTAGAGGAAGATTGGAAAATGAAGATGTGTGTCTTATTTCTCACATTGAACCTACAAATATTAATGAGGCATGTGTAGATAAATATTGGATTAAAGCTATGGAAGATGAATTGGAACAAATTGAAAGGAATAACACTTGGTCATTAGTTCCTCGGCCTAAAAACAAAAATGTAATTGGAACTAAATGGGTTTTCAGAAATAAACTTAATGAAGATGGAAAGGTAATTAGAAACAAAGAAAGATTAGTGTGTAAGGGATATTCACAGAAAGAAGGGATTGATTACAATGAAACCTTTGCACCAGTAGCTAGAATTGAGGCAGTCAGACTTTTATTGGCTTTTGCAGCACACAAGAACTATAAAGTATATCAAATGGATGTTAAATGTGCATTTCTAAATGGAGATTTTGAAGAAATTTTTTACATTGAACAACCTGATGGATTCTCTTTGATAGATAACAAAGTTATGGTTTGGAGGTTAAGGAAAGCTTTATATGGACTAAAGCAAGCTCCTAGAGCTTGGTATGCTAGATTGGACAAATATCTTTTGAAGCTTGGATACACTAAAGGTAATGCAGACAACAATCTATACTACAAAGTGACTAATGATGACATCTTGGTTATTGAATTTTTTGTTGATGATATAATCTTTAGAGGAGAAGATGGATTGTGTAAAGACTTTTCTAATAAAATGTAGCAAGAATTTGAGATTTCTATGATTACGGAGATAAAATTCATTTTAGGTTTGCAGATTTCACAAACTGATAAAGGTATATTCTCATGTCAATCTAAGTACTTGAAGGAATTACTAAAGAAATTTGGCATGGAAAACTCTAAATCGGTAAGCACACCTATGACTACAAATGATAAACTATCTTTGAAGGATGAATCAACACCTGTTAATCCGACTAGATATAAGTCTATGATAGGAGGTTTATTGTATTTGACACAAACAAGACCTGATATTATGAATGCAATACGTATTGTCTCAAGATTTCAAAGTAATCCTAAAGAAAATCATGAATCAACAGTAAAAAGGATTTTTCGGTACCTACAAGGCATTACAAATCTTGGTTTATGGTATCCTAGAGATGAAAATATTGATTTATGTGCATACACAGATGCTAATTGGGCAGGAGATGTGGATGACAGAAAAAGCACCACTGACAGAGCATTTTTTCTTGGTAGCAGACTAATTTCGTGGTTGAGCAAGAAAAAAAATTGAACTTCACTATCAACAATAGAATCAGAATATGTTGCAATAGCTACAAATTGCACACAGGTATTATGGATTAAACAAATGTTGAAGGACATAAAGGTAAAATGCAAGGAACCTATAACCATTTACTGTGATAATATGGCAACAATTGATATATCAAAGAACCCGATATTTCACTCAAAGACTAAACATGTTTCTATCAAATTCAATTTTCTGAAAGAGAATGTTGAAACAAAAGAAGTAAAATTGGTTTATGTGAATACTAAAGAGTAGATTGTAGATATTTTTACTAAGCCTTTGCCTAAGGAGACTTTTGAATATCGCAGAGAGCAGCTTGGAGTTCTACCCCCACCAGTAGAAACTTAGACAGTTGATTTTTTTCATCAACCGACATAATTAACAAAGAAATCTTTTATTCTGGCTTTGATGAGGAGAGCTACTTCTCAGGGGGAGTAGTTGGTATTTTGTAATGAGTTGGTATTTTGTATTTGGTTTTGTGTTGCTTTGGCATTTGATGTCAAAGGGGGAGAGATATCTATTGGAACACACATTATCTTTTGGAGAGATTATTCCTAGGGGAGAGACATTATTTATTTTTATTTTTGGTTAATAATCCCTTTGGGAGATTGTTGGTTTTTTTTTTTTTTTTTTGGCATTTCTATTTTGGCACTTTGATGGTTTTTCCATCTTGTGTTGCCATCAATGCCAAAGGGGGACATTTTTGGTATTTTGGATATGTTGATATGGTTTTTTCATTGATGTCAACACTTGTCAACACTTATCAGCACTTGGAGATCTTTGGTTATGTTCACCGGCAAGTCAGTGACTTATACACAAACACTGGTATTTGGTTCACCGACAGGTTATATTGTACACCAGCACTTGGAATGACTTGAAGACTACCTGGTTATGTCGAAGACATTATTTGATCACTTGGTTTTGGCAATTTGGTTATTGATCTATTCAGGTTTGCATATTTGCTGTTACCGGCAAATAGGTCCAGGTCATGCACCGGCAAGCATATCTATTCCAGATCAGCACGACACGTTATGGAGATGATTTGTTATTATTGTAAATGCATTGAAGCCGACATGATGCATCACTTATTGATTTATTTATAATTGATTTTATTGTAATATCTTTTAGTGAGATGACCTATTCAATTGGTCTTAGGTTATGGTATAAATGTAAGATCTCATTTGTGAGATTGATATGCGATTGGAAAAATGATTGTTATAGGGTATATGCAAAAGTAAGAAGAGCTATACACACAGACATCATTTGAAGATTGAAGGAAGGTTTTGAGAAAGATAATCAAAACTTAATCGGTACTGAATCCAGCATATAAAGATGCTATTTTGAGTAGTACATTATCATTGGATTTACCAATCCAATTATAGTCAGTGTGACTCCCATTTTGTGATTGAGCAGTGAGCTCTAGGTAGCTGGCCTTTCTGCATGTGCAGACTCCATATTGTACACATATACTATCTGCAGTAGTATCATCTGATTGTGGGTAAGGCTTCCCACTGTGGTTTTTCCCCTTACAAGGTTTCCACGTACAAATATTTGTGTTATGCATTGTGGATGTTATTGTCTTTCTGTTTCATGCATTAATCTTTATCGGTACTGCAATTAACTGATAAAACTATCTACCAGCATAAAGTTTGGTTTACCGACATTAAGAATTAAGTTTTGGTTAAGTTAAATTTGGTTTGATTATATTGGACAACTAATTCAACCCCCCTGCCCCCTCTCAGTTGTCTCCGGGACCTAACATATATATTATTTTTTATAGTCATTAGAGGGACATCTATTAGTATGAAGTTCTAGATTCATGATTAGAGATCTAGATAATTCTGAGAGATCCGGATGGATTGTAATCGGACTTATTAGCCTGCATGTAACCGGTTGATCACCAGATGTTCTATGATGAATATATGATGATGTGGGTATCTGATTCTATAATATCTCTATGTGTTATTGTTACTTCCATTGTGTTACTCTCACTGCATGATCTAGTCAGTTCTCTTTGATGACCCACCAAACCATGGCTGCATCAAGTGGCATGAGAGCTCGTTGCAAACCTTGAGGCATTCCTTTGGGTGAACAGATTGCCAAGTGGAGGTAGGCTGCAAGTGTGTTCAATAGATCACCGAGTTGAGGCAGTTGCACCAAAGCAAAGGAGGAGATGCCACCTAGAAGGATGAACTCCCAGAGGGTAGAGCAGATGATGGAGGATTTCAAGAATGAGATGAGGAACGAGATCCATAACGCATTGGCTGGTTTGCAGAGGAATCCAGAGTCTGAGGATGAATATGAAGAAGCTAGAGAAGAGCTTGATGTAGAAGAGGTTGAAGGACCGAAAGATGGAAGAGAGGAAAGATTTCTTAGAGCGGTGGCATGAGCAAGTAAATTACATTTAGTGGAGATTTTAAACTTTTTTGGGACACTGAATCCGGAGGATTTGATGGATCAGAGAGTTGGAGGACTACTTTGAATTTGAGGATATTAAGGACCTGTAGAGGGTTAGGTTGGCACTGTTACCAATTTTTTCCTACAGCTAAATTTGGTAATCTAATGAGGCCTTATACATTGCAGATGAAGAAAGGTACACAAAAAAAAATTCATAGAAATCTTCATTTTGCACATTATAATCTCAAAATAGAAGCTTATTTCATTATGCAAGTATTTTTCAAGAAGTAACAGTAAAAGATTGCATAAAACAACTTTTGCATTAAAAAGAATGTGTAAGGTTACCCACACAAGTTGTGGGTATGACTGGAAAAGTACAACAAATAGAATGATATGAACATGTATAAATAGAAATAGAAAGAGAAAGATCTGTCATTTCCTTTCAATGACGAATTGCTGGTTTGTTGAAGCTGCATCTTTGTCTTCATGCTCCTAGTGCTCTTAGAGTGTCTGCAAGGGGTGAGGAACAGGCATGTCAGAGCTCGAGATCTTTGTTCCTCTATTAATCTACTTATATGCATAGACATCAAACTATAAATGGAAAAAATCAAATCAGAGCAAGCAAGAGAACCAAAGAGATCAAAGTAACAAATCATGAGAAGCTTCATCATCTTCTGATTTTATCTAACTTGTTTGTTCATTGTACAGGTATAAAGACATGTTTCCATTTCATAAGTATCAAGTATGTGGGTTAAAATGGGCTCCCACAAGGGTTAAGCTCAACATATTGGTCATCACTCATTGGATGACATTAGATAGTTGTTAACCATAGAAGGCAACTATATCCATGGTCCCATATACCGTCATTCAATGATAATATAAAACTGCCATCCAATGGTAATATATGCAACAACTAATAAAATTGAACTCAATAGTCAACAAAGTGACTAAATCCACACAACAAGCAAGAGGTTTGCATCATGTACAGTGAACAAAATATCAAAAGCAAATAACTTACAGTCACAATACTCAAAAGTAGTCAATACACCAGGACAAAGAAAAGACAGTTTATAGTCATAACAAACACTGCCAACAACATGACATAATAGTAAGATCATAGAGGGCATATTTGCTCATAAAAATCACAATGGAGTATTTTTTCAGCAAAATTTAAGTGTAAGGTTGTTAAAACATAGTCAACTTTGTACAATATCAGTGATATATAAAAGCAGGGTTATAAGTATAGTCATGATGTCTCAAGAATCAATAAAATCATATTGATAAAGATTTTACAAGTCATGGGCAGCTACGAATCACAATGAGCATCAAGCATACATCTCCAAAAGCAGTAAGATGACTTCAATAGCGGTGATACAATTCAAAGAGCCAAGTCACAATCTCCCTACGAGAAAGTAGCTTCAGAATATAAAGTGCAGTCATGGAGGGTGCCATGATAACAGTCTCAAGAACATATGTTGCATCTTCAACAATGAATACAAGGAAAGCATAAATGATACACAATCATGAATAGATGTAAATCTACAAGGGCAAATTCAAAAGACATAGTAATTGGGCATCCATTGATCGTAAAAAAAAAAAAAGTGAATGAAAAGATATTGGAGCATCTTTTTAGATTATCAAATCAAAAAAGCAGCCCAAGTAGTCAAGACCACAATTTACATAGTAGCATTCAGCAAGGATAGAGCAACAACTTCTTAACAAGGCATAAAGTTATCAGTGCAAACTTGAGACAATGACATAGAAGCCCGAGACATAATTAGCAATCATTCCTTCATTAGCAGTCCAAAGCACAAGTTTCAGATTTAAGAGCCTCTAATAGTTTGTAACAGTCACTATTAAATTTTGTCAAGGACCTAGCTAGAGCAACACTAAGATAACCATGATAGTCGCAGTATCAAAGGCTTTAGGATAGTCACTTTTTCAAAATATTGCCAATGCATAAATAACCATCACAACATCAACAAAAGAAAGTATTGAGCAGTCAATGACAATTAAATGTAAAGAAGATATTCATAACATCATGCACAACCTACAAAGGCTTATACAATGATTAGAAATATACAGTCCTACCACAGTCTTGGTAAGAGTGTCTACAATAGTAACATCTTCTTTTCCTTAAAAGTCCTATAGCAGAAAAAAAGGACAATCATCTATCCATAATGAAAGAAGAAGATAAAAAAAAAATCTTAATAGCAATCTCCATCATAAAATCTTTATAGCAGTAGAGAAGCCATAGAAACATTCAACAAGTTACAACAAGATGACAAAATCTTCATGGTCATAACTTGTAACAGTAAAGAACTCTTCCAAACATGAAGAAGCCATTAAAGCATAAAGAACATATTCAGAGATAAAATTTCAAGGTGTTGAGATTGGTGGACTGAGGAGGGTCTGTGGCTAAAGAGCAGTAGTTTTCAATGAAGGTTGCAGTTATTGAGCAAGGCATTAAACAGTTACAGTCATGATATTTGACAATGAATACCCGAGAAACATGCTATAGACATGGCACATACAATCTTCTTAAGAAGATACATACAGTCTTGAAACCTTTTTACTGCTAGGGTTTTGATCCCAAACCAATATTGTTGTCAAAAGAAAGCAATAATCACAACCCATACCATTATGGTGGCATTCATTGTTATAGATATCAACACACAAAGCCAAAAAACCCAGTGGGACAACAGTGGTAGGGATGAACATAAAACATCTCCTGGACAGTCACAATAGATAGTCACAAAGTACAGTCAAAAGGCCTATAAGTACAATCTTAGAAGTGGCAGTAGTTAGGGAGGGGTTGTCATAGTAAAAACAACAATGAATTTGCAACCCATTATTCTCAGCTCAAAGATAGTAATATATAGCAGAGAGTATCTCATAGTAAGGACAAAACAATGATATCCTTGAAGACAATACAATCACTAAGAAAACATCCAAAAGAATAATGATAGTAAAGGAGTAGATTTAAGCCAATCATTTATGACTATGAGCAATAATTACATGGTTGTTTTGATAGTGAAAACCATAGTACAACGAAAGGGGTTGTGATCATATAGAGTAGAAGTCTCCAATAAAGTAATGACTGACATGTAAAGATTATAGGCCATGATACCATGCAAAATGATAGTCACATATACAAAAAGCATAGAGATCAAAAGTCAGTGACCTCATTGCATTGAGCTTTCATATCACCACAAATATATAATAGTGAAGATGGAAAGTTTGTTTTAGGTAACCAATATAGTGCCCAAAAGAATACAGTCGTAATATTCCTTTTATAAATGATTGTGAGCAGAGAAAATAGATTCCATATCAACATGAGCAGTCTTTCAAGAAACCTCAGTGCATCATTTGATCAAGTTTCTAAAAAAGGAGGCATATACACAATGAATTTAGACAAAGAAAATAATGCATGTATAAAGGCTCTTCAATTAAAACCCTAGGTGTATTAGCATGACACAATTTTCACTAAAAATCTCTCCAACAATAGCAAAATGTGAAAAGAGCATCATATTAACAGAGGAAGAGCATGCACACTATCTAGGGTTTCATAAAACAATGAACTCAAAGTAAAGGGTTTTCTTCATACATAAAGAGAAAGCAAAGTTAAAGAGATAAAGCTAGGGTTTCAAGAACCCTAAAATATTTACAAATCAAAAGCATCGATAGACTTTCCCAAAAAATAGCGGCCAAACAGTAGAAATAGAAGCGAACTAAGCACATACCAAAGTTAAAATCTTAAGTTTGGGTTTTAAGTTCCAGTTTCAACTCACATATGGCAAAAAAAGCATCACTTCCATTTCAACCTCTATTTGAGTAGCAATTCTAGCCATCAACAATCAAACCCTAGCTCATATGGCGTCAATGAAAACTCTCAGGCGACAGTCAAAGAAGGGATTCTTCATGTAAGCAAATGCGTGTGATGCATTTACATCTTCCTAACTTCACATGTCGTGCCTAAATCCCCTTGGGATTTTTATGGGCTTTATTTTCTTTTAAAATTGTTGTTAACTATTATGTATGTTGTTGAGCCTAGGGCTCCCACATTTAAGTGGTCGAGCCTAGGGCTCCCACTTGATTATAAATTAAGTGCTTTTAAATATAACAAATACAAGCTCATGCTTATATTAATATATTTATAATTTATTATTATATTTAATATATTAATAATGGCGCTACAAGTAAGAGAATAACATATACATGCCATTATTAATATAATTAATATAATAATATATTATTAATTATTTAATTAGTTAAGTAGAAGTAAATAATAAAATAATAGAAAGATCTCTAATCTTTATACTTCTATTTAATTAAATAAATAATTAAAAGTTATTTGCACTTAGAGATTTCTATCATATGCATACATGCATAACTGAATTGTAAAATAGATATTAAAGTGATGTTCTTATAAATCACTTTTAATATTTATTATATAGACATAATAAGGGACAAAATCATGCATACACAATAGATATTAAAAGTAAAGGTCATGTTGACTGCACTTTAATATCTATTTTAAATTCCCCTTATTTCACACATGCATAAGATAGAAGGAGATGTTTTTGTTGCAGCAACATATCAGTGGCCATGGGGTTATTTAGCAATTTTGGAGGGTGAATATGAGTTTGGAGAGGATTTTTGCATGAGTTTTTCTCATGATTTTAGGGATTTGGTGCTTCAGTTTGAGTGCCACATGGGTCAACTACGAGTTGACCAAAAGATTGAGGTGTAATTCACCCTTGTTTGCATAATTTAGAGCCTCTTTTTGTGGCTTTTCATTTTTGCTCATGGATTAGACTTTGGAGGAGATATTTTCAATTGGAGTTCACTTCAGTTCACTTAAGCGTTTTATTTCTTTGCCTCTTGTAAGGCCTTTTTGTATAAAGTGAAAAAAGTTTATCTTTTTTCATTAGTTCTTGATTATTATTCTCATGCTCATTGCAAAGAATTCTTCTTGTAGCTCACTTTGCAGTTTATGACAAAATTTTGAATAAAATCTTCAACTTTTGCTTTCAATTTCAGGATTCATTTTATTTTGTGCATGATTGAGAGTATTCTATCGTGCTATGCTTTATAGCCTTTCAAATTTTGTCTCATAAATAAGATCACAAGTTATGCTTTGTGTTCAGTTAATTTAGTCTTGTTGGGTTGTGAAAGGTCTCTTTCATGTCAATTGATTGAATTAAAGATCCTTTGCATAAAATATTTATGTGTAATGAATCAGGAGTTTCATTGTGCAAATTAGTGGTTTGAGGAAGAATTGTTGTCATTTTAGAAATCAGCTTGGTGCATCACCTCATTGAACAGTTTAAATTTTCAAAATTTTCAATTATTTCTTACTCTTTTCCATACCCATCATTAGTTTTAGTAGATAATCAAAGGGGGCCGACCCATAACCTGGAGATTCATTTTCTCATTCTGAGTTCACCCTCAACTCAAGATTCATTTCTATGTTGCACGTGATCGCTCAAGTACTGGTATTGATTTGCTTGGTGGAAGTAGGTGCATCCTTCGTGACAACAAGGACAAACTAATTTGAAAGGGCATGTTGCCTTAAGGTGGAAAGAGTTGCAGAGAGACATAGTGGATAATGGGGAAATGAAGATCACTTGGTGGAGATAGATGATTGCTAAATTGAAGGCTTAGTTCATTCCAAGAGATTATGAGTGGAATTGTTCAAGAGGTTGCAGAACCTAAAGCAGAGAAACATGAGTGTGAAAGAGTATACTGAGGAATTCTACAAGGTGATGATCAGATCTGGACATAGAGAGATGGATAGGGAGAAGGTGGCTAGATACATAAATGGACTTGCATTTAACATTTAGGATGAGATGAGTATGCTAAATATTTTTGTAGTTGAGGAGGCTTACCAATATGATTAAAAGTTGAGGATATAGTGAAAAGGAGACAACAAAATAACCCTAGAGGAAAAGAAAGATATAAGGGGCAACTAAGTGACAATTTAGAGAAGCAGAGAGTGGATGAAGAATCAAAACATAAGTAGAATAAATAATCGGATAAGAAGACAAAGAGAAAAGGCTTTGGCAATAGCAATAGGGGATTTTTGGGCAGATGTTTCAAGTGCGGAGAGACCAGACATAGATCTTATGAGTGCAAGCAAGGAGTGGCAAGAAATTTTGTGGCAAATGAGGATCAGGAAGCTAGAATCACTGAATTTGAATGTGCATCAGAGCAGGGAGAATCTCTTATGTTTAGGAGAAACCTGATGGAGCAGAGTAGTAAAGATACTAGACCTACTTAGAGAAGGATTCTTTTCCAGACTGTATGCAAATCAGGTGGTAAGTGTTGTAAGGTTATTGTGGATAGTGGAAGTACTGATAATTTGGTATCTGAGGAGATGGTGGAGAGGCTTGGATTGTAGAGGCTTAAGCATTCTTGTCTTTACAAGGTGATTTGGTTACAAGATGATCAAAAGATAGAAGTGAAGGAGCAGTGTTTAGTGCATTTTAATATTGGACCTTTTAGAGATGAGATCTTATGTGATGTTGTGTCTATGAGTGCTTGTCATGTTTTTTTGGGTAGACCTTGATAGTTTGATAGAAGAGATATTTATGATTGTAGAAGAAACCTGATCAATATTGAGAAGAATGGGTAGAAGTTCACTTTGACTTACTTGAGGGAGAAGGAGAAAGAAGTGAGAAGTTTGGGTCTTGGGAAGAGTTGCAGTAATGAGAAGTTGATTGCTGAGGCTATACCAGTTGGTGGCATGGATTTGCAGAAGGATCTAGTAGATAAGCTTGATAGAAAGATGGAATCGGATGGCAGTAAGGTTATGGTGGCAGACCAGATGAAGTCTTGTGGCATAAATAAATCTGAGTTACAGAGTAAAGAGAGAAGTAATAAGCAGAGACAGTATGTAGGTAAGAAGCAAGAAAAGAAGAATAAAGAGAACCAGAAGTTGGAGAATATGGCTAAGATTCCAGAAGAGGAAAGGAAGAGGTTTACAAACAAGGAAGATGTTTGGATCATAAATGAGCATGTGGTTTATATTCTGAATCCTTTTCAATGTTCATGAGTTGCCACTCATGGAACATCTCTTTCTACCCAGGGTGTCTGATGTAGGAGCATCCTCAGTCTATGAGTAATCTTGCATCAACCAAAAAAAATGTTTCCTTAGTTTTGTTCTTATTCCTTTCATGTAGTAGTTTTCTATGTTTCTTTTAGTGTATTCCGGTAGCTTTTTATCTTTCATTGCAGATTAGATTTTCAGGTTCTAGGCATGTTATTATGCATTATTCCAGATTTCTAGTTCATTTGGGTTCTTTTTTGGTGACTTGTTCCTTCCAGAGTAATTGTTTCTAGGTTTCAGAGTAGTTTTGAGCTTATCGTCTAAGTTGGAGATTCTTCTTTTTCGAAGTGATTTCTTGGACTGCGGATCAGTTTGGCACCACACTCGATATTCTTATGCCCTTGGATAACCTTCCTTTGTGATATGCACTTATGGATTGTTCTTGGCGGATGAGATCTTCACATTTTGGGGCTGACCTATCTTACACGTTTCATTTTTCTTCCTTGGTTAATGTAATATTTTGTGGCCAACCCAGATGTGTTTCAGAGGGTATATATATTATTTTCTATAGTCATTAGAGGGACATCGATTAGTATGAAGTTCTAGATTCATGATTAGAGATGTAGATAACTCTGAGAGTTTTAGATGGATTATAATTTGGCTTGTTAGCCTGCATGTAACTGGTTGATCACCAAATGTTCTATGATGGATATATGATGATGCAGATGTTTGATTCTGTAATATCCCTATGTATTGTTTTTGCCTCCATTGTGTTACTCTTATTGCATGATCTAATCAGTTCTCTTTGAGGACCCATCGAACCATGGCTACATCGAACTCCCAAACTAGTTCAAGTAGGTCAACTTTAAGATTTCCTATAATTATTGAACGAATTGTGTAAGAAAATGTCATGCCCCAAGGACTTACCTTTTTCCTCTAGAATACAACCAACTTAAGCTACTTCAAAGAGATGAGATCTAGACAAAATTTATTCATGATTACAAAAATGAAGTAGGGGATACATTCCAAAATACATCTCTAATTATCCAGTCTTAAAGGTCTACTAAATTTTATGAACAACACCCAACTCTCCTCCATCCCTCATATAATATGAACAAGGCCTCCTAGAAGGTGATTTCCTCGTCCATGTGATACAACAACTAAAGCTATGATAGTGATGTGTATCTTCTAGAGAAGAGGAATGTCTTTGGTAGTATGCAATAGCTACCATATGAAGATTTGGCCTTTTGTGTCTTTGGGAGTGGCTCAACCAATATAGTATATTTGATCCTTAGTTATAATAGTAGGGGAAAATGGTCCCTCCAGTGCCATGGTCCGAACTTGTATCAAAAGCCATAAAATGCAATACACATCCACCAATGTGACTGTCATCTCTCTTGTCAAAAGATGAAATGTAGAGGTGTTTGTGTCCCACCGCTCCATCAAAGCCATGAGCATCACATGATTATATTGCATATTAGGCATGCAATATAACCAATGAAGTCCTATATCCTAGAGCAACATCTCTGTCTCCAAAGGAAGCTCTCCAATCTAACTTCATAAGTGTGGCCACCTATATTCTCTCGCATAAAGGGAAGAGCCTACAAACACAACAATCAATGACTTTTATCATCATTTTTGGCGTCAAATTTTTTCTCTTTTATTATGTCACTACTATAACCATAATGTGCCTCATGGTGTCCATTTTGGGACCATGGCACCCATGTGGGACTATGACACCTATATGGGACCATGGTGCCCATGTGGGACCATGACACCTAGATGTGACCACGCCCATGTGGGACCATGGATCCCAGTTTGGGGGGTTCACATGAAAACCTAGAGTTACATGCAAAAATCAAAACTCCAAATAAAAAAAATCAAATGCAAGGCAGAGTTGGATGTCCTACATTGTGTGTTTGGCCTCCCTCCTCAACCTCTCACCTCAGGACCTCCATCCTCATTGGTTGATGTGTTTGTCTGCTCAACATCTTGACCTTGGTAGAACTCTCTACACTAAAGACAAAAAGATGAATAAGACAAGTGAATAGTGGAGCTTTCACAATTTAAAGGTAGGTTTCTCTAAAGCCCCAATTTTGCACAGGTCACTAATCCTTTCATACATTGAGATAGATAAATTTGATTTGCATGTTATTTGTTGTGTTGGAATCGTTCTTTATTCCTCTCTCTTCCCAAATGCTCATTGAGTTATTTTGATTCCATATAGAACCTTGTTGAAATTATTTGTCATCACCTATCCTTCATGGTTTGATGTGGTAAACATGATACCCTATTTCTACATCCTAATAAGTAAGAAAAAATAGTGGGGTCATATAACTACCCTCAAATTTCATCACTCTTAGTAAGCATTCTAGGTGATTTATATTCTGACTAATAGAGTGGTTTTGTAGAATGCAATTCCCAACATTGTATTATAGGTATTCCTACATTAGTGGCTTCATTCGACACCTTTGGGAATATCATTTTTGCATGAATGTTTACTTTTTTGTACTTTATATTGCATATGCATGTAGTATCATATGACTGCTAAAGTGGGGGCTAAGTATAGCATCGTAAATTATAGACCTTTAATTTGGGTGCTCAATTTTACTCTCTCATAGCACTCATTTTAGTGTGCTTCATTATAATATGCATTATAGGACCTTCATATGCATTTAATTAATGAATAACTCAAGAATATGAGTCCTCTCTTAATTAAAATTTCATCAAACTCTTATTTGGGCCCTTAATTTTAGGAGTACCCTTTATCTCTCATCTTTTTAATTCATTATAAGTTCTACTCTATTTCAAATTTCAAAACAAATTTTCCCCCACTTAAGCTTTATAAATTTCATTTAAGGTATAGTGTTGGAATTAGGATCCTATAATATTGTGACCCTAAAAATTTGAGGCTATTTTGTCAAGATGATGGTGCTTGAAGTACCATTATTTGACACTTTTTGGCTAGAATTTTGAGGAATTATAGTGTTTGTCTTGCCATTTCCAAAACTATCCCTGATATGAAAAAATGTCAATCCTAAGTTGGCCTTGTTGGGTGAATATTTTGTCACCAACGTACTGAAGACAAAATATATGCTTCACACACAACTATGATGAGAAAAAAGTCTCTCCTCTAAGCAAGGGGAGGTTCCTTGATATAACTTAATACTTCAACAATTAAAACTTAAATCTTGGGGGTAAGATTAGGGTGTATAATCCTGCTTTTTCAGAATTAACATTAATCCCTTCACTTGGTACAATTCACACAATTTTCTTACAATAACTAGCCAAACTTGTATACAACAATTTACTTCAATCTATATTAACATAAGCACAAAGTCTTACGTAAACACAGATACTTTTCCTAACTTGATAACTAAATATATCTTGCAACCCAAAGTCTTTAAGATAAATTATAACAACCTTGAAAAGTAACCAACAATAGCCCAAAGTCTCCTACACAATCACTGCATTACAATAAAGCTCTAAATATGCAATATAACACAAAGTTTACATCCGCACTTAAAAAAGTCCTTTACTTACACAACACATACAAATACCATCAAGTAAATTAGGAACACATATAAGAAAATGACATAAGAACATCTACTCATTAGCTACAATCCTTGCCCAACACAAAGTTTGGAGCATAAAATTGCTTTCTTTATTCACTTGATTAATTTTAGCACAAGAGAACACAAAGTTTCACTTGAGACAAAATTTTGGCAGAATTTTGTTTAGCTTCCAAAAGATGATATATTATAAATGAAGCTCCTCCTTTTATAGGGAAGGAGTTGAGAAAAATGTGGGCATAGTTGACTTATTCAACTGCAGAGTCCAAAATATCCAGAACTTGTGCATAAGATGAAAATGCTACTACATGATTTTAAACTAACTAGTGTCAAGAGGACACTTTATTCTTCATTTTCCTCCCTCCGGATTTACTCAAAGAAGGATAAGTCATCTGCCAGAATCTGCAACATTTTTATCATGAAAATCAACATTCATCATTAGATCACCAACTTCAGAGACTTAGAATAATGTCTGAAAGACAAAATGAGCCTTAGACAACAAAGGCAGAAAAATTAACAGATTGGGTTTTAAAACCTACTCTGCTTATGTGTAGGTCAAAGGTTGCAGGTCGGATTTTAAAACCCGATCTGCATATCTACAATTCTAATGATACAGGTCGGGTTTTAAAATCCGACCTGTAGATGTGTAGAACAAAATTGACAGGGCGAGTTTTAAAACCCGACCCATCATCCCAGTGACATGTCGGGTTTTAAAATCTGCCTTGCCTTGTCAATGGGGTAAGACACAGTTGCACATCGAGTCATAAAAATTGATGTGATAGAGAACCTGCAGGTCGGGTTTTAAACCCGACATGCAGGAAAACTCAAAAACAACTGCATTTCATGTTTTAAAACCTGAAGTGTAGTTGAAGGATGAGACAAAGGACAAGACCAAGACATGAGAACAGAAAATAATGCAAAACAAAGATGCAAACCAACATGACTTACAAGGTAAGTCAATCGACCTTGGAGGACATGGGCCACAAAGCGGACAAGCTTCGTAGGGGTTCTCCCATGTTTCGGGTTAGCTGAAATTAGTGACAACAGGCCTTTTATCAGTTCAAAGTTTTTCATATATAAGAAATTCATTTTCCTCATTTGTGATATCTAGCATCAATCAATTGAAGAGTACAACTTAATGATATCCTTATGATGTGAAAGCTCTATATCTATAAACATAAAGTCTTGATTTGAGTTGACTCACCATAATGGAAGCTTCAAGAGATGTCGGAGGATGATAGGGTATCACTGATTGATGATTGGCTTGTACCTCTCCCTAAGGTGTTGGGTATGATTTCATGTTGTTCTCATATTAACACAATTAGACTTCAGATCCGAGTTTTATCATTTCAAGTTAAATGATTCATGCATTCTTGAATTAGGTTATAATTTACATTCAATCATATCATTTAGGGTTTTTATTTAACACATTTGAGTATGACTCTAGTTCATATTTATGCACTTTAGCTCAAAGCAATATAAGACACACTTAAGATTCAAGTGCACACACATTATTACAATTTCAATATCAGCTATTTATGGAGGTGGAAATCACCAAAACAAGGGGTTGACTAAGGCAAATCCTTTTATAGCCACAACCACACCTTCTCTTTGTTTTATAGATTCAACTATAGGTTATAGATAGATACATAAGATCGAAAAACACTTAGGTTCCAAAGACAAAATATTCCTCTAAAGCTCATCTAAAAGCACATGGACAAGGGTGTTTGGGGTGTCATTATTCTAGACAAGAATGTTCTAGGCATAAATATCCCCTCAGTTTTGATTGAAACTTGATAGAGAGCTAGTGCAATGTGTTCTAGAGATCCAGATCCAGATCAGTGTGTAGAAATTCACCTATAGGACAAGGGTACCTAATTGACATTGTGCACCAAGTTTTAGATCAACGTTTTAGGCATAGGTGCACTTTTGAGTTCCAATTTCATTTCTATACATGTTTTAAAGTTTTTGTTTCTGTATCAGATAATATAATTAGTTCATTGTTAACTCATACATGTCTAAATCCTAGTCACTTTGCATTTCAAATCAATAAATTCAACTTTTAGAGTAGAAAAGGAATAGAAACCCTAAGGGATTTCTTGACTCTCTTGGATAAGAGTTTAGTGAAGCATATTTCCTTTGGTGGTTTTGTATTCCAATGTTTAGCTAAAAGAGGGTCTTGGTCCTAGTCATGCTTATTCCCCTTTCACCCCTAAACAATCAATAATTTGTAAAAGGATATTAGAGATAAGCTTTTATTTTCTTATTATGCTTCTTTCACACACTTGTGCACATCACTTCATAATTATCAACTTTAAGTGAATCAAATTTGAATCTTCTTCATCAATGACCATTGCTAAGAATGAAGAAGCTCATCAATCCTTTCCAAACTTTGAAGCAGTAGCTACAATATCAGGCGTGGCCCCTTTAACATCAATATTTAGATGTCATAACTTTACTCCTCTTTTTGAATCACTACAATGTCATGCTTAAATTAATTAATACTAATGTGATGAAGCTTCCTCCTATCAAACCCATATTTTTGGTCTGGTGATTGTGTGTGAAGTATTCTTTTGGTCTGGTGCTACACATTTGATTTGGTTTGGTCTAGATTATGTTCTATGCATTTCATATTTTGGTTCAATTGTATATCTCGTTCAATCAATTCCGCAAGTCATAGGTAACACTATAGGTATGCTAGGCTACCCTCTCACATCCGCTATGAAGATCTTGGTTGAGGGCATGCCTTCTATAATGTCGTCATCATACATACCCACACCCGTTCAATCAATGCCACAAGTTGTTGGCGTGACCCAATATCAACCTCAAATAACTGTCCAACCAGTTGTTTCACAATCATGATTCAATTACTTGCAAGCATCACCTACCTCCTATATAGTCACAAACGTTCATCATGTGCAAAGTGGTGCAAGTCAAAATCCCTCGATAGGAAATGCCCAATCTAACATATATCCTAATTATATAGGGGGAAGTTATCCATAAGGCAGTGCACCATAGATTCAACAATTTGAATTTTTTTAATATTAACAACCACTTGGTGCCCCACAATAGAACGTGGTGACTTATTCACAAATACCTCAGTACCAATAACAATCTACAAGTCAACAACAAATCTCGGGTTGTCAAAACATGGCGAGTTATCAAAACCCGCCGCACTAGCAAGATTTTCATCAGTCTCAACAAATATCATATCAAGCACCATGATACCAATTGGCTACTCCATCTCCTGATGCTTTTCTAGTCAATATTGAATGGGAGGAAATGAAAGCCACCCTCAAGTCATTATCTAAAAATAGCTCTGAGCGAGTCTTAAAATTTGAAGAACTTTGTCCATATCCGTTTGAAAAATCTATCACAACTATGCCTTTTCCTAAACACTTTGAAACACCAAGATATGATAAATACAAAGGAAAAGGAGATCCAAGATATCATGTCAAGGAATTATTCATGGCTTATCAAGAAGTATCATGGTGTGACAACTATCTTTTGCATTTGTTCCCTAAGAGCCTTAACGATCCTTCATTAGAGTGGTTCTCCAAATTACCATTTGGTGTCATCACCACCTTTGCAGACTTGTCCGAATGCTTCATGGCTCAATATCACTATAACATAGAAAATGACACCTCCATGCTCGAATATGTCAAGCTAAACAAAAAGGTGGTGAAATTCTTCTCGATTATACCCAACGATGGAGAGCCCTAGGTAGTCACCTTCCCATGCATAATGTCAGACACCCAATTGGTACCTATTTTTATGAGTAATCTCCATCCAAAACTGGGATATCATAGTCAATGATATCATGTGTAAAGGACCATCGGTAGAACAAGCTCTAATCGACGAAAGAGTCATCAAACTTTACAAAGAGTACTCAGATAATCCTAACAATGATAGGTCCAATTATTGGAATAGAAACAAGAATGTTATTGGTGATGGGGTCACTGATTCCAAGATGATGCAAATGATTGTGGCTGCCAATCCGCCACCCACAAAAAATTATAGTAATCCCTCACCACAAGCATCTATTAATCCTCCTCCACAAACACAAACATTAAATGCGCAAGTCAATAGGACTAACACAATCATGGTATCTCAAGCATCCCCCTATCAATCAAGTAACAATGGTCCTCATTGTCATTTTATGCCTATGGCTAAACCATTAGATGTCATCTTTAAGTGTATGGAACAACACAACATGGTTGTATATCCTCAAACACAACCTTTTGATGAATCTAAGCCTAAACTTGATTGGTATAAAGAAAATGAATATTGGGCCTACCATCACATCACGGGTCATGAAACAAACAAGTGCATGAACCTAAAAAACATGGTTCAGGACCTTATTGACCAGGGCAAAATTATTGTCGATCCTATCACATGAAAATCACCCAATGCCAATTTAGGAATGTATAAAAATTCTCTTCCCAAGAATCAAGGGGAAGCAAGCACATTCACTACAAATCAAGGTCACACTACCAATAATATTAATTACAAAAATGTACCATTTGGCTATGGACCTAGTATAAGGTACATTTCCCAGACTGATGATCATGTTAACATGATTCGTGTTAAAGGGGGTGATACCCACTATGCGATCACCACTAGAAGAGATCGCATGCCAGTCCTAGGTACCCCTATATATAGTGTTACCCCTATGCCATCAGTGTCTACGCAATACAATATCCTCAAACATTTAGAAAAAACCCCTACACAGGTCTCCATTCTCAACCTCCTAAAGGCGTCACCTACTCACCAAGCAATCCTTACTCGAGCATTGCAAGAATTTTGTGTTCCTAGTGACATCAATACCACCTATTTCCAAGCTATGGTAGCCCATTTGTCCTCTACTTACCACCTCAGTTTCACACAATTTGATGCCATAGTCTTAGATCCTAATCATATTCGCCGATTGAAAATTGAAGCCATAGTCAAGCTACACAAAGTAAAATGAGTCGTAATTGATAATGGTTCCACCCTTAATCTTTATACATTAAGGTTTGTTACTCAGGTGGGGTACACTATCTCAGATATGCACAATCAATGCATTACTATCAAGGCCTATGACAATGTTGAGAGAAGTTCAATAGGGATGATTAATCTCCTTGTCCAAGTGGGCCCAACAACACAAAACATATTGTGCCACATCGTTGATCTTGATCTCCTATTGAACATACTTCTGGGTTGCCCATGGATTCATGCCATGTAGGATGTTCCTTCCACCTATCACCAATGCCTCAAATTTCCATTTCAAGGATGCAAAATCACCATTCGTGGTGATGATTGACCCTTTGAGTACTGTCGTGCACTCAAGGCCTCATCTCCATATTCTCATCATTGCCCTGGCATCAATAGAGATGATGCACCTAATATTGCATCATCCTCATATGTTGATCCTAATACACTCTTAGCCATTGCTAAATAAAATACATGTCTCTTCATCCTTTTCCAACTCAAGATCAATGATGCCGACTATGGCAAATACTCCCTGCAAGACACTTTCATAGTGAGCGCTTTGCCCTTAGATCTAAATTCCCATAGGAAGCCCACTAAGGAACAAAAGAAGAAAGGACTAGTGATCAAACAATATGGCTCCACCACATTCCAAGCTCAAGGAGAGCTTAACCATGAGGTCATAGAAGGAGACATAAATTAGTGGCTATACAAGGATGTCCCTATAGACAATGAGACCCATCTCCAAGAATTCAAGCACAATAATCCAAAACAACACAAATGGGTTACTAAAAAATGGAACTATCAAGGTGGTGGACTAGGTCAATCAAAACAAGGAATAAGAACCCCTATTGATCCCATTAATAATAGGAACAACAAAGGGCTTGTTTTTGGACGTCCCTCCTGTGAAGCCTCAAGTTTGGCTAGCACTTCTGGAAACACTGAAAAAAGCTCTGATCGACACCAAAAACATCCCTAAAGTTGTCAAATATGCGTATGATGATATAGATAGCTCCTCATCCTTTGGTACATCTGAGTTGTTTGAAAAATTGATCCTCCTTATTGAACTTCTCCTTCGCCACCCTAAACTCATTGATTGTGGCCAAACTTTTGCACACCTAGATACATTCCAAAATGACACAATGCTCCTGCAATTATTGGGGGCAAATGAGTATGCACCATATTACAATCCTGATCAGAATACAATTTACAAGTTGGATCCTCCTGGTTACATCGGGGAAGGGAGAATCCTTAACTGCAAAAATGAAAAGGATTAAAAGATCAAGAGTCTAGTGATGAAAACCTTTACGAGGCACCTATAGACCATCAAATAGTAAAAATAAAGGGTGTGTCTTCTGGTGAAAACCTCTCTGAGGTGCCAAAGGATGAGGATTCTCTTCTTCCCCTCAATAATGATTATGTTCCTGAGCGCTCACCTGTTCTAATAGATATGACGAAAGAGATAAATTTGGGTACCATAGAAAATCCACATATTACTCATGTGGTAGCATCTTTATCTAATGATGAGGCTCAAGTGTTCTCAGATATTCTTCACAAAATGACCCATCAACTTCACATGGTCCTATGTGGACATGTTTGGCCTTGATCCTGAGTTAGTTATTCATCATCTTACAGTTAATCCCAATGCTAAACCAATCAAATAGAAGCTACGAAAGATGCATCCAAGTATTGCACTGTTGGTCAAAGCAAAATTAGAAAAACTGTTAGAAGTCAAGTTCATCTGACCAATTGATTACTCAGAATGGATCTCAAATATGGTCCCTATTTCAAAGCCTAATGGTGATATCAGAGTATGTACTGACTTCAGGGACCTGAATAAAGCATGTCCCAAAGATGATTTTCCACTTCCTAACATTGACATCCTTGTTGATTTGACAACATGACATGAAATGCTATCCCTAATGGATGGCTTCTAAGGGTATAATCAGATAAAAATAGTAGAAGAGGATCAACATAAAGCAACCTTTACCACACCATGGGGTATGTTTTTCTATTAGGTCATGCCCTTTGGATTGAAGAATGCAGGCGCCGCATCTCAACATGCTATGACAGTGATATTTCATGACCTTATGCACAAAATAATGGAGGATTATGTGGATGAAATATTGTGAAAATCCAAAACAAGAGAAGAACATCCAACAAATGTTGAGCAATATTTGAGCGTTTAGCTAAATACAAGTTGTGTCTCAACCCTAAAAAGTGTGTGTTTAGGGTTACGTCAAATAAATTTCTTGGATTCATCGTTTCATGGCGCTACATTGAGGTTGATCACAAGAAAGTTAAAGCAATAATGGAAATGCCTCCTCCCAGAACAATATAGAATCTTCGTAGTCTACAAGGAAAGTGTCAATCTCTTAGGCGATTCATTGCACAGTTAGCAGATAAATGTCAACCTTTCACTCATTTGCTTAGGAAAGGTGTAGAGTTAAGTGGGATATCTAGTGTCAGCAAGCTTTTGATAAGATCAAAGAATATCTAGCTCATTTACCAGACCTAATGTTGCCCATTCCAGGTCGTCCTTTGATTTTATACATTTCCATAACTGCAGCAGCAGTGGGGGCATTACTTGCACAACTTGATGATAAAGGCAAGGAAAGAGCAGTTTATTACATCAGACGCACATTAGTGGGCTATGAGCTTAATTATTATCCAATAGAAAAGTAATGCCTAGATGTCATCTTTTGTTCTTAGAAATTGTGACACTATATGCTAAGTCATATAGTGAAGCTCATTTGTAAAAGTGATCCTCCTAAATATCTACATTCCAAAACCACTCTAACAGGACGTATGGCCATGTGGGTCATGTTGCTCAACAAGTTTGACATTCAGTATGTGGATCAAAAAGCTATCAAAGGGCAGGTCATCACCGATCAGTTAGTAGAAACACCATTAGTTGATTCATATCCACTCATAACATAATTCCTTGATGAATATGTATGCACAGTCAGTGCACAACCTACCCGAAAATTCTTCTTTGATGGTTTGCATACTCAAAAAGTAGCTGGGGCAGGATTCTTGTTTGTAATTGTTAGTAGCAATCAAGAGGGAAGGTTGAGAGGGGGGGGTGAATAAATCTTCACCTGATTAACATATTAAACTTCCAAAACATAACTGATAAACCACATTAATAAGAGATAGGCAAATTAACAGCACAACACACAACACACAACACCAAGATTTTGACATGGAAAACCCGATTAAAGGAAAAACCACGGTGGGAACCTACCCACAATAAGATGATACTCTATAGTAGTATGTGAAAATATTATAATGGAGAATGCACATGCATTCAGGAACACTGTCAAAAGCTCACTGCTCAAAAGATATATGCCTGGAAGACTACAACTCTCAGGGAAGTCTCACCGACTTACAATATGATTCGGACTACAATACAGAAGAAATGAACTGCAATAATAACATCTACAAATACCTGACGACAGTTCCGGTTAAGCACAACTGCTTGCCCTACAACACCAAACTCACCACAACACTTCATTGAATGATATATCCTTGTTTGCACATTCACCTCTCTCTAATAATGCAGACACAATGCCAACTCTAAAATTACATGTATATCACCTATGTATACAAATCATCAACCTTGATAACAAGGTCGTCTAAACCCTCAATCCTCAACTCATAATTATAAAAATTACATTACACGATACAAAGATCAACCACCAGACCAATATTATAATTTACATTACATAGAATGGACCTAATTCAGATTCCCAAATGATGACATCCATTAGAAATCCCGCCAAGATCAACCGCAACATGCTAGACCACCGAAAATACTGCATAACACACAAATTATCACCGGTTCAAAGAAATCACCAAAAAATCACTCAACGATCAATGCAAATCACCAAAAAAAATAGGACGTGACTAGGAAACACCATCAAGCATGTTAGAATCATCCAAAACAATTGCACCAACACCACTTTTCAATCCTTCATCGGTTAATGTCTCAAAGCTCAAGAACACATCCGATTAGAAACTGTCACGAAGAAATATAACTTGCGGTGCACCAAATCATGAACCATCTAAAATAAAGATACACAAGATCATCCCAAACAATAATCCAAAATCTCAGCACAAGATCTGATCACACCAGAATATACCGGAGCGAATATCGGATTCTGCAAAACAGTGATCAGCAAAACCAAACTACAAAACCAGACCAAAAACCTTCTCCAAACTCACTAGAATAATTCAAAGGAATATGTTATCAATGACAACAACATATCCTAGCAGAAGCAATGAACAACCAAATCCAACAATCTTCCCAATGATCCAATAATCTCCCCCTTTGGTATTGATAGCAACAAATGAATGTGAAAAATAGTCAATGCAAAGAAAGAAGATATCACCAACAAACTCCCCCTAAGATCAAGATAGATAAATTTGTTTTTCACATGATCTCTCTCCCCCTTTGAAATCAATACCAAAGATCACCAAGACAAAAAATCAAACACCAATCTCTCTCCTTGGGATACACAACCAAATCAACAGACTACTCCAACAGAGGAGCAACACCAACACATTAATCCGGATAAAAGAAAAAGGCTATGAATTCCACCAGATCGATGCAACTCAATGCATCTAGTTCTCATCAAGAGGGGTGGAGACTTGTAACTTGTCTCTTAGATAGACAAATGTATCTATAGGCAAAGGCTTGGTAAAAATATCAACAATTTGTTCCTTTGTAGATACATATTCCAGCTTCACCTTCTGTTCACCGACTTTCTCTCTCAAGTAATTGTATTAAATTGATATATGCTTGGTCTTTGAATGTTGCACCATATTTTTGGACATGTTTATAGAACTTGAATTATCACAATATATAACAATAGGCTCATCATAAATAACTCTTATATCTTTCAACATTTTCTTCATTCACACTATCTGAGTGCAATTACTAGCAGCAACAATATACTCAACTTCAGCAGTACATAAAGATATTGAATCCTGTTTCTTGCTGGCCCATGAAACCAACTTCTTACCTAAAAACAATGCTCCATCGGTAGTACTCTTCCGGTCATCAACATCACCTGCCCAATATGCATCAATGTAAGCACATAATATGCAATCATCATTCTTTGGATACCATAAACCATAACCAGTTCCCTTAAGATATCTGAATATTGTTTTAACAACAGTGACATGACTCTCTTTCAGATCAGCTTGGTATCTAGCTTCCAGACATACAACATGCATAATGTCAGGCCTAGTCTGAGTAAGATATAATAGTCCACCAACCATAGATATGTACAAACTTTGATTAGCTTTAGGAGATTCATCATTATTAGACAATTTACAACTAGTCACCATAGGAGTTCTAACCGGTTTGGAATCATCTAATCCAAACTTCTTCAACAATTCCTTCACATACTTAGTTTGAGATATAAAGATATCTTTTCTTGTTTGTGCAATCTGCAAACCTATGAAAAATTTCATCTCACCAATCATGGACATCTCAAATTATTTTTGCATATCATTGGCAAATTTCATACTCATATCATCATCACCACCACCAAAAATAATGTCATAAACAAAGACTTCAACAATCAAAATGTTGTTATTTTCAATTTTAAAGTACAGGTTACTATCAACAACACCTTTGACAATTTCCAATTTTCGCAAGTATTTATCTAATCTAGCATACTGGGCTCTAGGGGCTTGTTTTAATCCATAAAGTTCTTTCTTCAACTTACATACCATGTCTCCATCATCTGATAGTAAAAATCTATGAGGTTGTTCAATGTAGACTTCTTCTTCTAGATCACCATTCAAAAATGTAGATTTGACATCCATTTGATATACCTTGAAATCTTTATAAGCAGCATAAGCTAGCAACAATCTAACAACTTCAATTCTGGCAACCAGAGAAAAGGTTTCTTCATAATCAATTCATTCTTGCTGTGAATAACCTTTGCAGACCAGTCTGGCTATATTTCTGACTACTTCACTGACTTCATTCAATTTGTTCCTACAAACCCATTTAGTACCAATAACATTTTTATCCTTAGGTCTAGGCACAAGTTCGCAAGTATTGTTCTTTTCAATCCGATCTAACTTTTCTTCCATTGCTCTAATCTAGTAATTATCTTTACAAGCTTCAACAAAATCCTTAGGTTCAACCTTAGATATCAAACACATCTCTTTCGCAACTAACCTTCTTCTAGTCATTACTCCTTTACTCTTATCACCAATAATATAATTCTCAGAATGATTCAATCTTACATACCTTGGAGTCTTCTGATTGTTTTGGTTCTCAGACTTAGGCTCAGACTTAGTATCTTGAACACCCTCACCGACAACATCAACAATCTCTATCTCTATCGGATCATTCTTCTTAGGCTCTTTAGGCTGAATAGGAGTTAAAATAATATGTTGACTTTCATCATAAGCTCTAATCTCCTTCCCAAGGTTTTCATCCACCTTCACACTTGCACTCTCAACTATCTTTAACTATCTTTGAATATCTTGAATTTCTCAAATGCTTCTAATTTTTCCTTCAAAAAGACAACCCACATCATTCTGGAATAATCATCAATTAATAACATAAAGTATCTATCACCTTGTACACTTATAATATTTTTAGGTCCACACAGGTCAACATGCACAAGATCTAACAATCCATCTGATGTGTATCATTTAATCTTGAAAGAAATCCTTGTTTGCTTACCCAATTGACATTCCTTACATACCAGATTAACAGGTTTAAAAATCCTAGGTAAATCCCTAACAGCTTGAGTAGAACTGGTCTTGATCAATGAATCAAAGTTTACATGACACACCCTTCTATGGCTCAACTAACTCTCATCAATCTTAGCAATCAATAAAATTTTCTCACTAGCATTCAAATGAAAAATGTTACCTTCAGTCTTAGTTCCAGATGCAATCTCTATATCAGAGGCATTCAAGATCTTGCATTTACCATCTTTGAATTGTAGATCATAACCCTTATCAACCATCTATCCAACACTCAAATGGTTATGCTTCAAACCTTCAACATAGAAGACATCATTAGTGTTATGCTTACCATCAAAATAAATAGAACCTCTCCCAAGGATTACACATTTGTCATCTCCAAATATGAGTATTCCACCATCATATCTTTCCATGCTTATAAATTTGCTTTTTTCACTAGTCATATGATGTGAACAACCATTGTCAATCACCCATTCATCTTTTTCTTCTTCTACCTTAGCATCCAAAGTTTTCTCCTCAATAGAGAAGCTAGTGGAATTAATAGGCACAAGTCTATCTTCTTTAATGGCAATGAACACAACTTCATCTCCTTCTGATTCTTCATCTATAACACCTTCATCTGCAACATAATAATAGTTCTTCTAGTTCCTAAACTTCTAGTTAGATTTATAAGGCTTATCATACTTCTCATGCTTCTCATATCTATCATTTCTATCAAACTTATCATGTTTGTCATACTTAGCCATTCTCTCCAGACATCTAGAAGCAAAATGTCATATCTTATTACATGAAAAACATTTCAAGGGAAACTTTCCATCATACCCAACACCTTTAGGCAATATCTGGGCAATCAATGCTTCAATCTCATCAAGCTCTCTTTCTTGCTCAACTATCTCTCTCCTTTCTCTTTCATATTTGGATATCTTGCACTGATCAGGATCATAAATCTTCTTACCAGACATAGATGTTGATGCTTTTAATGTTGTCTCATACTTTCCATGTGATTCACCAAATTATCTCAACTCAAATGCAACAACCTTTCCAACCAATACATACCTTGTCATTGTAGTTACACTCCATATCTCATCAATAGCGACAACCTTGTGTTAGTAGGAGGCGAAGATCTTAGCACCTTAGCAACAATCTCATCTTCTCCAATCTTTTCACTGACACATCTGATACCAAGAACAAGCTCATTCACCTTAGTCATGTATGAATATATGTTTTCATCATCTCCCATCTTTAATGTCTCATACTTTCTTTTTAAACTCTGTAACTTAGAAACTTTCACTTGACTATCTCCTTCATACAGGATCCCAAGGTTCACCTAGATCTCATGTGCGGTCTGAAGTTCCATAACATTTGTCATTTCAGAATTAGTCAGGGCACTGAGTAATGCTTCCTTTGCTTTGATGTAATATTCATCTTCCTTAACCTCATCAGGAGTGGATGGTCCATTCTGAGGAACAAAATAGGCATTCTTAGTAATCTTCCAATAATCTTCTCCAAGATATTTCAAATGAACCTCCATTTGTTTCTTCCATATAGTGTAGTTGCTTCCATCAAACCTTAGACTATCTTTCTTGAAAATAATACCTTGACCTGTCATCCCAGATCTTCTCAAAGGATTAAGCTTCTACCGGAGGATTTAGCTCTGATACCAATTGTTAGTAGCAATCAAGAGGGAAGACTGAGAGGGAGGGGGGGGGGTGAATCAATCTTTACCGGATTAACAGATCAAACTTCCAAAACATAACTGATAAACGACAACAATAACAACTAAGCAAATTAACAACACAACCCAGAACAACAAGATTTTGATGTGGAAAACCCGATTAAGGGAAAAACCACGGTGGGAGATTACCCATAATAAGATGATACTCTGCAGTAGTATGTGAAAATAATACAATGGAGAATGCACATGCATTCATGCACACTGCCTAGTGCTCACTGCTCAAAAGATATATGCTTGGGGCTACAACCCTCAGCGAAGTCTCACTGACTTACAATATGATTCGGACTACAATCTGGAAGAAATGAACTGCAATAATAGCATCTACAAATGCCTGATGACAGTTCCGGTTAAGCATAGTTGTTTGCCCCGTATCACCAAACTCACCACAACACTTCACTGAATGATATATCCTATTTCTCACATTCAGCTCTCTCTGATAATGCAGACATAATACTGACTCTAAAATTACAAAAGTATATCACCTATATATACAAATAATCAACCTTGATAACAAGGTCGGCTAAACTCTCAACCCTCAACTCATAATTACAAAAATTACATTACATGATACAAAGATTGACCACCATACCAATATTATGATTTAAGTTACATAGAATGGACCTAATTCAAATTCCCAAATGATTACATCCATCGAAAATCCTGCCAAGATCAACCGGAACACGCTACACCACCAAAATACTGCATAACACACAAATTATCACCGGTTCAAAGAAATCACCAAAAAATCGCTCAACGATCAATGCAGATCACTAAAACAAATAGGACATGACTAGGAAACACCATCAAGAATGTTAGAATCATCCAGAACAGTTGCACCAACACTACTTTTCAAATCTTCATCGGTTAATGTCTCAAAGCTCAAGAACACAACCAATCAGCAACTGTCATGAAGAAATATAACTTGCGGCACACCAAATCACGAACCATCTGAAATAAAGATACACAAGGTCATCCCAAACAATAATCCAAAATCTCATCACAAGATCTGATCACATCGAAATATACCAGAGGAAATATCAGATTCTACAAAACAATGATCAGCAAAACCAAAGTACAAAACCAGACCAAAAAAATTCTCCAAACACACCAAAATAATTCATAGGAACATGTTGATATCAATGACAACAACATATCCTAGCAGCATCAATGAACAACCAAATCTAACAATCTTCCCAATGATCCAATAGTAACACCCTAGGGAGATCTAATTCCAAAATGTTTCAAGCTGGCGTTCCCATGCACTAATAATATTGTTGAGTATGAAGACAATCACTGGATTGAAGACAACTATCCAATGAAATATATAAGATCTTTTGGTTTATGGAGATTCACAACTTGTCCTCTAAACAACTAATGATGAATACAAGACTAAAGATGATAAGCTTCTACCTTACAAAAGGATGATTGATGACCTTAAGAGTAATTTTCAGAACATCATATTTGATCAGGTTCCACGAGCTCAGAACAAGGTAACTGATGCAATGGCCACCATTGGATCCCTCCTCTATATTAGATTAGATAGTCTGAGATATGAATTCTTGGTCGAACAACTATTGTAGCCAACATTTGAGACATTGCACACAGATATGGTGTGCAACATTGTTGGACCCCAATCACCCTGATACTGTGAAATCCATGCTTACCTTAAAGATGGTACCCTCCCTGAAAACATATCCCATAATGACCACTGAAATATTATCCACAATTGTGCCTGATTCACCCTTATAGGAGACAATCTATATTGCCGTGACTATCATGACATACTTTCTCTGTGTCTTGATTAAAACAAAGCTAAACTTGCGATGCAAGAAGTGCACGTCCGTACTTGTGGCGCTCACACAAGTTGATATGTTCTTTCCAAACAACTCTTACATGTGGGATATTAGTGGCCCACCATGGAACATGATTGTTGTGACTTTGTAAAGAAATGTGTACCCTACCAGCAGCATGATGATTTGATTCATGTTTCAGAGCAGGATTTGCAACCTATTGCAACACCATGGCCTTTCTCCACATGGGGCCTCGACCTTGTTGGTAAGATCCATCCCCCTTCCCCAAATGAACACAAGTTTATCATTGTAGCAACTGAATATTTCACCAAGTGGGTGGAAGCCATTCCCCTCACCCTTACTATTGGTGTCCAAGTTCATTTTGTATCATATCATTTTCCGTTATGGGATTCCCTCCACCATCATTAATGATAATGAAACCCCATTAAAAAACTAACAGATGTGTGATCTCTTCTCTACATTCCACATCCAACATCGTTGGTCTACACCATACTACCCCTAGGGAAATGGTTAACCTGAGGCAACTAACAAAATATTAATCCATATCCTCAAGAAAGTTGTCAATGAAACTGGTCATGACTAGCACCTCAATCTTAATCCCACCCTTTGGGCTTACCGAACTAGCATTCGAATCCCTACTGGAGCCACACCCTATTTCCTTGTATATGGTGCCAAAGTGGTCTTACCAATTAAGGTCGAATTACCATCAATGCACATTTCCCTGAAGGATTTTGTTTCTGATGAAGACTATAGAGTGGCAAGACTATCACAACTAGATCTTCTTGATGAACATCATCAAAAATCCTATGCTCATTTGAAAATATATCAGATTTGCCTTAAGAGGCAATATCAGAAGAAATTCTACCACTGTGAGTTTGAAGTGGATGATTTAGTCATGCGAGAAAACTCATAGAATCAACAAGACCAACAAAAGAAAGTTTGAAGTATATTGGCTCGATCCATATGTGATCACAACAAAATATGATTTAGGTGCATATTATTTATCCACACCAGAAGAGGAGACAATCAATGATCCCCTTAACATTTTGCACCTGAATAAATTCTATGCATAATCTATGACAGTGTATCTCTTGTTCTAAATCAGAAAATTCAAAAAAAAAAAAAAAAAAAAGAAAAAATAGTAAAGAAAAATAAATTTGTCCTTTGGTGAAAACCACTTCTTGTGGCACCTTGGGCATGTATATATGGTGAAAACCTGGAAACAGGCATCATATGTATCAGAGGGTAGTTCCATTATCTTTTGGCCCTTCTTTTAACCCTTCTTGGCGCAGTATCTATCGCTACCTGCCATCATCTCTCTCTTTTTCCATGTGGTATCCCATGATAGCCGCATCCCATCCATCTCATTTAGGCACAAGATTCAATGATATCCACATATCCATTTTCCTCCATCCTCATCTCTTGTACATAATCCTTGTAAGTATCATGTTCATGCTTGGTCCTCTTTGCATAGCTGGTCTTTTGTTGTTAATAGACTACCTTGTATATAGGGTTTTTGCTGTACATAGTTTGCTGGTTCCTTGTCTCGCTCGGCAAGATCTTTTCCTCTTGGCTCTTCAACATGATTGTTTAGTATCTGGATCCTCATGTGTCTCACGTGTCCTTTTTTCAGTCCTTTGTTTGCCCGTCATTTGCCTAGATTTTGTCTTGAGATATATCATTCTCATGTCAACAAGACCTTTCATTAGTCTACATAGGATGTATCCTTCCTCTAATCAGAGAACATCGTTGATCCTCACCCGTCCGTCATCCTTTGAACAAAATACATCTATTACATCTATGTTGGTTTCATATCTTTTTGATCCTTTTTATCTTCTGCGACTCTTAGGCTCTGGTTCCTCTTGATCGCCATGATCTTTTATATCCTGGTGCGCTAGGAGTTCTGAGGCTTTGTGTTTGGTTTTGTTGCCTTTTTGGTTCTGCTTGGCATGTCTTCTTGATGTATCCCTTGTTTCTCCCACATGAGGTACATCTGTCATCTCATATTACACTAGGGCATATCTTTTTCTTGTGGGTATTCTAGCATTGTTTCTCGTAGGGTCTCTATAACTCTGTGTGGTGTTAGAATATCCCGCGTGTCTGTTTATATGTGTCAGTCCATGCATTGGCTACGAAATTCAAACTCGGTTCTCTTTACCTTGGTTGACTCATAGACAATGCTAAATCAAAATAAGTGCTCACTACATGGCATCCCATTTTATGGGGATGTTTACGCTCCATGATTTTCTTCATCTTCATTGCATCTCCTTTTGCATCCATTCCCTCCCTTTCTCCTTGGAATCTGCACACATCCCCTTACTCATTTCCTCCCTCGCCTATCCGGCCTGGTTCTTCTGGAGAAATATCCATTGCATCTGACATCACATATGGGTTAGCACATAATCCATATCTATCATATCATATCACATTCATTTCATTATCCTTAGCATCTTGCATCACACATGGGTTATCACATAATCCATACATCGAATCACATCATATGCATCCGTAAATCATGTCATGCATACATAATATCATCACACCCTGCATCACAAGTGAGTCAGTCCATCGCATATAACAATACATCATACATCTATCCACAACATCATCATCAAGCATAAACCATACATAAAATATATCATGGCATCCATACATACATCATAAACCCCATTAAAAAAAAAACATCATATAGCAAAACCACAACAAAATGTATATCATAAATATCATCATGGTCTCAACATAAATATCATCATGGTCTCAACATGTATGACAATACAAATGTACATTCATATCAATATGTACATCATTTGCTATATCTGATCAAAAAATAAATTGAGTACATACAATATCATAACGAATGATGATCACCTATCATGCTCATAACACATGCATGAGGTGCAAAAAAGTGAATATAAGGCATATATATACATCTTTGTATCCACCGTATGGTGTAGGGAAAATGTCAAAATTTGTATCATCTGCATAATCCTCTACTCTCAGATGACTAGGTTGGTCTCTATCCCTGCCCCTGTCCCTATCCCGGGGATCCCTGTGCGGATCCTGCTCCTGACACTAATGTGTACTCTGTCTGGGTCCTCCTACCCGATCCACCTATATTGCATCCTAATCTCCTTGACCCTCCATTGGATCCTCCACTACGTGAGGAGATAACTACCTTAGCCCTAGGAGGTGGCACATACTCCTCCCTCTGCCCGCTGGTACTACCTTCTCATACCTGGCCCTATACCATCCTGCTTGATGAGATAGAGCCCCTATCTCAACCCTCCGCCTCTCTAGCATCCCTGCCAGAATCTCCCCTTCACCTCGACTAAATCTAGCTTGTCTCCTAGCCTCATCCCTCTCTCTCTAATGGCGGACCATTGTCTCCTCTATCCTTCACCTGAAATGCTCCAAAGCATACCTACCTAGAACCATTGCATCTCTCTCCTAGAGGAGCCTATCCCTCTCTGCCTGTAGTTGTTCCCTGGCACCCTCTGATACATCTCTCTCCCTACATAGGTTGTCTCTCTCTGCAGTGACAATTTGTATTCTTCTCTCTATCCTTGCCATTCCCTCCTCGAGGGAGCGAATCCATGCTTCTTAATCTAGTAGTGTTGTGGAACCCTCTCCTCTCTCCTCCCTCCCGACCCTCTTGGTGGGAATCGGTCTCAATATCTCCCTGCCTCGACGCTGTCTCTCCTCCTCTTTTCCCTCTGTTAGCATCTATGGTGGTGAGTCCACGTCTATGGCTATTTCCTCCTATCCTTCATCTCCCTCCTCTCCCCAGTCTCCCCTCTCTCTCCTCTCCTATGATCCCTCAAGGCCTGTCACCCTGTAGCCGATCTGGACCTTGTCTAGGTCACCACCTCTGCCACTATATCACTTGACTGTCTGACCATGTGATACTGTCCAACCTTGCCTCCCATGGCTCATTCCTGCATCCTCCTAACACTGAGGGGTGCAAATCCTACTCCCCTGACCATCTTCAGTCTAACCTCTGCCCACCAATCCTTGTATATTGTTGTAACATCTGCATCGAAGGGTCCCCCTTTTGGATTCCACTATACCAAAGCTAACCATGTCCACCTGTCGATGATCCCTTCTTTGTCTTGCAATGGAGGTCCAAACTTTGTTACCCTCTCTCTGGTGACCCGCCATAATCTGTGTGGTGCCTTAGGTAGTCCTATACCTAACCAAACTGTCTCTGCACTCGATTTGGCCTATACATATCGATGACATATTCCCACCTCCTAAAGATATATCTCGTGGTCATCATATACATAATATGTCAAGTATCCTCTAGCCATGGTGGAATCCCCATGTATAGTTGCCATGTGATAGTGTCTGCTGTCAATCTATCAAATGTCACCTGCCAGTGATCGACGTCATCAATGACCTCATACCTCATCCCTCCTCACCAGCTGAATACAACAAGCTGTTGGTATATGCACACTCCAATGAGACATTGAATGTGATTGAAGGTTTTGTCATTGATGGTAACCCTGCAATCCTATGACATCGGCAAGACATTATACCGACAAAGCATTACACCGACAAGATAGTGCATCGACATCAGCAGATCACTCAGGACACCGACACCGGCACAGAAGAAAACAAGTATACCGGCACTGAGGCCGACAGGATTTTTGTTATGTAATATTTTGTTTATTATTGTAAGCCGACTTGGCAAATTGTAAAATGACTCTTATATATAAAGGAGATCATTGTAGACATTTGTAAGAGTGATGGTAGGAGCAAAAAGGAAAATATTAGGCATACCTAATGTGCGAAATATAGGTCAAGGGTATATGTAAAGAACAAAGCAGGAACTGGTACTGAATCAGGCATTGAAGATGCTATTATAAAGCAGTACAAGTTATTGGATTTGTATAATCCTTATTGTAAGTCATTGTGACTTCCCACTGAGCAGTGAGCTCTAGGTAGTTGGCCTTCCTGCATGTGCAGGCCCCTATTGTAAGTAATATTCTCTTATTGGCCAGTGAGTGAATATTGTGGGTCACAAATCCCACCGAGGTTTTTCCCACACCGGGTTTCCTCATTAAAAATCTTGTGTTATGGTGTACTTTTCATGTGGATATTCTTGATTCTATTTATTACATTATTTCCTGCATACCGGTACACTATTATATTATGTTATGCATGTTTTAACTTAAGAAATTCTTATTACCAGTTAGATACTGATTCACCCCCCCTCTCAGTATCTATGGGACCCTTAACACAAGCTTGGCTGCATCCCTCTCCTACATACCCATTGGTCGCGTGACAACAATATGCTCCCACGCCCACACCTATAGCAGTGTGACAAATCTGAAAACCTATTTGGATGATAACCGATATCATGGAGCTCTCTGTATATCTCCACCAGGACCAAGGTCCTCCTTGCCATCGATCGTCAGCCGTCCACTACCTCTATGACTACTAGGATCATCCTTATTATGAATAATCTACCTCCGCGATCTGGCAGGATGTAGCTGCTAACTAATGCATAGACGAAGAAGTATATCCACCTCATAGGTGGTGTGTGTGCCAATCCCTACTCTAAGGATAGCTACCCATGGTGTAGGGGCATGTCTTCTCCAAGTAGTAATCTAACGGCCTTCGCCTACTTGATCCTCCATGCTATACATCATACTCCTCGTATCGATAAGTTGAAAATCTGATACACATCCTCAAGAGTTACTGTGATCTCTCCTATTGGTAGGTGGAAAGTATTGGTTTTTCTCCTCCATCTCTCGATCAACACTATTAGCATAGCCATGTGTGATCGAATGTGTGGCATCTATGCCTCATAACCTAGCCCAATCACCTCGATCCTTGCCTAGTCTACGACACTCAACTCTGTCCCCAACCTCAAGACATCGAATTGTCTCTCTTGGCGCATGAGTATATCCACGCTCCACTGCATATCAACCAACAACAGCTTGTCAATTTTCTTGGTCTCTTTTTTTTCTCCCCCATTCGCCTTTTTGATGACTCACCACATCCTCTTTCTTTTTTTCTCTCTCTTTCTTCCTTTCTCTTCCCCCCTGTTTAGCAGGTTCCATTGTCCGTGGTTTTTTTTTCCTGAGCTCTCGAGTCCCTTAGGTGGGATTGCTATCCTGTCACGACGAGACAATGAATCTGCTTCCCCGTTCTTGGGTGAGATCGCTATCCCGCCATGGTGAGACAACGATCCCGCTGCCTAGTGCTTGGGCGGGATCACCTTTTCTCCATGATGGGAAAGAGATCCTACCCCCATCTCTGTGGGTGGGATCGCCTTATTGCTAGCGATCCTGCCATTGTAGGATTTCTATCTCATCATGACGGGAAAGCGATCCTGCCCCCATCTTCGTGGGTGGGATCGCCTTCTCACCAGCGATCCCACCATGGCAGGATCGCTATCTCGCCTCCCCGTCATTTGGGCGGGATTCTATCTCGCCATGACGGAAAAGCAATCTCACACCCATCCCTTTTTTTCCCTCATTTTCCCCCCAAAATTCTAAAAAAAAGCAAAAAATTGAAATCACTCAGTCAATTTCGAAACCCCACCTCGCGGTCTTCCACCTGATGACACCTCACACTTTGCACTACATCCACCTGGTGCCTTGGTCACAATCCCTCTGCTATCTCATCCTTGCCAGCTATGAGCTCCAAAATGCACTAAAAATAATGAAATTTTCTCTCAGAGCTGAAATTTATCACCATAGACATGCACAAATGAGCATTCTTAGGGCCCTTTTTGACCATATATGGTGCTTGTATGCCTCATTTTGATCATCTCGAGCCCTCCCAGACTCTTTTTAGCATATCTCCTTCCTCAGACCTCTATTTGGGGTGTCGTTTTTGCCTTCTGCTTCTGTTTCTTGTTCTCTTTCTCTTTGTCCACAGGCGCATTGTTTCTTTTGAGACACCGCTCAGGCTCCTATTTTACCGTGCACCCTCTCGAAGGGGCACCCCTTCCCTCCTCCTCTGTTATCAATCAAACCTGGGGCATTTTTTGCTTCCTCACTCTTAGGTGTTTTATTTTTTCTTCACATCGATGCTATTTTAGTGCCACCACGAAGAGGGACAAAATGTAGAGACCTAAATTTGACTAATTAATTTAATCAAATTTAAATTCCTATTCTTCCAATTAATTAATTAATCCCCCAAACCCCTTTCTTCCAATTAATTAATTCCTTATTAATTAATCCCCAATCCTATTCTTCTAATTAATTAACCTAGTTAATTAATCCCTTTTTTCCCCTTTTGATTAATTATTTTAACTAATCAAACTCCCTTCTTCCAAAGCCCATGTATTAATTAATTATATTAATTAATTAAATTCAAATCCTATTTGAGCACATGGCTCCTACTTTTAACCCCCCATCTAATCTAACCCTTGTCCTAACCCTGGGGTTCCAACCAACCCTATCTATCCTGACCTCCCCCAAACTAGTCACCCTCCAAACCTCCCAGCCAACCCTATCCTATCCCTCCTAACCTCCATATGTGCACATCCTAATCAACTTCCCTAATTTTGGGGAAAATATCATATTTTGGATGTCTTTTTGCAAAATGGACATGTGTTCACCCCTTTCCTTCCTAGTTGAGCCACTTGTCCCTTTTGAGGGTGTTGGTATTATGGATATGTTGCTTGGTTTTGTCATTGATGTCAACACTTATCAAAACTTATCCTTCTCGAGATCTTTGATTATGTTCACCGGCAAGTTCAATGACCTATGCATAGTCATCAATATTTGGTTCACCGGTAGGTTATATTATTCACCGGCACTGAGGATAACTTTTTATCATTTGGAGATCACTTGGTTATATTGAAGACATGGTTTGGACACTTGGTTTTGGAGATTTGATTATTGATCTAATCGGGTTGACATATTTGCTATTACCGGCAAATTGGTCTAGGTTATGGACCAACATGAATTATCTATTCCAGATCAACACGACATGTTATGGAGATGGTTTAATTAATTAATATTATTGTTGAGCCGACATGATGCATCACATCTTGACTTGTTGTAATTGATTTTTATTGTAATATTCTTAGTAAGCCGACCTACACATTTGGTCTTAGGTTTTGGTATATATGTAAGATCTCAATTGTGAGATTAACATGGTATGGGTATGGTATGTAATAAGGTAGTGTAAGGTTATATTTAGTATATGCGAATATAAGCAGAGCTACTCACACATACATCATTTGAATATTCAAGGAAGATTTGAAGAAGACAATTAGAGCTTAACCGGTATTGAATCCAACATAGAAGATGCCACTTTGAGCAGTACATTATCATTGGATTTAATCATCCATTTTGTAATCAGTGTGACTCCCATTATGTGATTGAGAAGTTAGCTCTAGGCAGCTGGCCTTTCTGCATGTGCAGACTCCATTTGTAAACACATACTATCTGCAGTAGTATCATTTGATTGTGGGTAAGGTTTCCCACCATGGTTTTTCCTCTTACAGGGTTTCCACGTACAAATATCTATGTTATGTGTTTTGAATATTGTTTCTCTTTCTATTTCATGCATTAAGATTCATCGGTACTATTATTAACTATTAATTTGTTTACCGATATTATGTTTCAAGTTTGGTTAAAGTTATATTTGAGATAAAATTATTAGACAACTGATTCACCCCCCCCTCTCAATTGCCTCTGGGTCCTAACAAAGGACAAGTGTTTCCTCTCCACCTCCCCTTCCCTTCCTCATCTTGCCTATTTAATCCCTCCATTTTTAGACCATTTCATCATCTTCATGCCAATGCATTATTACACTGTTGGAATCATTACTCACATCATGTTTTTCACCAAATCATCCATCATCATTCGAATCTACCATCATGGAGCATAATCGAACATCCATTGATGTCATGAGCACACATCCAATCCTAGAATAATCAAATTAAAGCAAGAATTGTGGTTTGTTTTGTTTATCATTTTGTTCTCCGTTTTGGTTTTATCATTCTAATCTTGAGGTGTTTGAGTTTTAATGGATTGTTTGGTTGTTTTCTTCGTTATTTCAATCATTTAGTTAAGCTTGCACATTTTCCCTCACACAGTTTGGTTCTACTAACCAACTCAAATTTTTTATATTTGATACTAACTATGTCTACACTTTTCAAGCCTAGTTTGTATAGATACTTTGGCTTCCTATAGAGACACTACTTTTCATTACAAACAATGTTGTTTGTAATTTATGTTCCATAGGAAAATTAAGAGTTTTTAAATATATTCAATACCATTATATGGTATCTATAGCATTGATTATGTCATTTACTTCCATTAAAATTTTTGGTATAACTTTATCAAATTATTGACAAGGTATATTTTCCCTTTACTGTTCTATTTAGCCTAATTACAACTATATTTTCTTTTTGACTTTCACCTCATACATTAAGCTTTGAGCATTGAAATGAGTTGGTTTAGCTGTATTGACTATGAAAATGAAATGCTTTTCTTACAATTACTCCACGGTACCATTCAAAATTCTTTGAAAATTCATAAAAAACATAGAGTATGTAACCTAGCAAAAGTTTGCCTTCCAATATAGTTGAAGAAGAACTCTATAGAATGATACAAAAGCTAATCCTCCTCATTTTCTTTGATATCTTCTATCTTCTCTGGACTAGCCAATTAACCTTTTTTATTCTTTTAAAGAAATGAATTCAATTTTTTTTGTTTTCCCAATATTGTATATGAATTGTCTATTTTTAAAGACCATCTCTTTTTGTATATATCATACAAACTTCAAATCCCTTCTAATCCAATTGATTGAAAACAGTTAGATGCATTTGATGCCAATTCATTTCATTATCATTGAATATCAATTATCCCATTAGATTCTTTTCCCATGATGCATTTTAAACCGATTCCTTATTGATAGGGAGGCAATGTTTTCCTTTTCAGCTTATGAGAATGCAGTTTAAATTCCAAGTACATTGACTAACAATCAATAGCTCATTGTTATGTTTGCTCAAAAAAAATATTACAAAGACTGTGGTTTAATATAATTGAAATCTCATATACGTAAAGCAAGGTCCAATTTTAAGGTTTTTATTAAAAAGAATGTAATAGTCCAAAGTAAGGATTCTGTTAAACCCCAACAACTAGGCTAACCATCTAGGGTAACCAGAGTAGGTATTCAATTTACGACACCACACCCTAGACCCTAACTCAACATAAAACATCATTAACTTACATGCTTATGGTTTCAGATAGTAGTAGATCCTTCATCTATTTACCTCTTGTTCCCGATGATACTTTCCCTCCATTCTTGGAGGGTGACAAATTTCTTGCATCCACTAGGTCAAAACCATGTAGTTAGTCTTAAATCTCATCATTAATTCTAACATGATCATACATGATAAAATAGCTCATATAAACTTAATTATTTAAAACAAAGCCATTTGCTTGTGCATTGTGAATCACTATTCAACAATATGAGACAACATATATCAGTGCATTGAACAATGTCAAAATATTTGGGGATGTAACAAAGATAGTTGTAAAATAGATATCTTGCAACAAATATAAAGTATCCTTTTGAGGGATGCATAATGAGAGGGAGGAAGAGATATTTGTTCAAAGAAATCTACCTCCAAGAGGATATCTTTGAAAAAATATCTTTGACCAAGGATAAGAAAGGAAAAAAGGATATACTTTCAATACCAAGGAGAGATAATTTATAAAAACACTTTCAAGCAAAGAATTGGTCTTGATCGGAGGATACACACCTCCAAGAAAGGGTAAAATCCATATAAAGGACAAACAATTCTATGCAAGAAAGAAGATTCATATAAAAGATACAACTCACTAAAGGAAAGTAAATCCTTGGAAGAGAGAATATTGAAATACTATCCTTGCCCCCAAAGCATGGACACAATAATAAAAATGGTGATTATGTTGCTAGCCAAGTATGATTGCAAATGAAATTTTGCCACCATGAATGACAAAGAGCCCCTTAAAGTAAAACTACTAATGTCACATAGTGAGGAGTATCATAATAGGTGAAGGAGGTGCTAATGCACTACTTTCATAATCGAATTGAGAAAAAGCATGAGACCTAATGCAATATGAATAAGAGCTCTATCATGTAAATATTGAATGAATTCTTTGAAATCTCTACAATTAGAAAGAGGATGAGAATGAATGTGATGAAATAGAAAATATATATTTATATCACCTTGCTTGAGATATTGTTTGAAGTTTCTATAAGGGAACTTAACATTCTTATCATCTTTAAGTCTCCAAAAGATTCTTTGTGCTATTTTTAAATGATCATTGGTAGGAATAGGCTTTATATCTCATGGTAAAAGAATCAATAAGGAAGGTCGAGGGTTTTTATTATGGACTTGTTTGAAACTTTTTGTGTAAGCTAGATGAATAGATGAAGGGGGGTCAATCTTACTAGGGAGGTTCTTATTCCTATCAACGTTATTCATGTCAAATTTATTAGGTTGGGAAGAAGTAATCTCATCATTTAAAATTTCATCCTTACTCAATGTTATTTTATGATACATATCATGAATAAAATACATAACATCAACTTGTCTAAAAATATTGTGATGATTAAGATAAGCTCTTGGAGAATGAGGAGGATCTAGAGTGATAGATTACTAAGATTAACATGCTTAACTTGTCCCTCTTGCACCAAAGTATCTTTTCAAGAGGTGAATTCATCATTCCTCTTTAATGAGGCATCTCCATTGGAGAGATCATTGATATGAGCACTAATTATTATTTCCTCATGAATAAAAGACATTCTACTAGAGATACAAGTATGATTCATTTCACTTCCATCTCTAGGATCAAAAGGAGTATTATTTGAAACATCTACCAAAATATTTTATGAAATCCAAATATTCCATTAACTTTTCTAAAAATATCATAATATAGCAACATGAAATGTGTATAAAATCTTTGAGAAATGAATTGAATGCAGGAAAAATATTTGAAACCCTCATAATGCAATACATTAAACTTGTATGAATGAATGCAAGCAACATGAAGTGAAAGAAGCTATTATCCAACACATGATTTTTATAAATATAGATAATAAGTAATGTAATCACATGTAAAATAGAAAATCAATCAGATTTTTTAAATTTCATTATGAAAAATCAGATTTAAAAACATCGAATTAGAAATATACAAAATCATAGAAGCTTTCGGTTCACCAAAATGTAATGTTTTGGAAATAGGGTTCACCATTTTAGCTATGTAAACAAGGAATTAAACTACTTCCAAGAAACAAAAACATTAAAGAGTAATGAACTCAATAGATCCAACCTCAATTTTATGAAAAAGGGCTGAATGTTGATTGAATTCTCCTTCTTTGATTGAGTTGAAAATGAGCTATGGAAATGATAAATGGAAGGTCTAGGGTTAAGAATGTAAATTTGATAATAATCAGAATATACGAATAGTCTCAGATAAGATATGTAGATACAATACACATATCTTGTGGTAACTAGCAAAGAGGAACCCATGTCTAAAATCAAGACTATAGGATAATGGTGCTTGGGTGCCCTTTTGCAAGAGCTCGAATGAAGACAACAAAGACACTTTTGGGATTAGGCTATTATTCTGATCATTTCCCTTAAGTTTCATCATAAATGTATTAGTCAGTGGTGTCTGGGTGACCTCGTCCTCTAATTTTTATTGCTCTAAAAGCTGGTTGTATGTGCCTTTGTCTTCTCTTCCCAAATGTGTATATTTTGTCTCTAGATCGTAGGACCTACACATACAAAGGAGGACAATGGTGTTGTTTGATAGGGGTTTGCCTAAGTAAAACCTCAAGTTCGAATTGTCCTTTGAATGAAATCGATAAAATTAAAGGAAAGCTCTAAAGTAAAATGTTGAATGTTATACCTCAAGTTGGTTGTAGTTGATGATGGTTGATGATACAATGCTCTTTGAATGTGATCACAAGTGTTGATGCAATAAAATGACATGACTAGACATAAACAAATCAATCATAAACACATGCTTGCCTAAAGATTACTACAAGTTGCTAATCCATAATGCTTAGGTCTTGAAGAATGCTTAAAGGATATGGTGGGATGAAATGAACTCAACAATCTTAAATATTGTGGATGAAAATTCAATGCTTGTGATGATGAAATGAATTGAAAGGATGCTCTTATATAGGTTTCTCAAGGTATTTCACAAATTAGGCCGACCTGCAATGATCATCTTGAAGTACTAGAATTAGGAACCAATTGGCATGAACCAACATATTCAAATTTAGGCCTATATTAAGGGGACAAGGACACCAAATGTCCTTGTCTAGGACAAGGGTTCCCAAATGCCCTTGTCCACCCAAAACAAGATGAATCAAGAATGAAATAATTGGACTCGGTCCTATGATAGAGGTTTAGATCACCATATAAATAGATGACTTTACTTTTTTACTATAAAAGGCCCAAAATACACTTGGAAGAGAGCTAAGATAAAAATCACTACGGTGAGGAAACAAAAAGTAGTGTCAAATTTTAAGGGGTTATAGTTTATGACGCTACACTCATGTTTTTAGGGATTTCTTGCATCTTCAAATACCTTGTGATATTGTGCCACTATGCTATATTGGTGGACTATAAAGTGTCATACATTTGTGTAGAGCTACTACATCACCTATAGTACCTCTATTTAGGGTTATATGTTTTCTATGTGGGAGATGTGTCTTGTACATTTGTATCGTTTTTAAACTTGTGGCCAAGGTATTATATTTTGATGACATGTTGTTGGTATTAGAAGTCTCCTACATTGATTTCCTTATTTTTTCTCTATGCACATTCTTTTGCATGACCAATACATGAATGGTAGGGTCCTACTTGGTTTAGATAATTCTAGATAAAGTCATGTGGGTTCTGTAGTTGGTACAAAAATGCCCCCACAATATTCTCTCTCTTCATATCAATTGATCACATTATGACATAAAGTATGGCAAAAATGGTAAATGGTGAAAGGTGATTGTGTTGGCAAGAGGCATTGTACCGGTAGAGATTTGTGCTTGAATATTGTTTTAGGGTTGTCATTGATGACAACTCAGATCAGATATCATATCCGGTATATGCAAATTTGTTCTACTAGAAGTTTGAGAAGTTTGATATTCATTTATGCTTAAGTTTGGAAGGTGGAATACATAGTATGGATACATTGCGCAAATCTCCATTTTGGTTTCTTAGTTTTGATTGTGGTGAAAGAGTTAGATGGTTAGATGTTCGAGGAAACTTATTTCACAATCCTAGCCTTAGATATTGACTCTCGTGCAAGTTAGAAGATCCAGTAACCGGTAATTTAGGAAGAGCAAAGTTATTTTTGTGTAACGTGTTATGCAGAATCTTTGGGATGATTTTGGTGATTGATTTCTAATTCGAGGTGACTGAGCCGACATGTGTGAAGCTTGTTATCAATTTTTTTGGGTTTGTGTATGGATTGGTAATCAGATTGAGCTGACTTATGGTTACACGTTTCATGTTGTGTTATACGGTTTTTGGAAACCGACATGGGAATTGATTTATTTCGTTGATGTGAATATATAAGACCAATTTATTTGAGCACTTTGGTATGGCATGGGAGAGAGAGAAGATTTTATGAGTGATTGTGTGAATTTTTGTGTGAGTGTTTGGAAGTTTTGTGCTTTGGTATATGACAGAGTAGCAGAATAGATCAAAGAGACAAAACAATGGAAGAAGACTAATTGCGCTTAATCGGAACTGCTTTTTGGCATTTGTAGATGCTACTATTCAGTTCATACATTCTTGTTCTTATTTATAATCACTTGTAAGGCAATGAGCCTTCCTCCGGGTTGTATCCCTCTTTGTAATTGAGCAGTGAGCTCTAGGTAGTGTGCTTGAATGCATGTGAATTCCCCTCTTGTAATATTATTATACTCCTGATCACAATATTATAATATTGTGGGTTCCAATCCCACCGTGGTTTTTCCCTTTCTGGGTTTCCATGTAAAAATTCTGGTGTTATGGTTTTGTGTTTGCTTGCATTCAGTTTCTACACTTTATTTTTATTCATTTGTATCTGGTGGTTAAAGAATTAGTTTAAGAAAGTTGTTAATTGTAGAACATTGATTCACCCCCCCTCTTAGTGTTAATTGATTCCAATAATTGGTATCAGAGCCTAGTTCCTCTGAGGAAGCCTAACAACTTGAGGAAGATCCAGAAAATTGAATAAATGGACTCTAGTTTGTAGAGACAACTTATTGTGGCACTTGAAGACCTAGATGCAACAAGGAAAGACATAAGTGATTTGAGAAGAAATTTGAGTGATGCAGAAAATTTCAGTTATTGAAAGATCAAGTGAACAAATCCAGAGAGAAGAGAAAGGAGCTGATGGACAAACTTAAGGAGAAAGAAGAGCAATGCATTGATAATCAAGACAAGACAGATGAATGTGAAAAAATTGCTAGAGATAATGTAGTCCTGAAGAATGAAATGCAATCCATTGTGATGAAGCTGACAAAGGAGATTGAAGATAGGAAGAAGAATGAAGAAAGCCTAACTCGGTCATTGAAGGATAGATCTGATGAATGTTGTAGAACGAATCATGAAAATGACCTGCTGAATCTTGAACTGATACAATCCAAGAATATTGAGCAAGATCTTGAGAGATAGATTATAATTCTGAGAGATGAACTCACCACTTCTAATGAGTACAAAGAAAAATTAAATGCTAGCTCAACCTGGTTGGATGAAATCCTATAAAGTCAGAAGAACAAAGGTGATATGGGAGGACTTGGATTTGAGAAAGGAGAAATATCTGGATCTGGTCAAAGTAATCATCAGAAGAATAAGAGACCTTCAGTAAGACAGCCTAATATTTATAAATTCAATGGTAAATGTTCTATTTGCAATAAATTTGGTCATATGGAAAGTCAATGCAGAAATAGAGCTAATCAGAATACTACATTCTCTGATCAATCTTTCAATTGCAATAAATATGGTCATAAATTAGTTGAATGCAGTAGTATGGTAAATAGGAGAAATGTGAGATGTTATGCTTGTGGAAGATTTGGAAATATTGCTAACCAATGTAGATCAAAAGGAAATCAAGGGAATTTTAGGCCTAATCAGAGAAACAACATTGTTTGTTATGATTGCAACAAATCCGGTCATATTGCAAAATACTCTAGAAGCAAGAATGCTCTAGCAGACAAGAACAAAGAAGATAATAAGGGAAAAGTGAAGGCCAAAGAGATCAAAGAGCAACACAAGAAGATGCAGGTTAAGAAGAAATATTCAAATGCAACAAGTGGGTCCGCACTTGATTCCAGTGTTGGATCTTCATCCAGTAACTAAGGCATTTTGGCCTTAGGGGGAAGCTTTTCATGCAGATCCTTAAAAACCCCTTTCCAAGATCTGTAATCAATTGCGGATAGTTGCAGATGGTTTTATATGGTTGTGCAAATTATCTTGAGAGATATCTAGAAGATCTGATGTCAATTTGATGCTTTGGTACAATGTTCATGAGTTTCAGGGCATCCAGAAGGACTTTAGGGTTGAGCATTTATTGCACCTTAAAGTTAGGTAGGTGAAAGATAAAAAGGCATTTTGACATTCATTTTTCATATTGTGTGCGAAGCGAAAGAGAAGAAGAGTGTGGCGAAGAAGTTCGTGCAGCGAAAATAGTGCTTAAGAGGATTTGGTGAAGATTTCTTGCATTTGGTTGAAGTCAAAAAGGTATTTTCTGAAGTTCAAAGCTATTTGCTCATAACCTAGATTGTGATAATGGCATCTTCTAGTATTGGTGTGGCAACTCCACTTGTTGTCAAGATAAATGATAGGGCAAGGCCTCAATTCAATAAGCATCCATACAAATCAATGGAAGACAATCAGAATGGTGCATTTTCATCTGTTTCGTACGTGGTATTGCATGTCAAGGACATTAGGGCATATATCCACTGCAATACTGAGGAGCTTAGAAATGCAGAAATGATGTCACTTTACACCAAGCACATGATTGACGATATGGGAAATCTTAAACCTGATTTCAAATCTTTGCAAGATAAGGGTTTCACTCAGTTCATGAACTTTTCAGTTTTCGATGAACCCGAATGGGTTAGGTATATTTTGAGCATAGTACATGATGAATTTATATGGCTAGACAAACCTTACAAGATTACTAAGATTTCTATCTAGGCGGTAGCATGTTTGAATGTAACTGGTGAAGTCCGCAGTCTAAGAAATGTGAAGAACACAACTGTAACAGAGGTAACCAGTTCACAATATGACAACTGATCCATGAAAATTAGTGATATTGTTGAGTATGATGTGAGATTTGTATCCATGGTGACTGGATACAAGATATATCAATCTACCAGAGCTAATTCAGTCTCTGCTACTGGAAATTTATGCAGCATAACAAATTCTGAAGGAGAAAAAGTTGTATGACCTATGTGGAGTACTGTTGAGTGAATTGGAGAGTAATTTGAAGAAGATTAAACAAGATAAGAAGCATGTCTTTAAATTTGGCACTTTGATTATCTGTTTGGCACTCTATTTCATGAATGAGATTCCTGATGTAGGTAAGGTATAGTGGGCATATGATAAACCGGTGGGAGTGCAAATTAAAGAATATTTGCAAGGATTGAGTGATGAACAAGCACATAAAGCTATTCTATGGGGTTATTTCAAATCATTTCAAAGCATGATGTAGAGTAGAGAGAGGATTTCGAAGGAGATTGTCGAGAAATATGAGGACACCATATGCTTCATGGTGGAGATTGATCAATGGTTGATGGAAGTGGTAGAACCTAGAACAGTATGGATCATGCCCATGGGGTATGAAGTAGATGCTAATACTCTTGACATGTATGATCAACATCTTTTGAGAAAGTTGGTGGATGAGAAGGAAGAAATATTTGGTACTTACAAGGAGAGAATTCTAAGTTTTCATTCTCAATTTACTAAGCTCAGAATGCAAAAGAGGGTAAGGAAAGAAGTAGAACAACTTGTTGAAAGCATGGGTATAACATGGTGCAACCAAAGAAGACTAAACCTACCTCTACTCCTTCGAAGGTTCTCAGAAGCTTGTCCCTTCACCTAAAACTCAAATCAAATCATCTAGTGGAGAAGAGAAGAGAAAGAAAGGGAAACCCGAGAGAGTCTATGTGGCTGTCACTGCTGAGGAAGAAACAAAGTCTGATGAAGTAGTGCAGGAAGTGAAGATGACTGCTACCTCTGCTAGGGTAGTCCAAAAGCCACCATCCGGTGAAGGACAGACAAGCAAGAAGAAGAAAATTGGATTTGAACAATCCGGTAGACCTTGTCCCAGCAGGAAGCCTAAGTCTGAGCTTGATGAAGCTATGAAATCCGGTAAAATAGAAGGTACCTATACTGTTATGTCCCTAATGTCATTAAGTGAAATAGTTGATTAAGTAGTGAAGGAAGGAAATTTGAAGAATATATCTATATACTACAAGAATTGTTATGAAAATGATCAAAAGACAATAGAGGAAGCCATTGTACAATATGCGAATGTATATAGCAAAGCCCTAATAGAATTATCATCAATGATTCTGAAGGGTTTGTATGAAATTTTGGATGCCAGTAGGCATACAACTAGTTTGGAGTATGATAGAATAAAATAATATGTATTAGTTAATTTGTGTTGTGTGATTTCTAAGGTTGAAGTTGACAAATTACTTAAGATTGTGAAGGTCAGATTTAGAAGCAAAAAGCGAGTTAAAAAAATCATGCTCGGTAAGATAGATGAAGTAGCTAAGGAGACATAAATAATTTTGAAACAATTTTTGGAAGAGCATAAGTATGAGGTTAATCTAGCAAAAGATGACACCCCTCCAGAAGTGCATGTATAGGATGATACCTCTACTCCAGATATGTAGACAAATGATCAAGATACAGTTGCAGATGATACTGATGCTTAGAAAGTTACTGACTCTAGTGAGGCTGATTAAAATCCTCCGGTGATAAATGCTGAATCTAAGAAGGCAGTTGAGGAGGTTAGAGATGAAAAGGGAAAAGATGTAGAGAAAGGTGAAGAAGCAGAGAAGGCAAAATTTGACAAGGATGGAGATAAGATTGATTAGGTTCCAATGGCAAGAGACACTATGGACAAAAGGAAACAAATTATTTGAAACATAGATCTCACCATAGGACCTATTGATCTTAACTCTCTATCTCCGGTCCAAGCACTGAAACTTGCAGCTTTTGCACAAGCCAAGCCAAGTGAAAACTTATTGAAATATCATTTTGAAGGCAAAGAGCCGATCTCTATAGCAACATACGTGCTAGAGAATATTTTTCCATCATTCAAGCCAGATACAACTGATACTCCCTCTAGTTAATTGAGAAGCATGTTGAAAGCAATTGATTCTCATTTTGTATCTTTGGAGAAAACGACTGATGCAGAGGTTTTGAGTTAATTTAATGCTATGCAGCTGAGAACAATTTTGAAAATGGTTGAAGGCAACATGGTTAGTTTGACTACTGGTCTAAAATCTATCCAGGATGCATTGGACAAGGGTGGTAAGATATATAAGTCATGTCTTATTTTTTTCAAGTTCACAATAGAAATTGATAAGTAGATAAAGGAGTGTGAAGGAAAGTTAGCTAGTATTTCTCAATCCTTTGCCCCTGATGTAGCTAGTTAAAACATAATCAATATAACAAAGGATAATTAGAAATTAACACAAGTCTAGATCAAATGCTCTTCATTATTCTCCCTCCAAACTTGGATGATTATGCCATTATAGTGAAAATTCCCTATTTTAAACAACAACGAAAAATTTCCTTTTTGGGCATATTTTTACAAAATCCTAAATTTGCCTTTTATGAAAATTTTCAAATCTATCCCAAAAATCACAAAATCTTCTGGAAATCTAAAAAAACATTCCTATGGCACAAATTACCAACTTTCTAACCCCATTGAGATTATGAGTTCAAAATTAACTAAAAAACCAACTTTCTAAAAACCCCAAAAAGAAAGTAAAAGCCAATTTTGAGGCCTTAGATGAAGGAATCTAACCCTGAAAATTTGAAATTTTTGAGGCCCTATTGAAATAGGTCTTGCTAGCAATCCAATAAACTCCTCAAGATACATGTCCATGTAAAATTTCAACCCAATTGAACAACCGAGTCAAAAGTTATGACCCTGCAAAGTCCCTGCATCAACCCCCCAATCAATTTTTGCTAGTAATTGTGAAGCTCAAGTGATGGTTCTACTAGACAAAATCAAGAGCCTCAATCAAGAAAAGGATAGAATAGTTGGCAGAGTGGGAGAACTCTGGAATTTGATAACTCCCCGGTTAGACACCTTGCCGAGTAGTCAAGAGGATGCAATGAATGCTCTGAATAAGAGTGTTTTGACATATTGTAGAGGAGAAGAGATGCATGCTTACTTGTTTAGTGCTCTGATCAATATTTTGGAGAATTTTAAGAAAGGTTGGGATGATCACCTGCTGTCCCTAAAGACCATTTTTGTGGATATCATTAAATTCATGTAAGATATTAGGTATACCCTTGTATATAAATTTTGGTGGATACCTATCTTTGGAATTGTTGTCAAAGGGGGAGAGAGAGGTATGAAAAATGATGTACATTCTCAGGGGGGGCTTATTGAGCCTATTGAGTTGTTGAGGTGTTGCAATTTTGAAATTTTGAAATTTTGCAGTGACAGTGTCATTTTTCACGTGTTGCCATCAATGCCAAAGGGGGAGATTGTTGGCAAGAGACACTATACCAGTACAGATTTGTGCTTGAAGATTGTTCTGGGGTTGTCATTTATGGCAACTCATATCAAATATCATATCTGGTATATGCAAATTTGTTCTACTGAAAGTTTGGGAAGTTTGATATTCATTTATGCTTAAGTCTGGAAGGTGGAATACAAAGTATGTATACATTGTGCAGATCTCCATTTTGGTTGCATAGTTTTGATTGTAGTGAAAGAGTTAGATGGTTAGATGTTTGAGGTAGGTTATTTCACAATCCTAGCCTTTGGTATTGACTCTCGTGAAAGTTAGAAGATTCGGTAACTGGTAATTCAAGAAGAACATAGTTATTTTTGTGTAACGTGTTATGCAAAATCTTTGGGATGATTTCGGTGATTGATTTTGAGTTTGAGGTGATTGAGCCGACATGTGTGAAGCTTGTTATCAATTTTTTGGGGTTCGCATATGGATTGGTAATCGGATTGAGCTGACTTATGGTTACACGTTTCGTGTTGCGTGTTATGTGGTTTTTGGAAGTCGACATGGGAATTGATTTATTTTGTTGATGTGGATATATAAGACCGATTCATTTGAGCATTTTGGTATGGCATGAGAGAGAGAGAAGACTGTATGAGCAATTGTGCAAAGTTTTGTGTGAGTGTTTGGAAGTTTTATGCTCTGGTATATGACAAAGCAACAAAATAGAGTAGAGAGACAAAACAGTGGAAGAAGACTAATTGCACTTAACCGAAACTGCTTTTTGGCATTTGTAGATGCTACTATTTAGTTCAAACATTCTTGTTCTTATTTCTAATCACTTGTAAGGAAGTGAGCCTTCCTCTGGGTTGTAGCCCTCTTTGTAATTGAGCAGTGAGCTCTTGGTAGTGTTCCTAAATGCATGTGCATTCCCCTCTTGTAATATTATTATACTCTTGATCACAGTATTATAATATTGTGGGTTCCAATCCCATCATGGTTTTTCCCTTTCTGGGTTTCCATGTAATAATTCTGGTGTTATGGTTTTGTGTTTGCTTGCATTCAGTTTCTACACTTTACTTTTATTCATTTGTATCTAGTGGTTAAAGAATCAGTTTAAGAAAGTTGTTAATTGCAGAACACTGATTTACCCCCCCCCCCCCCCCCCCCCCCTGCCCTCTCAGTGTTCATTGATTCCAACAGATTGGTATTTGATATTTCAGCTCAATATATGTAGTTATATGATAAACATTTTGGTGAATATACTTCATGTGTTTATAGGGTAACTCAAATTTAACATGTGTTCTAGCTTGATTATTAATTGATTATTTCTTCATGTGTAATATAGAACTTAGCTATGATTAAATAATTGTTACACCTCTACTATTATAGAGACACCATTTATTGTCATTCATTGTGATATGAGCGTAATTTCTCTATGAGGTGAAGACATAGATATAGTGTGAAACAAATAAAAAAATTGAGAGTTGTAAATGTTTTATGTCATTCTCGAGTTGAAGTATAACGATAATGTATTGTTTTTGATAATAAAAGCAGCCAAAAATGAGGGGGCTCACCCATAGATACAATTAAGAGAATAGTGGCAAGACCATTGTTCGCACATTAACAACAACGTAGCAGCCTTTTACCTCTATAAAAAACAAAAACCATATTACAAGAGTTTATCAGCAGTAAACAAACCCAACCAGAGTATAGTTCATAAGCCACGCAGGGCTATAACCAACAAAATATAAACATAAGCCAAAATTGGGCTTATCCAACCCACAACTACACAACATAGACAAAAAACACCACCACATGCAGACAGTAAATTATTTTTCCCTTGGCTCTTCTTAGGGAGCAGCTTTCAAGCCCATTCCTTCGTGAGGAAGTTGAACAGGCCTTTGTAGTCGTCCTCCTCTTTGCCTTTCCCTTTGGCCGCGGTATCCTGCAACAGGCACAGTGTCGTCGCCGAGCATCTCATGACATTCAACGCAAAACTTGGACACATTGTGCATCTTGGAATCCATCGCCTCCAGTTTTCTGGTAATCACCTGCACAGTATCAGAGAGGGCCTCTATCTTTTTTTCGAGCTCAGTCAGGTTGGGCATATATGTCTAATGAATAAAATCTCTATGATTTTTTCTCTTTAAAAGATCCGTACAATAGAAATCCTATGCATATCATGTTGTTTAGGTGAAGACAAAAAATAACTAATTCAAATTCCTAAGTGCTTAAGTGTTGGGATTTGTGAGATAAAGTACATAATCACCTCTTCTAGCAACTTAGTGACACCATGAAATTAATTATGAATTGAAAACACATAATGCCATAAACCATAGAAAGACATATTTTCATGATCCTATGAATTTGATTTTGATTATTATAAATTTTAACTTATGTCTCTTTATCACAATGTCATGATAGTTAAGTCCACATCATATCAATTACAAGGTAAGCCCTAATCTCTTTCAAATTTATCTCAACACATGTCTCTTTATGATCTTAGCTATTTCATTCTCAACTCAATTTTTTTTTATTTGGTCTTTAATTGTGCATTCTAATTCACCATCTCCTACATATATTTATAAGCCATGTTTAATATTATTACTCCTTAGTCAAATTGTAGTGCTATGTGAATATTTTGTTTGTCACGTGTAGTTTATTAATTTGTTGAAATTCTTTATTATTTAATATTTTAATACATACTAGATTTTAAAGAACTTTTAAATTAGAAATTAGTCTAGGAAATTGTGATATGGATTGACCACAATTACATTTTTTTCATTAAATATTTTTTTAAAAATTGGTGGAGGTGTCTTCACTTGAATAGTTATAAAAACAATATTTTATTCTCTATATCAATATTATATAATTGAAGAGACTTTTTGTTAGCATTGTAGCGCTATGTGATGTTTTGTTTCTTTTGCATAGTTTATTGATTTGTTGAAATCTTATCATTATTTTATAAAAATATATACTAGAATTCAAAAATATTAATTTGGGAATGGTGATATACATTGGTTGCACTTAGAAAATTTCCATTAATTCCGTTGACACAATTTTAACTTTGTTAGTCTTAAATAAAATTATATTTTATTATCTATATTTCATATAAATATACTGGAAGATAATTTTGAAAATAGTGTTAAGTCAGTGTTTTGTTTTGTTTGTTGAATATAACCTATTGATTTGTTAAAATTAATAATTTATTGATCTATGACAAAGATTCCCCTACTCTATATTCCCATACTCCTAGTCTAAATAAGGCCAAGTTAGTGGGACCCATACCTTCTCTTTCATTGTCAACTCACTTCCATAGAACTAAATTATTAGTTTGTCTAATAGGAGAGGTCCTAAATCTACTATATTGTTAGGGATTTGTTGCATCTCCAAATAGTTGGTGAGATTGTGCCACTATTCTATATTGGTGTACTATGAAGTGTCATGCATTTTTCTAGAATTACTATAGGAAGTACCCTTGTTCAGGGATATATGTTTACCATGTAGGAGATGTTGTAAGTATACATTTGTACCATTTTTAAGTCCTTGACCAAGGTATTATGTTTTGATGAATGTATCGTTTGTATTAGAAGTCTCCTACACTGATTCCCTTAGTTTCTCTCTATGTGGTTCTTTTGTATGAGCAATTCATGAATGACAGAGTCCTACTTGGTTTGGGTGATTCTTGATGGATTTGTGTTGGCTTTGTATTTGGTAGAATAATATCCCCAAAATATTTTGTTTCACATTAATAGATTACATGATGACATCAAGAATGTCAAATATGGTGAATGGTAAAAGGTGATTAGCATTTGATATTTCAACTTTGATATATGTAGTTATATGCTAGATATTTTGATGAAATCCACTTCATGTGTTCATATGATATTGTAGTTTTGACACTTGCATTATAGGCTGATTATTAATCGATTGGTTCTTCATGTGTAACAAGGAACTTAGCTATGGTTAAATAATGGTTGTACTTCTATTATTATTATAACAAATCCATTTATTGTGCTTCGTTATGATACAAGTACATAATTTGTTTATGAGGTGAAGACATTTTTATAATGTGAAACACATGAAAATTTTGAGACTTGTATACGTATTATAGTTTAGGTAATTCTCGAGTTAAAGTATAATGATAATGTATTGTTAAACCTATCTGTCTGATGAATAAATTCTTTGTGATCTTCTATGCTCTAAATATTTGTAATGTAGAGAACTGTGCTTATCATGCAAATTAGTTTAACAAAACAATTAACTAATTCAAGGTTTTTAAGTGTTTATTGTTAGGATTTGTGAACAAAAGTACACAATTACCTCTTTTGGCTTACTAAACTCAAATTTAATTGTACCATGAAATTAAAACAAATAATGCAATAAACCATAGAAAGAAATATTTTCATGACCCTATGCATTTAATTATGATTATTTTAATTTTTTTTGGTTGTTAATGATTATTTTAAATTTTAGTTTATATCTCTTATCACAATGTCATAATAATTAAATCCACATCATTTCAATTAAAAATTTAGCCCTAATCTCTCTAAGTATATCTCAACACATCTACTTTTATTTTAGTTATTTCATCTTCAACTCAATAATTTATCCAAAGTTTAATTGTGTTTAATGACTCATCATCGCCATCTCCTACATATGTTTACAACCCACATATATTATTTCCTACATCAATTTATATATATATTTGAAAAGATTCTTACTTAGCTTTGGATTAAGACAAAAACAGGTTTTTTGAAGGGGCCCTGAAACCCTTTACAAAGAAGATTCTAAAAGGTTTAGAATCAAAGCATTAAGCCCATAACTGAACAACAAGACAAAACATGCTGTTAAAAATTGAACCATACAACCTACAGCCAAAGAACCAACAAAAACCTAGAAAGGCACCAAAAACCAGCAACAACGAACCAAGAACCAACACCGACAAAGAGACAAAACTAGAAAAAGAACTACATGAGGCTCTTTAAGGTCTCCACAACCTCAGCCTCCAATTGACTCATTTTATTAGTAGCAGACCTTAATTCCCGATAATCCACAATCTGGGAGACAAATTTCCTCTTCATGTTTCCCCTGGTCCTCTTACAAGGGCCAGAATCCACTTGGCTCTTGTCTTTATCCTCCTCCAAATTAACCAACATCTTGTTCTTACTTTGTTACATTTTAATGTTATGTGATTATTTTATTTATTATGTGTAGTTTAGTAATTTGTTGAAAACCAATATTTAATATAGATACATATTGAAATTTAAAGAGTTCTTTTACTTTAATTGTGTATTCTAGTTCACATCTCTTACATATATTTATAGACAATGTTTTAGATTCTTACTCCTTGGTCACATTATAGTGCCATGTGAATATTTTGTTTGTTATGTGTATTTTATAGATTTGTTGAAATTTACTATTATATTTAAAATTCAAATAACTTTTACACTAGAAATTGGTTTAAAAAATAGTGATATGGATTGACCACACTTAGAAATTTTCTATCAAATATTATTAAAAAAATTGTAGAAGTGCTTGCACTTAAATAGTTATAAAAAATAATATTTTATTCTCTAATCAATATAAATATAATTGAAGAGACTTTTTGTTAGCATTGTAGTTCCATGTGAATGTTTTGTTTGTTTTGTATAGTTTATTGATTTTTTGAACTCTCATCATTATTTTGTATAAACATATATTAGAATTAAAAAAAATTGCTTTAAAGAATTGATTTGGGAGATGGTGATATAAATTGGCTACACTTGAAATTTTTTCATTAATTATGTATAATAATTATAAAATTATTTTTCACTCTAATAGTCAAATAAAACAATATTTTATTATCTAAATCATATAAATATACTTGCAGATAATTTTCAATACAATGTTAGTTAGTGTTTTTTTTGTTGAATATAACTTATTACTTTGTTAAAATTAATAATTCATTATTTTATTGTATATAATTTATTAATCTATGGTAAAGAGGTCCCTACTTTATATTCCCATACTCCTAGGATATATAAGGCTTAGTAAGTGGGATCCATACCTTCTCTTTCATTATCAACTCACTTCCACAAAACTAAATAATTAGTATGTCTAATAAGAGAGATCTTAAATCTACTTGTTAGGGACTTGTTGCATCTCCAAATAGCTAGTGATCTTGTGCCACTATTCTATATTGGTGCACTATCAAGTTTCATGCACTTTTGTAGAATTATTACACTTTATGGAGTACCCTATTTAGGGGTATATGTTTACCATGTAGAAGATGTGTAGTGTCCCTCCTCGATTCGTCTTTTGATTTATGTATTGATAGACATATCTAGACTTTATGTGGTGTTTTGATTCATGTTTATGACTATCTATATCTCAAATGCTTATTGTTGATGCTAGACATTTATGTGTACATATGATATATGGTTACTTATGTGGATGATGATACCTATCTTGATTATTATGATGATGGATTTACATTTGATGATCTATGTGCACTTGCTATTCTAGATGTATTATATTGTTTATGAGATTATGATGAAATCATGACTATGCTAACCCTACTTCATGATTATACTAGATGAGATGATGCTATCATGTGTGCCACTGTCTTATTACTGCATTCGTGATAGGGATGAAGTCATATCACTCATTACACGCATGATATGATGTTGTGATTCTCTATCACTTGCCTAATCATTTATGATGTATATTATTGTATATGTTATATCAGGGCTATTGGTGGTTGCAAGATTGTAGGTACTATACATAGACTCCACCCGGTTTCACAGGTCTAAGTGTGTCTTTATCCCAATTGTAACTTGTTGGAGATGGCATGATTTCTGTCTACACACTCTAGGCTTAAGTTGTCATCTTTGTCAGTTGTGTGACTTAGCGTGAGTCGTCGTGTTAGTATCTTGAGTTGTAGTGGCCTTGTGGCATTGTGAGTATTTGATTAATTAATTAATTAATAATTGCTTCATATAGTTTAAATAAATTAAATTAATGTTTAGTTTGGATATTTTATCGAGTGATTTATTATTATTATTTGATTAATGTTCTATTGATTTATGGACTTATATTTATTTGGTGCTTTTATATTTATTTAATTGATTTAATGATTTATTGATTATTTATTATTTAATTATTTTTGATTTTATGTTGGTTATGATTTTATATTTAATTGCGACATTTACTTATAATTGCCTTTGACTTATTTATATTGGCTTCGATTTATTTTATTGGGCCTTGATTTATTATTTAATTAATTATTGGATTGTTATATAATTATTATTCCCTCTTGTTACTAATTGGGTAATTAATTATTATAATCTTACCTACCCTATATTCCTATTGGCTGAGACTTGGGGGTAAGTAAATAATACTATATTTTATATTATTTTTCATTAACCGACATGTTCTATAGTTTCTAGATGAAATCTATTTATTTAGTTTTCTAAGTTTTTTTATTTTTTTTTTGGCAAAAGTGGCAAGCCACTGATATATATATAGATAAGAAAAATGATTCAAGAGCTCAATAGGGAAAGAATCAGGAAGAAAACCCTATATCCTTGCTCAGATACAATGAAAAAGGGAAAAGGGACTATGAGAAGAAGCCCCCTGAATCCAGAGAGATAAATAGGGTCTGCTCGTAGAATGAACCTCTTAGGGGCCAAAATTGGAGTAACAGGTCGAGACGGGACTATAGGAAACCATAAAAACCGACCCCCACAACTGGTTGCCTTGGAGACTGAGAAGCGAGAATCTGGTTGTCGGAACACAGAAGAGTTGTCACGACCGGTTTCTGGTTATTTTGTACCGATACTTTGATACTAGCCCATTGTCTTCATGACTGGTTCATAAAAAAGAAAAGCCTCCAATACCGGTGCTAGCCGACAAGCTAAGAGGATGACTCCTCTACCGGTTCTAGTTTACCAGTAGAAATAAATGCAAGAGCCAACACCGGAAAGCAAGGGGCAGTCAACTTTTTTCGGGTCATACCGGTTGTCGTAAGTTTTTCCACCTCTCAAAAAAGAGCATATTCTGATTAGCAAAAAACAAAGCCAGAATAATTTTACTCGACCATGGTGGCATCTTCCTGGGTTTGAATTACAGGGGCATTGAAGGTGGGCAGAGATGGGGTAGTCCATCCCATGGCTTCATCCTACACTGGTACATTGAGGTCTGGAACCCTATCTGTAGCCCGTCCCCTTTCCACAGATTGCGAAATTGGCACACAGGGGTCAACATTGTCTATTTCTAGGATCTCCATTAGAGCCCCAACTTTAATTTTGACTCTATGCACAATGTGGTCATCCAATTGTCTGTCGAATTGATGCAGGTCGTTCTTCACATGGCGGAAGTTTTGTCATTCGAGGACATGTTTAATTTGGTCATATAGTACCATGTAAGCATGGCTAGATTGAATAAAGTAGCATGGAAAGAGGCCCCCAAGGAGAGCTGACCCCTGCCATAGATTATATTTTACCAGGGCTTTGTGGAATGAGGCCGGAGCAAGCAATCTTGTCTTACCAACTTGAAGAACACTAATTCAAGCAGAGGGATAGATTGCAAGAGGTCCAGAGCATTTGACAGAAAGGAACTGAGAAGTTGATAGGGATACATAATCCTTTTGGCTTGAGGGGATAACATCTCCTCACCAATGAAGTCTTTGACAACTCTTCTCAATTGTGGATTGTGTAGAAGAAAAATTTGGTCGAGGTCACTGTCATTGATGTGTCCATGAAAAGTCGCTGAAGGTTCTAAAATTTGCACTGAAACCCGATTGTTCCATGGCATATACTCCCAATGTATTTGCCTGCATCCTCCGTAAGAGCCGTTCTCCATATTGCAGAGCACTGAGGTACTTCAAAAATTTAAATTTTTGAAAATTTCCGTTGAGAGTTGTGTGTATAAAAGCAAGCTGGTTCCATTTATAAACAAAAATTACCAACTCAAAATACAATAAATGATCAAACTTTAGGATCATGTTTGTGATTATTGCATTAATTTTGTGACCGTAATATAGTCGAGGGGATGTGTGAGAGGCCTAAATCTTTTTTGCCACATGTGAAGTGACATTATGGAAATCCCCAGGTACTTCGCACTAAAGTTCCATACATGCCATCTACAAAATGCATTTAAAATCATAAATGCAAGTGTCCTGTCAACCTTCTTGTTCACAGGCACCGGTTAAATGCTTACATGTGAGTATTTAATAGGAAGTAGCTTGTGATTAAGAGTGTTGTACTTTCCTTTTGTACTAAATCAAGCAATTTAGGAAAAGAAGACAGTTTAGTAGGAATTGCGACCGACTCCACTGAAATGCCATCGCAACCCATATTTGCTAACATGTCAGCAACGGAGATGCCCTCTCTTAGTGTGTGACTGACAATGTAGTCCAAGAAAGTGTTGAGAAGATCCAAGGTGTGCTTTAGAACATAAGTTAGTTGCCAGGTCTTGGATCTTTTCAAGGTAATGGAGTTGATAATAACTAAAGAATCACCTTCTATGTGTATATTAGAGAAGCCACACTTCCTTGCTAACACCAGACCGACTAGTAAGGCATTTGCCTCCACCAAGTTATTTGTACTCGGAGGGATGGGTGAAGTTTAGAAAGCACACATTTTGCCAAATTGATCTCGAATGCAAACTCCGATTCCCGACTTCCCTGGGTTTCCACGGGAAGAGCCGTCAAAGTTGATCTTAAAGAAATTAGGTGCTGGGGGTACCCATTTTATGGATGACCTATCTCTCACATGAATTGAGGACCAGTTCGAGGGAATCCCTATTGGCAAAATAATATCGTGCCATAGTTTTGCAATTGCCTTGTTCCACCGGGTAAATGACTGGATGTCCTTGGAATTAGTGAGAGAAGAATTTATGATTTCTGTAATCGAATTTTCTAATTTGATCAAAACGTGATCCAACAATGAGGGTGTTTTTCTGAAGATTCTTTTATTCTTCTCCCACCAAATGGCCCAAATAATGTGAGCGGGAGCACATTTCAAAATGCCTGAGAAGGTTGATGTAGAAAATAAAAGAGGCCAAGAGTTAAACATGTCATACAATGATTTCATAAAGGGAAACATAACTTGGAGTTTATTCATGACTAAGAACCAACATTGGGAGGCAAAGGAGCAGTGTAGAAATAAATGATCAACTGATTCTTCCTCTAAGTCACAAAATACATAATTAAAAGCTTGTGTAATGCCTAGTTTTACTAATCTCTCTGCTGTTAGGATTATTTTGTTCAACGTTAGCCACACAAAACACCCTGCTTTTGGTAAAACAATGTCATTCCAACAGAAAGAGTATGCTCGACTACTTACCTTACTGCTGCAACCCTCCTGTAGGGCATTGTAACCTTCTTTAATTGAATATTGCCCTGATTTTGAAGCTGCCCAAAATAACACATCATCTCTGTTAGACATGATAAATGTCCTATTCAGTAAAATATTGGCCAATGAGGAAGATTGATCGATGGATATTGGGAGAAGAGTGAGATCTTTCCAATTTATTTTCCCTGAAAATATTTCTACAACAGACACGTAGTCACTCAATTTTGTACCCCAATGAGTTATAGCCGTGTTCATAATTTCTTCCATGTTATCCAAATGAGTAATAGGAGGATGCCCACACCATGAGTCTGTCCAGAAGTTAGCACTGAGACCATTATTGATTTGCCATGAAACATACTTAGATATTAGATTCCTTGAATCCATCATGAAGTTCCAAATAACAGACCCCTTTGGAGGGTCTAAAATTGTCAACACTCTTGATGGTTGAGTGTTGTCCAAATATTTAGCTTGCATAATCTGGCACCATTTGGAGACAGGGTTAGTGTACATTTTCTAAATCAGTTTCCCTCCAAAGGACTTGTTGCGATGCTTCAAATTGTGAAGTCCCACTCCCCCTTGGGATTTTTGGCATGACATATTTTCTAAAGAGGTTAAGGAGATTTTCCTTTCATTTGTCATATTACTATTCCATAGAAAATCTCTAACGAGTTTCTGCAATTGTTGGATGATGGATGAGGGAGCTTTGAGGATAGGCATGTAATAGTTTGGTATTGCTATTAGCACTGACTTGATAAGAAGGATTCTTCCTGATAGTGAAAGCCACCTTACTTTCCAAGCTGAGATTCGCGCCTGGATTCTACCAATGACAATAGACCAATAAGACGGTTTGTTTGATCCCATAAAAAAGGGGATGCCAAGGTAGGAGGATGGCAATTGGTCCATTGAGAAGCCCAAGGTCTTGCATATTCTTTGTGACAAGATTGAAGGTGTGTTGAAAATGAAAATCTTAGACTTGGTAGCATTAATTTTCTAACTTGAAGCAGAAGAATAGATATCCAATGTTTGCTTGATGAGCTTGGTTTCTTTTAGAGAAGACTTACCAAATAACAATGTATCATCAGCAAAAAGAGAGTGAGTTATTGTTATTGAAGTACCTGGAAGAATGACACCAAGCCAAATCCCTTTTGAAAATTGAAAATTGATGTATCTGCTCAAGGCATCTACCATGAGAATGAAGAGAAAAGGTGACAAAGGGTCTCCTTGTCTTATTTTCTATGTACCCTGAAAAAACCCCGAGGGATGACCATTTATTAGAATAGAAAAATGCACGCCTGAGATGCAAGTTTTGATCCATTTGCACCATTTGTCTGAGAAGCCGAATTTTGATAATACTTTAAAAAGAAAATCCCACTTAACCCGGTCGTATGCCTTCATCATATCAAGTTTGATAACAAAATTTTCTTGTTGGCTTTCATGGACAGAGTGTAAGACCTCATGCACTACTAGGGCTCCTTCCATAGTCTCCCTACCAGGGACAAAACCCCCTTGTTCTTGCGAGATGATCTTAGGTATAAGGTAGTGCATTCTAAGGTAAATGGTCTTAGTTACAATCTTATATATTGTGTTACAAAGAGAAATAGGTCTGAACTCTACGAATGTTGAGGGGGAAGGGGTTTTTGGGATGAGAACAATATTTGTTGCATTAAAACTTTTTAGCATTGCTGCCCTTTTCCTGGATTCTTCCATTACCTCTAAGAGGTCAAAACCAATCACATCCCAACAATTTTGAAAAAAGAGAGCGGTGAACCCATCCGGACCTGGGGCTTTATCTAGGGAAAGGGAAAATACCACTTTGTGGACTTCCTCCATAGTGAAGGGGGCCAGTAGAGCTCTATTATCCTGGTCGGAGATTAGAGGTGGGATAGATTGCAGTAAAAGCTTAGCATTATCCTTCCAAAAAGGATCTAAATTAGAGGGTGGGGGGGCTAGAAGATTCTTAAAAAACTTTACTCCATGTTCTTGAATGTCTGCTAAATTTTTAATCAATACCCCTGAGTCCTCATGCTTGATTGAGAATATAACATTAGATGCTTTTCTTTGTTTTGTGGAAGCATGAAAATATTTTGTGTTCTTATCTCCCTGCTTCAGCCAGAGCTCTCTTGATTTTTGTCTCCAATATTCTTCTTCTCTCTTACAAACTTCTTCCCACTCACTTTGAAGACCCTTCTGTGTAGAGTGCAGGAGCTGATCCAAGCCCTTGGAAATTATGTTTTGGTTAACTTCTTCCAGTTTTTGAGATGATTTTTTTTTGAGCAAAAACATTCTTAAAGATCTTTATATTCCATTCCTTAGCCTAGACCTTAATAAACTGAAGTTTCTTAAAAAATTGGAACATCTTTGTTCCACTACATGCGGGGGTGGATACCCACCATTGTCTTAATAAAGCCTGAAAATGTGGATGTCTAAACCACATACGCTCAAACTTGAAGGAGGAGCCAAAAACCGGCATGGGGTTCTATTTTTGCCATTCAGGGACGATTTGGACTGGGAAGTTTTCTAAGTTTTTTGCTCGGTTGGTTTTTAAAGTTTTTCTACAACTTTGGAGAACTTGCATTGCTTGGATTTGGCTTGTTGGAATTTGGTTTTGGATTTTCTCTTCTCCAAATTCATTTTGCCATCACTTCTTTTAATCTAGGTTGGTTGGCTTTCTTCTCTTTGCATTTTGATTTCTAAAAAAGAATTGCTTCTCTGTGTCTACAAAAGATTGTTTGTGGGAGTAGGTTGGAATAATTACAAATATGATATCTAATAAAATTATAAGATAAGGTTTGGGGAAATAAGTATGAATGTTTCTATGGAATTTATTTGCCTAGAATTGCTGTGAACAACTCTGGAAATGTTTTGAGATTGTCTTGTTCTCTGTGGATTGATGTTTGGTCTGGAAATGTTGGGTTGATTGTATATGCTTATGCTATTTTTTGAATCTTGGAAGTTCTTATTTTCTCTATTTGAATGATGGCTTTATGTGTTTGCTGGGAGTTGTATCTGTATTTGGGAATAATACTTTGTTCTCCCAGTTTCTATTTGGAGTTTGTCTTGCTCCTTGGTTTGTCCTTGTCGTAGCATTTCTATTTGAGGAACTTTCAGTCCTTTAGTAACCTTAATTTTTTTCCGAATCTGTTCGTATTCATACTTCCATTTTATGAATTTCTTTTTGGCAAAAGTGTTGAACTGTATGTCGAATGCACCAAAGTCATGGAAGCGCTACTATAACATCTGAATGCATCAATTCTCATTGCGTATGTGATGTTTCTATTGTTAAAAGGATTGTTTTGTATAACAGAGGCACTATTACATTTGACAAAAGTGTTGTAGGAATGGATACATACGCTAAAAATTCTAGTAAAGGTGTTGTCTTAGGTGTTAGAAGCGCTACTTTGTCAGGCAGAGGTGTTAATCTGCTTTGCAAAAGTGCCGCTTTGCGCAATAGATGCGCTAGACTGCCTATTTACTGGTATTTTGATGTTTTTGGTCTTTTGTGCTTGTTTTTCCGGTTTTGTCTTTTGTACCAGAGGCATTGTTGATACTTCCAAGACTTTCCAACACTGATTATAGTTCAGATGTGTTTATTGATATGTTTTTGATTAATTAAAAATAGGTTTTAAGGGACCCGAAACCTAGTTACATACAACAGATATTCAGGAAAGAAACAAAACACAATGGCTGCAAAAGACCAGCAAAAAAACCAGCAATAGAGAAAAGGACAACAAGAGGCCAATAAGAAATTGGCCCCAAGTCCAGCATAAAAATAAATTTAGAAATTCTTCATGGTTTCTTCTGCATTCGGCACCAAGAGCATCATTGCCTTGGCCGCTTCCCTCAAGTCGGTATTTTCTTGAGCAATTTGACTTTCTTTCATCTTCATTTCCTTCTCCGCTGTAGTCTGCCTGGTTCTGCGCCTAGGGGTCTGGTGGCTTAGGCTGGAAGTAGGAGCATCTTCAATAAGTACCAGGTTCTTCTCCTGGTTTTTCTTTTCCAGATGATTCACCAGCGCATTCATATTCTGGGAGGAGACTTTAAGAACCTGGAGGCTATGGTTCATAAGGCTTTTCAAGGCTTTCTCATTTCGGGCCATCCAGGCATTGACATTGTCCTTATCCTCCTCCACCTGTTCCTTCATTAGTTTAATGACGTCCTCCAAATGTTTCAGGTCGCCTTTTATCAAATCTTTCTCCAGCCATTCTTCCATTTCCATTTCCTCCTCCACTTCACTATTCTCCGTCTCCTCGTGTTGTTTCCCAGAGTCAGACATGTTGATCAGCTTGTTGATCTTAACTTCCATCTCCCTTTGTTTACCCTGCATGCTGGTAATGTTTTCAACCACCCACTTCTAAAAATTGAAGAATTCAAGGGTGCAATTGCGGGCGGTATCTAGAATGGTATCCATAGAATCCTTGCTCTATTCCATCTCCTCCACATTAGGGTTTTCACCTTCCTTAGGCTTCAGAGCCTCTTTCTCAGTTTTCGAGCCTTCAGGGTTGGGTTGACGATTCTCAGAATTGCCCCCTTCCTCTCCTTCCCCATAATTCTCCTCCTTATTAATCTCCATTTCAGAAATAGTTTCCTTATTCTTTCCCTCTTCTTCATTAGCAAGCACATCCTTTTCTTCCTGCATGATTTCAACCTTCCTTTTTTTATGGGTAGGGGTGCTGGGCTCCCCAGTCGAATCAGAGTCTATGCATTTCTCAGAAGTCTGAGAATTGATGATTAAAGGGCCATCCTTGGTAGCCATAGTCTTATCCTTAATATATTCATAAATCAGCAGAATGAGTCCCTGGTGCACTAGAGGGTAGGAGCTGGGCTTTTTAACATGGTCAGCCAGGCTCTCGTTTAGAGAAGAGGCTAAATAGAAGGGCAAATATATTTTAGCCCCATGGCGGAAGTGGTTCAGGATGGCGAAATTATAGTTGTAAATTTTCGTAAACCCGCCATCCACAGTTAAATATTCCATTAAAGCCCTAAGAACTTTTTTCCAGAAAGGTTTTACCTGTTGGGGTGTTTAGTATGATATGTTGTCCTTCTTCGCCAGGTTGCCCTTCTTGTCCTCCATCTTCAAGAAATTTTTGAAGGCCTCAGCAGCATACTTTCTATCCCTATAGAATTTTGTCCCCTCCATCTTGAGTCCCATGACCTCCGATATCAAATTTTCATTGATTTGCCAGATTTTCGCAAACAGGGTAGCCTTGTTATTGCTCCAGCTTTTAGCGAACCCGTGAGACATAGAGTTTCTAGTACCATGGAGCTTCTCCATATAATCAGTGAAACTGTGTCTGTGGAGCCTTCTCCACACCTTTCTTTCACTCTTCCAATGCTCACAACCTGAAGGTTCGTTCCTGTTAAGGTTGCCTCCCATTCTGCTTTTAGCATTGGTTATTATTGAGGTTCTTGGTTTCTTATGCTTTTAGCATTATGGTTGATGTATATTGGATGGATTGCATACCTTCATGTATGAAGATGTTTCTTGTGAATGCATTGGTATGAGCCTCTTTGTGTTATTGACTATGTTTACCTTAAAATCTTGGTACATGGTTATGGGGAGTAGGCTTTCATGTGATGACCAAGGTCGTGAGAGATAGGATGCTAAGAGGTTCTCAGTAAGGACACTCAGAGTCCTGACCACTAGGGTACATTGAAAGTTTTCCTTGTTTAAATAAGTGATAACATTAATAATTAATTAGATAGGTTGGGTAATTAGGACTTAACTAAACAAGATAATAATTTGATTTGGGCCCTAACGCTTAGTCCTAGGGAGGATGTTTTAGGATAAGCTTGGGAAGGCCACTATGATGGAAAACCGAATTCCCATGAATCTCTCATTATAGGTTGAGACAGTTCCACATGTCTATCAGGGTTGGTATTTCCCTTCTATGTGAGGATATCATGTGATGACACTCCACTCCTACATGTGTCCTTGGTCCTTGTTCCTTATGTCATGGTTGTTGGTATGCCTTTGGGAGTTTCTATGTTTATGATTAGCCTTGTGATGTAATTTGGCTTATTGTATTTGGTTGCTTGTTGGTTGTGGTTCTTGAGTTGTTGAGTCTCTTTGGTTGTTAGGTGTCAACCTAGGTCTAGAGTGAGTGTGGGACCTTGTGTCATCTCCTAGCACAGGGGGTGGTTCCTTTGGTTCCACATGGCCGGGTGGTTTGATGCCTTTTTCCATTGGGATGTTCTTCGTTGGATGCATTTATGCATGGATGTGGATTCTTATCTCCTTAGCATATGGATGGATATTATTGTAGATGGATGTACTTGATTCATATGACACATGCATTTGTAGAGTTCTTGAGATCATTGAGAGATATTCTCCTAGATGTAAATGGAAATATATTTGTTGTGTTAGTTGATGCATTAGGATATAGCCATGTTTTAGTAAGAGATCATATTGATGTATTCCTATTATATCTTGGATATTGAATGGTTAAAGGAAATAGTGTAATTGTTTCTATTGATGTGCACTTAGTATCGTATGGATGATGTTATATTAAAGAAAATGGGTTAGTAATGTAGTAGATTATATTGGAAATTAAATTACGATGTTAGATGATGATTAAGTAATTGGGATTAAGAACATTTGGATTGGTGTTGTAAAATGAACCTAATGGGGTTTAAATGGGTTGCATTATTAATGAAGGAATTCATGATAGATAGATTAGAGGTCAATCCTATATTTATGCATGGAAAAAGTAATTGTTAGATGAGAAGATTGCATTGAGTTATAGTAGCATCCATGATGTTATTGCTTACGGTGATGTTGTAGGTAATGGCATTGAGATACCCTAGGGAAGATGAATATTGATTTGTGTTTATTTCCACTTGCATTATGATATTTTATGATTATTCTTTATGCTTATGTTCATGATGGATATATGTGTTGTATTATATGATGTTTTAAAAAAAAGTTATCCCTGTTTGCTTGTTAGTTAGCTTTATTTCTTTAGGGTATTTTGATGGGCATTACAAGATGTGCCAAGCATACATTGCCACCATTTTAAAATCCCTAACCAAGGTATTATGTTTTGAGGACATACCATTTGTATTAGAAGTCTCCTACATTGATTTGCTTAGTTTTCTCTGTGTTTTTTTTGCGTGACCAATTCATGGCAGGGTCTTACTTGGTTTGGGGGGTTCTCAATAAAGTTGTGTGGGCTTTGTAGTTGGTAGAAAAATGCCCCCATAATATTCCCCCTCTTCACATCAATAGATACCATTATGATATAAATAATGGTAAAAATGATAAATGGTAAAAGTTGATTGGTATTTGATATTTCAACTTTGATATATGTAGTTATATGCTAATTTTTTTGGTAAAATACACTTCATGTGTTTATAGGGTAATGTAGATTTAACACATGTGTTACATAGCTTGATTATTAATTTATTGTTTCTTCATGTGTACCTAAGAACTTAGTTATGATTAAATAATTGTTACACTTCTACTATTACAATAATACCATTTATTGCCCTTCATTACAATATGAGTGTAATTTATCTATGAGATGATGATGTACGAATAATGTGAAACTCAAAAAAATAAGACTAGTAGATGTTTTATGGTTTGTGTAGTTCTCGAGTTAAAGTAAAATGATAATGTATTATTGAACTTACTTGTCCAACGGATAAATTCTCGGTGACCTTTTGTGCTTAAAATATATGAATTATAGAAAATTATGTGGATCATGTTGATTAGTTTAACAAAACAATTAACTAATTCAAAGTTCCAAGTGCTTAAAGTGTTAGGATTTGTGAACTAATGTACATAATCACCTCTTTTTGGCTACTTAATGATACCATAAAACTGATTTTGAATTTAAAATAAATAATGCCACAAACCATACAAAGATATATTTTTATGACTCTATAAATTTGATTTTAATTATCAAAAATTCTAATTTATGTCTCTTTATCACAATGTCACAATGGTGAAATCTACATCCTATCAGTTAAAAGATAAGCCCTAATCTCTCTAACATTTATCTAAACTCATAACAACTCCTACATATATTTATAGGGTTTGTTTTATTTTCCACACCTATATACATATATTTGAAGAGACTCTTAGTCACATTGTAATGCTAAGTGAATATTTTGATTGTTATGTGTAGCAATTGATTTGTTTGAAATTCAATATTATTTAATAATAATGCATATTAAAATGTAAAAAAAAAGTTTAATTTATAATTGGTTTAGGAAATGATGATATGTATTGGCTACACTCAAAAGTTTCCATCAAATATTATTAAAAGTTTTGTGGACATGTTTGCACTTAAATAGTTATAAAATTAATATTTTATTCTCTATAGCAATATAAATATAGTTGAAGAGACCTTTTGTTAGCACTGTAGTGCTATGTGAATGTTTTGTATAGTTTATTTATTTTTTAAAATTTTATCATTATTTAAAATAAATATATATTAAATTTAAATATTTTTTTCTTTAAAAAATTAGTTTAGGAGATGGTGATGTAAATTGGTTTCACTTAGAAAATTTTCATTAAATCACATGTTGAACAAATATGAAATTATTTGCACTCTAATAGTTTAATAAAATAATATTTTATTTTCTATATTCATATAAATACATTATAGTGATATGTATGTGTTTTGTTTGTTGAATATAATTTATTGATTTGCTAAAGAATAATAAGCTATTCTTTTATCGTATATAATTTATTGATTTATGGTAAAGAGACCTAGTTCATATTCCCATGTTCATAGTCTATATAAGGCCAAGTAAGTGGGGTCAATACCTTCTCTTTCATTGTCAACCCACTCTCATAAAACTAAATTATTAGTTTTCTAATAAGAAAGGTGTTAAAACTACTTATGTTTTTAGGGACTTGTGTCTCCAAATAACTAGTGAGCTCGTGACATTGTACTATATTGGTTCACTATAAAGAGTTATGCATTTGTGTAGAATTAATACACTTTAAGAAGTACATCTATTTAGTGGTATATGTTTATCATGTAGGATGCGCCTTGTACATTTGTGCCATTTTGAAATGTCAAGGTATTATGTTTTGATGAGATATTTTTTTGTATTAGAAGTCTCCTACATTGATTGCCTTTGTTTCTTTTCATATGGTTCTTTTACACGAGCAATTCGTGAATGATAGAGTCTTACTTGGTTTGGGAAATTCTTGATGGATTTGTGTGAGCTTTGTAGTTGGTAGAAAAATATTCTCATAGTATTCTCTTTTACATCAATAGATTACATGATGACACCAAGAATGCCAGATATGGTAAATAGTAAAAGGTGATCAGTACTTGATATTTCAACTTTGATATATGTAGTTATATGCTAAATATTTTGACATAAATCCACTTCATGTGTTCACAAGGTTAATGTGAATTTGACACTTGCATTGCACAAGTTGATTATTACTTGATTGGTTCTTCACGTGTAACATGGAACTTAACTATGGTTAAATAAATTCCATGCTTCTATTATTATAGCAAATCCATTTATTGTCCTTCATTATGATACAAGTGTAATTTGTTTGTGAGGTGAAGACATGCATCTTATTATGCGAAACACGTGAAAAATCTGAGACTTGTAAATGCATTATAGTTTACGCAATGTTTGAGTTAAAGTATAATGATAATCTATTATTAAACTTACACTTCCAATGAATAAATTCTCTATGATCTTCTATGCTCAAAATAATTGTATTGTAGAGAACTATTTTTATCATGTTGATTAGTTTAACAAAACAATTAACTAATTCAAGATATTGAGTGTTTATTGTTAGGATTTGTGAATAGAAATACACAATCACTTCTTTTGGCATACTATGGTCAAATTTAACGATACCATAAAATAAAAACAAATAATGCCATAAATGATAGAAAGACACATTTTCACGACGTTATGAATTTGATTATGATTATTTTAAAATTTAGATTATATCTCTTATCATAATATCACAATAATTAAAACCACATCATTTCAATTACAAGGTAATCCCTAATCTTTCTAAGTTTATTTCCACACATCTCTTTTTATTTTAGTTATATTATTTTTAACTCAATAATTTATCCAGAGTTTAATTGTATTTTATGACTCATCATCATTATCTCCTACATATATGTATAACTCACATATATTATTTCTTATATATAGATTCTTTCTTGATTGCATTGTAATGTTATGTGAGTATTTTATTTGTTATGTGTGGTTTAGTAATTTGTTGAAGATCAATATTTAATGTAGAACATATTAAAATTTAAAGAACTTTTACTTTATTGTTATGTGTGGTTTAGTAATTTGTTGAAGGTCAATATTTAATGTAGAACATATTAAAATTTAAAGAACTTTTACTTTATTGATATGGATTGGCTACACTTAGAAAATTGAAAAAAATTATACAGGTGTTTGCACAAAAATAGTCTTATAAAAAATAAAATAAAATAATTCTTTACACCAAAATAAATATATTTGAAGAGACTTCTTGTTGTCATTGTACTAATATGTAATGTTTTGTTTGTTGTATATAATTTATTGATTTGTTGGAACTTAATTATTATTTAATATACACATATGTTAAAATTTATTGTAAAAAATTGATATAAAAAATGGTGATGTCGATTGATTACACTTCCCAAATTTTTGTCCAATACTATTAAAACATCTACAAAGCTAATAATATTTTATTAACCATATCTATAGAAATATAATTAAATAGAATTCTTGTCCTTACGTTAAATCAATATTTTCTTTGTTGTGGTATATAATTTATTGATTTGATGAAAACTAATCATTATTAAATAATTAAATTTAAAAAGCTTTTACTTTAGTTCCCATTAAATTTATTGGAGTTGAATGGACTATATCGACTTTGTCAGCAACCCCTTTATTTGCCGTCCAAATGATGACGACAATTAGAAAAAATAAAATAAAAAATAAAAATGTTGTGTGGGCGATTAATTCAGATGTCTTCTAAAGTTAAAGCGGAGGAAATTTCGACTGACAAATTATATATATTTTTTAAATTGAAAAAATGTTTATGTTTTTATTTTTTTTTAAGTTGAAAAATGCAGGCAAATTGTACTTGCGATTTAATAGGCCTGCAAAAGTCGCCTTGTCATAAAAGTTTGTTGGGATCATAATGTCGGAGCTTTCTTCTTTCCTATCAAACATAATGTAACACTTCTAATCATATGTTGACATTTTTCATTCTCAATGTGTATTGAATTCAATTTGAAATATATGTGGCGTGGCGTGGGTGTCATAATATTATGTTATTTATCAAGGTTCAAATTTTTTAAATTGTGATTAGATTAGATTAGATTTTTCGACGATTTTGATGGATTAAATCGTATAGATTTGATTTTTCAATGATTTTGATGGATTAGATCGTCTTATTTCGTGATAGCTAAATAATATTTTTTAGTATAGATGCGTACTCCTTCATAAAATTGTAATCTCGTATTCATATGATTGAATTTTAAAAAAATTTATAGTTCTTATTAAATGTTTGACAAAATGTCTATACAGTACCTAGGATGCACCTTTGATTGCATTTATTAATTATCAAAAAAATTTAAAAGTTGCATTTTGATTTTTAATTAATTAATAAATAGGATCAAAGGTGCATCTCGGTGCTGCATAGGCATTGCAGTTTGAGTTCCTTATATAAGAGCGTAGTTTTAGTAGCAATTATTAGTTCATAGTTTGTAATTTTTGGATTTGATTGTGTGAGAGTTTTTCTCCTCCTTATGCACTCTCTCATCCTGATGATCGATCATGGAGTGTGATCCGAAACGCTGATGCAAAACTCTCACACAATCGAATCTAGAAATTGTGAACTATGAACATAATGGATTGTGGAAATTTGATGTCATTAAGCAATTATTAGTTCCTACCAATAGTAGGTTCCTAAAGTATTTATTAAATTTTAAAGGCTTTTAGTTTTTGATTTTTTTGCATGTATGCAGATGAATTTGAACTTGGTATGCATTTTTTCCGTAGCTATAACAAACAATTTCCACCTATTTTTCTTGTTTATCAAACATTTGAACTTCACATTACTAATGTTTGATATCATGTCAAAGTGTTGTCAATATCTTCAAGGATTTAACATTTTTTTATAATTTTTTTTTTATCTAACTTTTTATCGGTTATTATGTTATTTTTCTAAATGAATAGTCTTATTGTGCAACTTTTTTACTTTCATTTTTGGTTGTTGTAAACAATCAATTGTATTGATGCATTTTTTGATTTACTAATAAGCTCCAATATTTGTTATGAACTTTTTCATATTCGATGTAGACGAAAATTACTAACAAATATTTTCATCCTTTACTCTCCACAAAAATTGTTGGATGAGGTGCTCAACCCACAACATCATATTTGTATTAAATTTTCCACTTGTCTTGGTAGGATAGCCTTTTCTTTAGAACTTTCTCATTATTACAACTCTACTATCAGTACTTGTCATGATAGATAGTATAGTGTTCAATTCAAAAATATTTTTCAATTTGTCTATCCAATATCAATAAATCATTTTGGTAATTTTTTATTGTCAATGTAGTATGCAATGTTGAAATAATTTGATCGACTACTAAGGTTGCTCTATTTTTGTAGCCTTCATGTGAATCAATGCTATGCTTAATACCACAATCAACATGCGTCATCTACCAAATATCAAATCAAATAAGTTTTGTGGAAGTCAAATAATATTTATTACAATCTATGGTGAGGTATGACATTTGAAAGACAAATCAAGATATACATTTATTCATAAATCAACATGCAACTACTCAATGACTTGATGTATACATATAATTTTTTCTCATCAATATAGTTTGCAATATTGAAAAAATGTGATTGATTACTAAGTTTACATTTATTCATAAATCAACATGCAACTACTCAATGACTTGATGTATACATATAATTTTTTCTCATCAATATAGTTTGCAATATTGAAAAAATGTGATTGATTACTAAGTTTACCCTCTTATTGTAGCCTTCACATGAATCAATGCACTTGCTAAATACCAATCAACATGCCCCAAGTACTCAAAAGAAAATCAAATTAGTATCTCGTAAGTCAAATAATATTTATTACAACTTGTGGTGAGGTATGGCATTCAAGAGACAAACTAAGGTATACATTTATTTGTAAATCAACAAACAATTGCTCAATGATCTTGATGTGCATGTAAAATTTTCTCATCAATACTACTCTCAATGTTGAAAAAAGTCAAATTACATCTTTTAATGTGCATGGTGAAGTATGCCATTCAAAAAATGTTGAGGTGTAAGATTATTCATAAATCAACATGCAATTGCTCAATGAAATTGACCTTCCAATGCTCAAAATTGGGATGTAACAAATTTGAAGAGTAAACATATCTAACATCCGAAAATCTAAAACATATAGAATCTAAATGAGGACTTGCTATAAAAATTGTTGAGATTTAGTAAAGGTTATAATGTTTTATTTCTAATTTTATATGTTGTAGATTGAGAAATGATTTAAAATATAAAAAAAATCATTTTTTACTAATCAACAAGCTATTCACATGGTATACTTTGTAGATTTTTAAGGGACTTGTTTTTCTTTCTTTCATTTATATTTACTTACTTTCTACAAGACTATAACTATAAGTTGCTTGGCCTCACCTTGTTGGCAACAACAATGAAGGAAAACTGAGAGGAGGGGGGGGGGGGGGGGTGAATCAGTTTTCATTGGATTAAACAATTTAAGCACAATCTTAGATTTGATCAACTGCAACAAGAATAAAGATAAACACAATAACATCAACACACATAACACCAAGATTTTTGAGGTGGAAAACCCGGTTAAGGGAAAAACCACAGTGGTAACCTACCCACAATAAGATGATACTTTGTAGTAGTATGTGTAAATATTACAATGGGGAATGCACATGCATTGAGACACACTGCATAGAGCTCACTGCTCAAAATATGATGACCCAGAAGGATACAACCCTCAGAGAAGGTTCACTACCTTACAATAATATTCGGACTACAATCCGGTTAAGATGAACTGAAAGAATAACATCTCCAAATGCCTGATGACAGTTCTAGTTAAGCATAATTATCTACCTTGCAACACACTCTGCTCTACACTTTGCACCGAAAGATAAATTCTCTTGGTCACACATGCACCACTCTTTGATAATGAAGACACAACTACGATACTTGAATTACATGAATATAACACCTATTTATATAAATCATCAACCTTGACTACAAGGTCGTCTCAACCCTTAACACCTAATTACAAAATTACATCACACGATACATAAATCAACCACTAGACCAATACAATTCCATAGATGACATAGCACGAACTCAAATCAAATCCTTGAACACGCAACACCACTAGAAATCTTGCCAAGATCAACTGCAACACGTTACACCATTGAACACGAAGAATATCACCAGACCCATAAGATCTTCAATAATGCGCACAATGATCAATGCGAACCACCAAATCAAATAGGAAATGATTAGGAAACACCAACAAGCATGTTAGAATCATCTGCAACAATTGCACCAACACCACTTAATCAAATCTTCATTGATCAACACACTAATACTCAAGAACACTCAACAACAACAACTAGGACAAGAAAGGTAACTTGCGGAGCACCAAATCATGAACTAGCTAAATTGAAGATACACACGAACATCCCAAACACTTTCCCAAATCCGCAACATAAGATATAATTGTTCTGGAGCACAACGGATCAAACACCAAAACACTACAACACTGAAAATCAATCTTTATACCAGAATCCACAACTCGATTAAATCACCACTTAGCATCATGAAATCAATATGGAATGAAGTATCTCTAGCTGATTCAACATACCAAATAGATAAATGAACTAGATCAACTCACTGCAAACACTGAAACACCGAAACACCAAAACACCAAAACAACTCTCTGCAACACCAAAACATAGGAATATGTTGACATCAATGACAACAACATATCCTAGCAGCAACAATATCCAACAATCTCCCCCTTTGGCATTGATGATAACATATGAATGTGAAAAACAATCAATGCAAAGGAATAAATCAACACCAGCGATCTCCCCCTAAGATCATGCACACAAAGCTTCAAAGATAAGGCAATTTTTCACATGTTTCTCTCCTCCTTTGACAACAATGCCAAAGACAAAATACAAATCATTATTCTCTCCCCCTTAGAATAATATCTCCCACAAACACAAACTCTGAACCACACACTAACTACTCCCCTGGAGTAGCAGCACAAGCTCATCAACCCAGATAAGAAGATAAGACTATGAAGTCCACCATATTAATGTATCTCAATGCATCTAGTTCTCATCAAGAGGGGTAGAGACCCCTAACTTGTTTCTCAAATATAAAAAATTTATCTACAGGCAAAGGCTTAGTAAAAATATCTTCTATCTGATCTTTTGTAGATACATCAATTTGACTTCTTCATCATTGACTTTCTTCTTCAAGAAGTGATACTTAATTGATATATGCTTTGTTTTAGAATGCAGTACTAGATTCTTGGAAATATTAATAGCACTTGAATTTTCAAAATATATAATAGTAGGCTCATCATAAACAACTCTAATGTCCTTCAACATTTGTTTCATCCAAACTACCTGAGTATAGTTGCTAGTAGCAACAATGTATTCAGATTCAACAATAGATTATGATATAGCATCTTGTTTCTTTCTCGCCCATGAAACCAACTTTTTCCCCAAAAAGAAAGCTCCACCGATAGTTCTCTTCCAGTCATCAACATCACCTGCCCATTTAGCATCAGTATAAGCACATAACATGAAATCATAATTCTTTGGACACCACAAACCATAATCAACAGTCCCCTTCAAATATCTGAAAATCCTCTTCACAACAGTAACATGACTCTCTTTAGGATCACCTTGAAATCTTGCACAAAGACAAACAATATGCATAATATCCAGTCTAGTCTGAGTCAAATACAACAGTCCAGCAACCATAAATCTATACAAGGTTTGATCAACTTTCAGAGTTTCATCTTGTGTAGACAACTTGCATCTAGTCACCAGAGGAGTTCCAATAGGTTTGGAGTCCTCTAACCCAAACTTCTTCAACAATTCCTTGACATACTTAGATTGAGAAATGAAAATACCTTTAACAGTCTGTGTAATCTGCAATCCTAAGAAGAATTTCATCTCACCTATCATAGACATCTCAAACTCTTTCGGCATATCATCAACAAACTTCATACTCAAATCATCATCTCCTCCAAAAATAACGTCATCAACAAACACTTCAACAATTAAGATGTTATCATTATCAACCTTAAAGTATAGATTACTGTCAACCTTTACAAAATCCCAACTTCATCAAATACTTATCCAATCTAGCATACTAGGCTCTAGGGGCTTGTTTAAGTCCATACAATGCTTTCTTCAATCTGCATACCATGTCTCCTTCATATGATAATGAAAATCCATCTGGTTTCTCAAAGTAGACTTCCTCTTCCAAATCTCAATTCAAAAAGGTTGACTTCACATCCATCTGATATACCTTGAAATTCTTATAAGCAACATATGCAAGAAGTAATCTAACAACTTTGGTTCTATCTATCGGAGCAAAAGTCTCCTCATAATAAATTCCTTCCATCTAAGAACACCCTTTACATACTGGTCTTACTTTGTTTCTTACCACTTCACCGACTTCATTCAATTTATTTCTAAATACCCATTTTGTACCAATCACATTCTTGTCTTTAGGTCTTGGAATAAGTTCCCATGTGTTATTCTTCTCAAATAGATTCAACTCTTCTTCCATAGCTTTTATCCAATTCTCATCTTTACATGCTTCTGCAACATATTTAGGTTCAATCTTGGAAATCAAATATATCTCTTCAGCAACAATCCTTCTCCTAGTCATCACACCTTTTTTTTTGTCACCAATAATCTGATTTTTTGAATGATCCAATTTTATATACATCAGAGTCTTCTGATTATTCGAATTCTCAGGTTCTTGAACTTCTTCACCGGCAACAACAATATTTGGACTAACTGTCTCTATCAGAGCATTCTCCTTTAGGATCTGAGTCTTCACAAGCTTTGAAATGACATCCTGATCATCAAACTCATATCTGCATGCTCTGATCTGCTTTCCATGACATTCATCAACCTTCACATTTGCACTTTTCACTATCTTCTTCAGTCTCTTATTGTAACACCGGTAGGCCTTGCTCTTAGTAGAATAACCCAAAAATATTCCTTCATCACATCTTGCATCAAACTTTCCTATATCCTCATCTCTTTTGATATAACATTTGCTTCCAAAAACTCTAAAATATCTAACCGTAGGAACATGACCAAACCATAACTCATAAGGTGTCTTACCGGAATCACCTTTTATATGCACCCGATTAAATATGTGAACAACAGTGCTAACAACTTCTCTCCAAAAGGTCTTTGCAACATCTCCTTCAATCAACATAGTTTTAGCGGCATCCAAAATAGTTTTGTTCTTCCTTTCAACAACTCCATTTTGTTGAGGGGTTCTAGGAGCAGATAACTATCTTCTAATTCCATTCCTTTCACAAAATGAATCAAACTCACCATATGTGAATTCTCCTCCTTTGTCAGATCTTAGACATTTCAGCTTCAACCCTGTCTCTGTCTCCACCGTAGCTTTGAATATCTTGAGTTTCTCCAGTGCTTCTGATTTCTCCCTTAGAAAGGTAACCCACATCATTATAAAGTAGTAATCAATCAACAACATGAAATATCTGTCACCCTAACACTTCTCACTCTTGCAGGACCACACAAATCAGTATGCACAAGATCTAATAATCCATTAGATGTATACTTCATAATCCTCCATTTTCTAGTGAAATAATCTATTCAAGGAACTCGTCTCATCATCAGAGCAATCTTCCAACTCGAGCACCCCTTCGTCATTGGGTTCCATGTCTTTCCCCCATTCATTCATACCTAACTCTCCACCCTCACACTCTAAAAATTCTTGTTTTCTTTCCCAACTGACATTCTTTACATATTGGATTATAAGGTTTCAGAATCTTAGACAAATCTCTAACAACTTGAGTAGAACTTATCTTAATCATGTAGTTAGAATTAACATGACACATCATTCTATGCCACAACCAACTTTCATCTATCTAAAAAATCAAACAACTTTTCTCACCAGCATTCAAGTGAAAGATATTACCTTTATTCTTAGTCCCAGATGTAATCTCTATACCAGAGGTATTCAGAATATTGCATTTACCATTCTTGAATTGCAAATCATATCCCTTATCAACCATTTGTCCAACACACAAAATATTATGCTTCAAACCTTCAACATATAAGACATCATCAGTATTATGATTACCATCAAAAGAAATAGAACCTCTACCACGAATCACACAAGTTTTATTATCACCAAATCTTACTATACCACCATCATACTTTTGCACATTCACAAATTTTCTTTTATCACCTGTCATATGATGTGAACAACCACTGTCAATTACCCATTCATCTTTCTCTTCAATCTTAGCAGTCAAAGCTTTCTCCTCAACAATGCAACTTGTAGAATTCATTGGTACCGGATCATCTTCCTTGATGGCAATAAATATAAATTCATCTTCTGAATTCCCATTCTCAAATTCCTCATCTATCACACCTTCATCAACAACATAATAAAATGTCTTCTGATATATGTACTTCCGGTTAGGCTTATAGGGATTATCATACTTATCATGCTTCTCATATCTATCAAGCTTATCATATCTTGACATTCTTTTAGGACACCTAGAAGCAAAATGTCCTATCTTATTACAAGAGAAACATTTCAAAGGTAACTTTCCATCATACTTACTGGCTCCCTTAGGCAATCTTTGAGCAATAAGTGCTTCAAGCTCATCCAACTCTTTTTCTTTTTCTTCCATCTCTCTCATTTCTCTATCTTATCTGCAAACCCTAGATGAACTCTCTCCTGGATCATACTTCTGCTTCCCGAACACAGAGGCTTTAAATGCAGTCTTAGATTTACCATGTGATTCTCCAAATTCACTCAACTTAAAAGCAAATAGCTTACCAACCAACATGTCTCTTGTCATAGTAGTCACAATCCAGATCTCATCAATAGCAACAACTTTAGATTTGTAAGCAGGAACCAAGGATCTCAACACTTTAGCAACAATACATCTTCCTCAAGAGTTCCACCGATACATCTGATGTTCATAACAAGTTCATTCATCTTAGCCATAAAGGTTGACATGTTCTGATCATCTCCCATCTTCAACATCTCATACTTTCCTTTCAAACTCTGTAACTTAGCAACGTTGACATGTTTATCTCCTTCATACAAGGTCTCTAACTTCTCCCAGACCTCATGTACAGTCTACAAACCCATCACATTAGTCATCTCTAAATTGGTCAAGGCACTCAAAAATGCATCCTTAGCTCTTATGTTATATTCAACATCCTTGATATCAGTAGCAGTAACCAAACCATTCTAAGGAACAATAGGTATTCTTTGTAATCTTCCAATAATCTTCTCCTAGACACTTCAAATGACACTCCATCTGATCCTTCCATATAGTGTAATTGTTTCCATAAAATCTCAAACTCTCTTTCTTGAACACATAGGTTTCAATCTCAGATCTCCTCAAGTGGTCAAGCTTCTTTCGGAGGATCTACCTCTGATACCAATTATTGGCAATAACAATGAAGGAAAACTGAGAGAAGGGGGGGGGGGAGGGGGGGGTGAATCAGTTTTCACCGAATTAAACAATTTAAGCACAATCTCAGATTTGATTAACTTCAACAAGAATAAAGATAAACACAATAACAACAATACACATAACACCAAGATTTTTGACGTGGAAAACCCAGTTAAGGGAAAAAACCACGGTGGGAACCTACCCACAATAAGATGATACTCTGTAGTAGTATGTGTAAATATTACAATGGGAAATGCACATGCATGGAGGCACACTACCCAGAGATCACTACTCAAAATATGATGACCCAGAAGGATATAACCCTTAGGGAAGGTTCACTACCTTACAATACTATTTTGACTACAATTCGGCTAAGATGAACTGAAAGAATAGCATCTCCAAATGCCTGATGACAGTTCTAGTTAAGCACAATTGTCTTCCCTGCAACACACTCTGCTCTACACTTCACACCGAAAGATAAATTCACTTGTTCATGCATACACCACTCTTTGATAATGAAAACACAACCACGATACCTAAATTACATGAATATAACACCTATTTATACAAATCGTCAACCTTGACTACAAGGTCAGCTCAACCCTTAACACCTAATTACAACATTACATCACATGATACATAAATAAACCATCGAACCAATACAATGCCATAGATGACATGACACAGACCCAAATCAAATCCTCGAACATGCAACAACATCATAAATCTCACCAAGATCAACCACAACACGTTACACCACTGAAAATACCGCATAACACGAAGAATATCACTGGACCCATAAGATCTTCAATAACACACACAATGATCAATGTGGACCACCAAATCAAATAGGAAACAATTAGGAAACACCAACAAGCACGTTAGAATCATCCACAATAGCTTCACCAACACCACTTAATCAAACCTTCATCGATCAACACACTAATACTCAAGAAAACTCAACAAAAACAACTTGGACAAGAAAGATAACTTGTGGAGCACCAAATCACAAACCACCTGAATTGAAGATACACACAAACATCCCAAACACTTTCCCAAATTTGCAACACAAGATATAATCATTCCTGAGCACAACGGATCAAACACTAGAACACTGCAACACTAAAAACTAGTCTTCATACCGGAATCCACAACTTGATCAAATCACCACTTAGCATCATGAAATCAATATGGAATGAAGTATCTCTAGTTTATTCAACATACCAAATTAATAAACCAACCATATCAACTCATTGCAAACACCAGAACACCAAAATAACTCTTCGCAACACCAAAACACAGGAATATGTTGATATCAATGACAACAACATATCCTATCAACGACAATATCCAACACACCTTAATCTAAAACGAGTTAAATATTTCATAGTATAACTCTATCCCACCTTAGATTTTATGTAATTATTATCCAACAAAACCTTCTAAGCTTTATACTTCATGCATTTCAACTTGTCAATCTCTCAAATTTGTCAAGAATCACATATGTTATTATTAGAAAATATTTTTAGTTCTATGGCCAAAGCACATGAAATTATTTGGGTAACCTATGCTATCAAGGCCATTAGCAATAACTATATTATTTACTAACCTAAGATGTATCCTATCTCAAAGATAGATTTTTGTAAACTTAAGTTGCTTTAGTTGATTGAGTATGGACAAAACTAAAACATTAGATTTGTAACTTGAATCTTAGATGTGGAGTAGTGAACTAGAGAAATCCACATATGTACAATTAGATGACTTATTGGGGGTTGTTACATATTCCTATGTTAATAGTTAGTACATTATTAATTTAAAAATATTATTTAAGGATATTTGCTAGAATGCTTTGAGTGTTTCACTATCTCTTTCACTTGATTAAGGTAATTTGACACATCTATTTGATTTCGAGAAGAAAAACCACTTAAGAACATAATATTTGTATAACATGTATAATTCTTGGTTAGTAGGATCGTCTCAAAGTAGTTCAATATTACCTTACAACATAGGCAAGGAAAAAGTGTCGATTGGGTCAAGAGCATTCAACAAAGCACTTGATATTTATAATCTATTAATTTTTTAATATAAAATGATAAAAATCAATCTTATGTAGTTATTATTGAAGGAATGCTTTGTAAGAAAGAAATGTAGGAATTAATTCCAAGTATTTGATTTGTCAATGTGTAAGAAAAATGTTGCCAATTAAAAGACATACAAATTATCATATCATGTGACTTTGTAATGCTGTTGATTAAAAAAGAGAGATTTGTAAAAAAAATTGGCATGGATAAAAGTAAATGTTTCTAGAAATTGTGACATTTTGGTTTGAGAATGAGATTAAGATATTAGGTGTAAATAGTAGCGACAACTTACATGTTTCAAACATCTATAAGAATTTGCAATCTCCATAGTTGAATAATTATTTTACTTGCCTTTTTGTTTTAGTTTTATTTATTCTAAATAATTAGAGCTCAAAATAGATCCACAAGTTATAAGAAGCAAACTACTCTCTATTTTTATATCACATATATGTATTTCTGGATAAGCTTTCATCTTTGGCCTTGACTAGACATATTTAGATAGTAACATAATCTAGATGAATATGAATGATTTTTAATATTTGTTTGAAATTCATCAATTCAAATATAACCTGATTGAACCATGAATATACACATCAAATATGATGGTTTTATGTGTTATAACTTATTCTTTAAAATCTAGATTTTTTTACTTAAGCTGGATACTACAACCTTGATTTTAACTATATATAGTAAAATAAGTACAATACTATGTCAAAATGTGTATTATAATGTCATGTGCATATTGTTTTATGTTGGTCCAAATAATACACATGATTTTTTTTCTATAGTTCAACATATCATCCAGAGAAAGATGGAAAGACAGAGAGGGTTAACCAGGTGTTGGAGGACATGTTGAGGATGTACGTCATAGATCAACAGTCTAGATGGGAGGAGTACATTCATTTGGTTAAGTTCACATACAATAATGGGTATCATAGTTTGTTTGGTATGTCTCATTTCCAGGCATTATATTGTTGCCCGTGTCGTACACCCTTGAGTTGGGACAAATTAGAGGCCATAGTGCTTCTTGGATCAGAGATGTTGTAGGATTTGGAGCAGCAAGTGCGACGTATTAGAGAGCATATGGCAGCAACACAAGATATACAAAAGAAATATGCAGATGCTCATCAGGTTGATTGTTAGTTTTTAGTGGGTGACAAGGTGTTCTTGAGGGTGCATCCATGAAAGATTCCTATCCGATATGGAAAAGGATCTCAGTTGGCGCCTCACTTTGTTGGACCATTTGAGATATTGGAGAGGATCGGTCCTATAGCTTATCTCCTAGCCTTGCCACCCAGCTTGTTCGCATACATGATGTGTTTTATATATCGGTTTTGAGGCCTTATTACCCTGATGTGACATGTTTTGGATTGGCATTCATTGCAGATAGAGGATGAACAACTTTCTCTAGAGCTCGTGTGCATTCTTCAGCATCGAGGGTTGACTCTTAGGGGTCGGGACATAGAGTAGGTAAGGGTCCAATGGGACCCAAATGATGATTCTTCGGTGACTTGGGAGGATTCTTCACAGATGAGAGAGTTATACCCCTATTTGTTCTCAAGCTTCTAGGAGTAAGCCTAGGCAAAGGGGGGGAGGATGTAGTGTCCCTCCTAGACTTGCATTTTGATTTGCGTCCTAATAGACTTATTTAGATATATGATGGTTAGTTGGATGGTTATTTATGACTATTCTGCTATATTAGATGGTATCATTGATACTAGGACTTTATGTGGATTCATGTTATCTATTATAACTCTTTATGATTGATGATGCAAGACTTATTATATGGCATATGATATTTGATGGTTCTTATGGATGTTGATACATAGTATCACCTTGATGGATGGATTTATATGAATACATATGATCATTGTTTACATGGATTATGTGACTTATGATGATACTAACCCTATTTCATGATAATGATTCTATGCGATGCTTTGATATTATATTGCGTGACTGTCTTCGTGAGTAGAGACGATGCCATATCACTCATTGCAAGAAGGACATGTCATCATGATTCTCTATCACTTGTCTATTCATGAATATGTATCATATATGTTATATTGGTCTTTGATGCAGGTTTGAAGGTACCAAACATCGACTCCACCTGTCTTCACTGTCTTCATAGGTCTGAGTGTGTCTTTATCCCAATGACAAGTTGTTGGAGATGACATAGTTTCCCTCACACACTCTAGGTCTAAGATGTGTACCTTGTCAATTGCGCCACGACACAAGTTGAGGTTAGAGTCTTGTGTTATGTTTGTTCCCTTGGTGTAAGTGGGTCTGAGTCCATGTTTATGTGATTATTATGTAATTGTTTAATTATTGGATTATAGATATTTATTTCATTATTTTAGGATGATGATTTCTTTATGAGATTTTATTTAACCAATTAGGATTTATTTACTTGGTTTATTGATTTAATCATTGTGTATTTTAATCATCAATTTATTGGAATTGAGGAACACTGAGGGCGGGGGGGGGGGGGGGGGTTGAATTAGTGTTCTACTGGTTAACAGATTTTATGATTTAACTTTAAACCACCAAAAGCATAAGCATGAAACTAGAATACAGAAACACAAAACAACCAACCACAAAATCATAACACCAAGTTTTTTACATGGAAACCCAAATGGGAAAAACCACGGTGGGATTTGAACCCACAATATTATTCCACTATGACCAGTAGAAAAACAATATTACAAAGGGGAAGCACTTGCATTCAGGCACACTGCCTAGAGCTCACTACTTAATACAAAAACAGGGCTACAACCTTGGAGGAAGGCACACTGCTTTACAACTGCTTGCAAAAGATTACAATAAGAAATGAATTGGTAAATAGCATCTAAATATGCCAGGAATCAGTTTCGGTTAAGTTCAAATGATCCGTTGTCACTAATTTGCTTGTCTGCTCTGATGTACTCTGTTCTACTCACCAGATCAACTGAGATAAAAAATGCACAAGTAAAATTGCTCTCAAATGCTACAAAATATTTTCCACATCATCATACCCAAAAATCATTAAGTAGATCGGTCTTATATATCCACATACACTAAAATCAATTATCTTCAAGCCGACTTCATGAGATAGGAAAATATGAAATGTGTAGCTGCAAGTTGGCTTAAATCCTTATTAAAACTTTGCACCGGAACTAAAACACACAATCACATGCTTCCTATAAGTCTTGCCAATCACTTCTAACACATTACTAATCATCGAAATCACCAAAATTAACTAAGAGAATCCAGATACACGCTACATCAACAAATATGAAGAATAACCTGCTTTGTTGTTCTACCAGATACTAGATCTTCAATCACGTGCCATAATCAATATCGAAGGGTTAATTAGAATGATTATTATCTCCAGATACTTTACCAATCAATCCTGATCATCGAAGACAAAATCTACTTCACTGAAAGTGAGATCAACCTCAGGAACTCTAAACAAAGTGTTACCAGGTAGATTGATTACATAAGACATACTCCAGATCATCGGTTAGCCAAATCATCATACCAGATCAAGACAATTGATGCAGTTGCCATCAATAACAACTCATAAGAATCTGCATGTATCGAGCATTACCAATCTCCACCGGAGCATCACCAGAGCATCAAATGCCAACATAAGTATCTATTTATTGGTGATTTATTTATTTAAATTGATTATTGATGTTATTGAATTATTTCAAGTGATTTATTTATTTATTTGTTATTTGACGATTTATCTATTATTGATTTATTATTTATTTGTGTTGTTCTAATGTTGAACATCTATTTATTTATTTATTGAGGAATTATCAATTATTTGATATTATTTATTTACATTTATTTGTTATTGAGCAATTTATTTATTATTGTTGAGATTTATTTAATTGATAATTGTTATTGATTTTTGATTTATTGACTTTATTAATTTATTTATTGATATTTGTGATTTGATTCTATATTTTAATTGTGGGTCCTATTTATAAGGCTTTATTCTTTCAATTTATTAATTGATTATATTGAGTAATGAATCATTATGTAATGAGTTTTTATAAGCTTATATTCTTGGTAATTACAATTGAATATATTTACCTACCCTCACATATGATTGGTTGGATTTTAATCGGTAGGTAAATTATATTGAGGAAATAATATATGCCTCAAAACTATTCAAGTTAGGTAAATTATATAGTTTTTGGAATATTTTGATTGGTAGGCTTGCGATATAGTTTTGAGTTTAATTTTTGTATTTATCTGACTTCCTGTGCATTCACGGGGGTTGGAAATTTTTTTGGGAGCTTGAAGATTTGAATTTTGGAGACTTTGCATTTGGTTCTGGATTGGATTGTTGAAGGTTCTTTGCTGGATTTTGGATTGCGCTCTTAGATTTCAAATAGCTTCTTTTTTTTTCCAGGTTGGTTCCATTGTCCGACACTATGCATTTTGATTTTGGAATGTTTATTTACAGTTTTTTAAAAATATTGATTGGGGGATATGGATTTGTGATTTGTAGAAGTTTATATTGCTCTTAATAGAACATTGCTTGGGGGGAATTGCATTCCAATGTTTTCTATTTTCTGGATATTGTATTGCTGGAAACACAATTATGTATTCTCTATGATTGATTATGTTTTTAGCTCCTGTGAATGTTGAACCTTGATCTGGGATTAAAATTATATATTTCCTTGTATTGATTGCTTAATCCTCCTTTGTTATGAACCTATTTTGGTGTCTTGATCTCTGTCCTTGGGCTGAGAGCTCTCTGAGACTCTTTGTGATTTGACAGTTGGATGTGCAGAAAATTCCAACCAATTGTAAAGGCTACAATTAGATCTTTCAAGCCTTGCATGAGTCTCCTTATGGTGTTTGCAACTTTGTTCTCTCCCTCTTGTGGTTTTAGCTCTCTGTGACTCAGATTTGGCTCTGTAGGAGAAAGATTTGCTCAATGTTTTCTCTTTTCTGTGTATGCAACTTGCAACTTGTTATTCCTCATTTATTTTTGCATCCTAGAGGCCCTTTGAGTTGATCATGGGTGTCATTTTTGATCCCTTTTCTGATTTGGGCAAGTGTCCTATCCATATGAGTAGTTTATACTGCATTTTAGACACTTTTCACAAAAATGCTATAAGAACACCCAAAAATGCTACCGTTTGGACTAGGGGCACTATGGGACAAACCAAGGGTGCCACCATACACATCAAGAACACCAGTGTTCATACCAGGGGTGCTGAGAGACATGCCATTGGTGCTAAGGTCCTAAAATTGTAGATGCAAGCAAAATGACCAAAAATGCCATAGTATGGACCAGAAATGCTATGGTATGAACCATAAATGCCATGGTAAGTACCATAAATTCTAGGATACCTACCAAGGGTGCTAACAAAGGAACCAAGGGCACTAAACTGTCTTAGGGGTCTCAGAAAGTCAGTTTTTAGCTTGTTTTTGTGTATTTTTGGTTTGCGGGAGTACTTCAGAGGCTTGTGCTATTTGTATTGACATTCTCAGAGTTTATTATGATGTGTTTTGATCCATTATGATTTTTATTGCACTTTTATATGAGGTTTTATGCCTTACTATTGAGGTGTTTCATATGCAATTTGTGGCTCCGACAAGAGGGAGAATGCCTCATTGTTGAGGGATTGGTTTTATGACTTTAATGGGATGTGTTATGCCTCACTATTAAGTATTTGATGTTATTTGGACCTATTTTATAGTTTCCATTCATTATTGACTTATCCTTGATGTTGACTTGGTGAAGGCCTCTTTCTATGCATATGGTTTATGAGTTCTCTTTGCTCAGTTTGTGCTTAGTTTGCTGTGGTTGTTCTTGTATCATCTTTGGGCCTTCATGATGTTGTTATATGTTCTTTGGTTATGTATTTGTACCCTATGGTTTTTTTACATGGGAGGGAGAGTGGGCTCTTACATTTGTGGACTAGGGTCTTGAGCATTAGGCCTCTAGGAGGGGTCTAGACTTGATGGAACCACATGAAGAGTTTATTTGTAATTGCAAGAGATAACTTTAATAATTAATTAGTGGGTTTGGGTATTTATAAATTTACTAAATAAGATAATAATTGGATTCGTGTCCCACCTCATAACCCTTGAGGGATAGTCAGGATGAGTATGGGAAGACCATTGGAGTGGTAAACCAATCTCCCTTGAATGGCTCCAAGGTTGAGATGGTTCCACATGTCTATTAGGGTGAGGCTTGTCCCCTTCTATTGTGAGGATAGCATGATGAAACTCTTTCCATACATGTGTCCATTATCCATATTCCTTGGTTTGTTGTTTGTGCCTTTGGAGGTTATTTGTTTTGATTTTTCCATGTGATGTATTTGGTGTTATATTTCCTACGTTGGAGTCTTGTGGTGTCTTTTTGTATCCTTTGGTTGTTAGGTGTCAACTTAGGTATTGAGTGTGGGTTGTAACCTTTGTCATCTCCTCGCATGGGGGGTGGTTCCTATTTGGTTCCACATGGTCGGGTGGTTGATGCCTTCTTCCATTGGGATATTCCTCTTCTTGGATGTAGCATGCGTGGATTCTTAGACTCTTCATGTGTTGTTCTTCAGAGCTGATTTCTATACTCTTGGAAGAGAAGAAATTGTATCATAATGTATTGCAAATGTATAAGAGATGATGTGTCCTTATATAAAGTATTATCATGTATTTGAAATGGAAATTGTAATAGGATGATGTAGTGATTGGGAGAAGAGTTCCTTGATGTATCAGATGTTCATTATGTAATAGGTGTTTATGAGATCTATGTGAAAATGAAATGGAATAGTTATATGTATTTGAGTTGCATTTGCATTTATGAGATGGATTTGTATTATGTCATGCTTTAGAGTAAATGATGGAAATAATAGAATAGTTGCATTGATTCTTATTTGAGTAATTAGGAGTTTATTGGGGTTAAATGAATTCTAGATGCTTTTATTAGAGATTATTATGAGAATGAATTATACATATGTGTTAAAGTTATTCTTGATGCTTGAAAAATTAATGGTTAGAGCATAATAGAATATGATCTTCTAGATAGTTAAGTGTTATGTTAGAATGATGTCACATAGTGACGTTAAGATACCCTAGGGAAAGGATGTGTTTGCAAGATTATAATTGGATATGTGTTGATGATTATAAAGAATTAATCCGCTTGCTTAATATAGGTTTATGGTGTTATACATGTTGATAATATGTGTTCATGCAATTAGTTAATGTAATATTGATGTATGCATTAAGTGTTCGACGTTTTAAATTTTTTTTTGTCTCATTTGTTAGTAGATTTTAGTTTATTTCTCTAGGGTATTTTGGTGGGCATAACATAATCTATATGGACCATTCCTACAGTATGAACTCTGAATATTATCCAACTAAGACTTGGAATATTGGAAAAGGAATGTCAATCTTGTACCACAATGTTCCATATTTATTAATTAGTTGTATTTATTATTATTTTTACATGACAAAGATGGTGTCCCATATTGAGGTGGCATTCTTGGCTACATGTTGATACTTTTTAATATTTGTGAGAGTTTGTAAGAGCATCTAATACCATCATGTTATATAATAACATATTATGAGATTATAAGATGAGAATTACTTTTGATGAATTCTGTGATGCATAAGAGCATTGACTATGTAAGAGTTATATTAGTATTTTGACAAACATTATCAAATATCAAAGGCATCTTTTAATGGAAATAATGAAGACAAAATAGAGCACCCATGTTGGTTAATTGGTTATGAGAGAAAATGACAACATAAAATGATCTTCTAATATTAACATGTTGATTCATGTGCGAGTTGAGAGTTGAAATTTCTAATGAGGGTTTGTACATCATTTTTGGGGTGGTATTCTCTCATGGTTAAGGGTCTACCATTTATGGTTTCTTATTTTGTATTTTCTATATATTGGTTCTTAGGATGGAGATATAGTATGATGTAATTTTTGCAAGTGTTTATAATGTTCAAATTTCTCCAGTTTTGTGTTGGTTGCTCTTTTTTGAAGGCTTGAACTTGTTGATGCATTGAAATTAGATTAAAGGTGTGAATACATTAGCTCAAGATTTGGAGGATGAAATTTTCTCTGAAAGGTTTTCCTAGGACAAACACTATATCATGGTATTATTTTTTGTGTGTATATTTTCTTTTAAAATTGATAGATTATATTTTTGTACATTTATCTCTTTATTGATTAGAGTAGGCATTATTTTCCTATTAACTTTGTTTCATGGAGTGCCTTTGCATTTAATCTTATGTTTCCCTCAAGACACTAAAAATGGAGCCAAAAAACATATCCTCAAGGAAAATCACTTCATTTTTTTTTACAACCACTTATATGCATTTAATTTTTACCCCACCTTCAAATAATTGAAATCAAAACAAACAATGTAATCGACTACTCACTAGAATCACCACTTTGAATCTACTTTTACCCCATCCCTAAATTTACAAATTCTAGTGGTATATCTATGCTAATATAATCTTGTATGACACAACTATGTACAAAAAACATATTTCTGATAGTTCTGATACTTAATATAAGTACAGATCCGATAGACAACAAGATGAGAGGGGGGGGGGTGAATCATACAAACTTAATCATCCATAAAAACATCATATTCAACCTCGGCAACATATATATCAGTAATATAACCAAAACTGTTAAACATGCAAACTCAAAAGCATATGAACAATATAAACCTCATAACACCAGATTTAACGTGGAAACCTAAATAGGGAAAAACTGTTGTGGGATTTTAGACCCACTAAGAAATATACTCTTCTAGAGTATGCTCGGTTAAAAGCAAATCCTGTTAAAGATTACAAACACATTGCTAGATGTGACCCGTTTAAGGGATTTCCCTCAGCTCTGTTAGGATCTTCACTTTGTTAGAAGTGACCTTGTTAAAGGATTTCAAACACTCAATCAAAATGTCACCTTGCTAGAGGATTTACATATAAGACTGTTAAGTCCACTTGGTTAAGAGATTTCTGTCACTTTCACAAAATAATAGTAATAAAATCTATCTGCAACTTCACATCTAAAATGCTAAAGTAGATTCCTATTTGTTCAATACAATCTAGACATAGAACTAATCTTGTCTATCTGCTAGGCTTATATACTCTGTTATTCTAATAGGTCTTCAAGCTTCTGTGCTTGGTAATCACTATGTAGTATCCCTGTGTATACACTTGCCCGCATACATTGTTTATCAACAGTTTCCTATTTATAAACAATTAGGTAACCACCTAATCTCCTTGATCACATTTCCCATGATCAATCATAGCCATCAGATCTTCAATCTTGTCTAGGTTCAATGCATCTTTCGATCTGAAAATGTTTTACCCCGCCTTGGAACTTGCATAATAGTCTTGGAACTTGAGCCAGGGTATTCTGGTTCAATCTGAGCTATAGATCTTCATCCCGACTTTTCATTGCCTTAGATTCGTTAAAAAACTTCTTCCATGGCTTACCAATCATTTAATCTGCTCCAGCTCATCAGCTTCCTTCATTAAATACCACATGTAAACATTTAATGCATTCTGTTATAGCTCGGTTACAACTCAGTAACAACTCGGTGAATACTAAACTTCACTCGGTAGACATTCCGCCTTCATTAACCGATAGCGATAACCTTAGGGTTTACCGACTAGGTTCTTTGCTTGATAACATAGTATAGTATTAACCTTTACAATTTACAAAATATGTATGATGTTAAAACAATCTAAAACATCATGATCTCATCATTGTTTGACTCAGTAGTAGTTTCCCATTGAATACCTTATTCATCCCCTTATTCATCATATTCTTTCCTGTGTCTTTCACTGACATCTTTATAATCTTCATATCATACTTCTCAAGATATGGAAACGTCATACTGAATTAGAAAATCAATTTCTTGACATCAATGACAAAATAATAATATCAAGACAGTAAAACATCTTTAATCAGTTATATCCATAATCATCAACAACTTTCTCAATATCCTTATGAAATGCCAACAATCTTTTATTGTCTGTTATAATGCAATATTGCCAACAATCTCCCCCTTTGGCATTGATGGAAAAACCAATTGATTTGACCTTAAAAGATTTGGATTGCTGTGATTCTGAAATGTTGAAATGCTTTCCCCCATACATTAGACTTCTCCTATTTCAGTCTTCTTTCCAATCTGTAGTCTGCTCAGTTTTCTTTAGTCTTCTCCCCTGATAGGTCTTCTTCCTCTTTATAGTAGTCTTCTCCCCCTTTGTAGGTCTTCTCCCCCTTTGACAACAATGCCAAAAAGTAAAGAACTAAAACATAATTTCTTTCTGTAAGAAGTTATTTCTTGCTGTTGTGTATCAACTGAGTCTCGGTCAGAGCATTTGTCTTCAATTCCTGTTCCCTATAATATTTTCTATATTATTTCCTGTACACTTTTAGAAAACATCCTAAAGTGTATAACTCAGCATCAACTCCCAAAAGATATTCATTAGAGTCATCGGATTGATGCTTTCACTGAACTCGGTCAGTGAGTAGAAGATAGGGGTAGAACCCCTAACTTACTTCTGAGATATTCAAAAGTGTCCTTTGGTAGTGGCTTGGTGAAGATATCTGCTATTTGCTCCTTTGTGCTAACATACTCCACTACCACTTTCTTCTCTTGAGCTTCTTCTCTAAGATAATGATATTTGATAGATATGTGCTTTGTCTTAGAGTGTATAACATGATTCTTTGAAATATTAATGGCACTAGTATTGTCACAGAATATAGTTATTGGCTCGGTAACTTTCTCATTTATACCTTCCAACAGTTGTTTGATCCATGCAATGTTGGTACAATTCAATGCTGCAGCAACGTATTTAACTTCTGCTGTTGACTGTGAAACACATCCTTGTTTCTTGCTAAGCCAACTCACTAGTCTTTCTCCTAAAAAGAAAGCTCCTCCACTTGTGCTTTTCCTGTCATCAATGTTGCCTACCCAATCAACATCAGTATAAACTTTTAAATCAAAATCATTTCCTTTTTGATATACTAAGCCATAATCCTCTGTGCCTTTCAAGTATCTAAAAATTCTTTTGATTGCTGTCATGTGTGTTTCCTTAGGATCTGTAGAGAATCTTGCAACTATACCTACTGCATGTGCTATGTCTGGTCTGCTGTGAATAACATATTGTAGTTTTCCAATCATGGATCGGTAGAGTGTCTCATCAACAGATGCAGATTCATCATTCTTTGATAATTTGAAGTTGGTAGTCATAGGAGTACTTACTAGTTTTGAATCATCCATTCCAAATTTCTTCAAGATTTCCTTTATGTACTTGGATTGAGTAATAAAAATCTCATTTTTCATTTGCAGTATCTGTAAACCTATAAAATACTTTATCTCACCGATTAATGACATCTCAAATTCTTTGCTCATTTCATTTCCAAAGTTCTTGCATAAAGAGTCATTTCCACAAAATATAATATCATCAACAAATATGGCTGAGATCAGTATTCCATTTTCATCACTCTTCATGTACATGTTGCTGTTCTCACTTGTCCTTATAAAACTAATCTTAATCAAATAAGAGTGCAATGTTTCATACCATGCTCTTGGTGCTTGTTTCAAACCATATAAAGCTTTGTTCAATTTATATACATATATATTTATAAAAAATAGTAAAAAATATATAGTAAAAAATATATATTTATAAAAAATAGTAAAAAATATATCCATGCACTAAAGTTTCAAGTTATCAATATACACAAAAAAAATTGAAGAAAAAAGGTAAAATTTACTAAATAAAGTGTGGTGGCTTGTGTAACTTCAATTTCAATATTTTATCAACAACTAAATTATAGTGTCTACTTAATAAAAAACTACACTCAAATAATTTTTTTAATTTTTGTTAAAATTACAAACATAAATAGACAAAAGAATATAAATTTTATTAGTTTACATCATTTCAAAATTCAAAACATATATTTCACTTTCTATTGATTTAATTTAAAAAGTTGAATCAACATTTACCATTTCCTTTATAAAATTGTGACACGATTTTGTACTCTTACCCATGGGGTGAATCAGTCTAGACTTAATACTTAAAATTTATTACTTATTCATAAACTTTTTAACCTTATTCTTATCAACAATAATGAAATATATAACAATGAAACACCATGCACAAGAGGACACCAGATTTACGTTAAAAACCCAAATAGGGAAAAACCACAGTGAGAGTCAACTCACAATACATGTAATGATTATAATATAGTTTTAGGCTCCTTGCCAAGGAAGCACATTTCTCTCTGAAGAACTTGTAGGCTAGAGTGCAAGACCCCTGGGCAAGATACAAATCTTGTAATATGAAGATTACTTCTCTAGAGCATGATATACTGAATATATGAATTAGCAACAAATAGGTCGTCAATAATATTGTCTCTAGCAATCTCCAAACATGAAGCTATCCTTGAATCTTTGTCTCAAGTGACCAACTCCACAACAATCACCATAGATCGAATTTGTCACAATTAACTTCTATAAATGATATAATCATGTAGGCACAACACACATTGATCCACACACACATCTACACTCTTACGCTTACACCTTCAACATCAATTTGATCTTCTATATATACCATCTTATTCATCACAAACATCAATTAGGTTGGCCAGAACATAGGGCAAGCATAAGCGCAATCAAGTCGGTCACCAAAATAAAATTGTGATGAAAGCGGTCCAATCTAGGAGATAGAGAGGACCTAAAACATATTAAAACTTCTTAAAAAACAAATATTTGTGTGTTCAAATGTTAGTTCAACCCTTTAGGTTGGATTCCCAAGGAAAATACAACCCTAAGGTTTTGAAATCCCCAAGGTACACAATAATGTGAACTAATTTAGCATGGTTGCTTTATTATCTAGCTTAGGCTTCTCATAATATGAGAACATAATTATGAATTCATGTTTTTGTGAAGGAAAAAAATCTTCTCTCTCTCTCTCTCATATCTTCTCTTTATCTCTATACTACTCTATATCATCTCCCTCCTTTCCTCTCTCTTCCTCTCTCTCTCCCTCCAATATTTAGACCTATCGTTCTAACTCTCCCTCCCTCTCTCTTTGTCCCTCTTTAGATATATATATATCTCTTCACACTCCCTTTAGATATCCCTCCTTCCCTCTTCTCCTTCTCTCCCTCTCCTTTGTCTATCTCCCTTCCCCCTCCTCCTCTGTCTATCTCCCTCCCTCTCTCTCTCTACCTATCTCTCCTTCTAACCTTCTCGCCATACCTATTTCTCTCTCAGCCCACATAATTCTCTCTATACCTCTCCCTCCCTCCCCTCTCCACTTCTCTCTATCTTCCCTCTCCCTGTATCTCTACCTACCTCTCCCTTCACTACTCTTATCTTACCTATATCTCTCTCACCTTACATACCTCTCTATCTCTATTATTGTCTCCATCTCTACCTCTCTCCCCCTCCCTACTTTCCTCTTTACTCCTCTCTATCTCCCCTCTCCCTCCCTCCATCCTATCCTCTCTTCTTTTTACTATCTCCCTCTCTCTCTCTCTCTCTACCTATGTATTCCTCTATTCATACCATCCCCTCTCTCTCACTCTATCCCTCCAATGATCTCTATACATCTCCCTCCTTCCATCATTCTCTCTATTTCATTGTCTCTCTTTTTCTCTTTATACTTCTCTATATCTCCCCTCTTTCTCTCTCTACCTATCTCTTCCTCTGACCTTCTGACTCTACCTATCTCTTCCTCTGACCCTCTGATTCTACCTCTATCTCTTTAATATAAATTTTATGCATTGAGGGTTTATGAATTAGGATTAGGGTTTATTGTTGATGTAGGATTGATAGTTTAGAGTTTATGGATTGAATTCATTTTGTTAGGTTTTAGTGTTAAATTATAAATGTCAATTTTTAGGGTTTAGTGTATAGGGTTTAGGGTTTATTATTGATCATGGGAGGGTTAATAATTGAGGGTTTAGAGTATTAATTAGTATTCAAAGAAAACTTTATTTGAAACCAAATAGTTTTACCAAATGGAAATGAAACAAAATCTGAATTTTTTTTAACATGAGACTTGACTTATCTTGTGAACCTCAAACTAAGTACTCATCTTTTGTTGTAAATATCTAACGGAACTTACTAACAAAGTTAGAATTTGTTGTTCTTGATTATTGGATTATATCATTATCGAGAAAATGGGTTTCAAGAAGCCTATCCCATGATCACCTAGAAAATTAAACAACATTTTTGAATTGAAAGAAATTTTAGGAGCAAACATTAGCTCTCTTCTAAGAATTTTGAAATTGATAAGGTTATCTATTATAGAAAATATCTAAAGATAAAGTTAACTCGTTACTTCAAGTGGAAGGAATAGTCACTTTATCTCTTTAAAATTTGCAAAGGATTTGACATTAGTCCAAGAGCAACTAGAGGTAGATTGATTAGAATTATTTATTAGGAGACCTAGTATTATTTACATTGGTTAACTAGCAAGTATTTAGACTCTCTTCTAATCTTATTTTCAAACAATTAGTAATTAAAAATAATGTGGTTATCAAGCTTATTGTTGAATAGTTTTTCCCCTTCAAACTAATAAGTATTAAATTCATTTCCAAAGTCTTGTTATTTAATAATTTAATTTTTCTTTCAAGAAATTTAACGCCCTTTCAAGTAATAGGATTCCCATTTTCGCATTTAAATGTGTATTAGTTTTGTTTCGAAGCAAATAGTATCATACAAGTAATTCAAATCATTTTCATAAGCTATCTCTTACTAGTATCTTAGTTTCCAAGAAACTAGTAGTTTAATGTATTTAGTTCAAGTTTTAGAGTTTTAAATTATTATCATAGTTTCTTTCAAGAAAATACTATTCCAAAATAGTTGATTTGTTTATGTTCCTTTCAATTATGTAAAATTTATATCTTAGTTTTCAATTTCAAGCAATAATTCCTTGTATGTAATAGATTCATTGTTCATAGTTATTTTAGTGTAATGTTTATTTAATCTTTCATGAACTTATAGTTGAATTCCTAGTTAAACAACTAAACAAGAGGAGATGAAACAAAAACCTTAGCAACATTTGGTATCTATGGTGCCTCTGGGTCACACTTACGGGTAATGCCATCATGTTGAACTATTGCACTTAATGTCTAATAAATATGCAACAATGGTGTATGTGACATCATCCCTATAAACAACTAGGGAGAAATAAGGGTAATTTGAAAGTTAAAATCCAAGGGGTGGGTAATCCCCCTTGGATCGATAATCTAAAAAAAAGATAAATTTATAAATGACTTTACATCCACTCAGTTAAACCTTAGAAAACCCCATTAGGGTTTGGTTGCGTGCAATGTTTTGGAATTTATTTATCTTGATGATTTTTTTAGGCGGATGATAATGGGTCAAGGGTGATGCATATGATAGGAAATAAGACTTAGTTGCTTTAGGCCACAAATAGGAGGCCACCTTGAGCCTTTTTTCTATAGAGCTACCATCGTGGGTAGCAACCACAAAGAAACTATTTGGGACATAGACCCTAGAAAGGGTTGCATACCCACCAAATTGTTTACATTAAACTATAGTTAGAAACTAGAACTACATATTCTATGCCTTGATCTCGTGCTGAAATGGGTATGTAGGCAGTTTAGGGATAGAGTTGTCCCTAGTACTCAGGCGTTTGGAGATGGGGATTAGGATTTTGGTTAAGGTTGAGTTGTTGGTTTTGAAAGCTTATTAAGTTCCTCAATCAAAGGGTGTAGATAATGCTAAGTGAAAGATTAAGATTAATTCAATGCATACTCAAGAGGAATCTCGTATGGATTCTCTTGACTTCCCAAGGCTTTAGGCTGAATTCCAAGGTGGAACTCAAGCTTGTTTAATTATTTTCATATACTCCTAAAGATGGTGACCTCGATGCATTCCTAGTAGGGGAGTGTAGTCTTTAGAGAGCGACTCAGGACCCAGATGGTCCCGATGAGTCTAAAGTCTCTAACTAGAGCATTTCCTATTCTCATGAATAGATGCCTACTCCATTTGGGTAGATGCCTATCCCAAATTGGATAGATGAAACCCCTACTCCTGTATGTACAAATGCCTAACCTGTATGGCTAGATGTCTAGTCCTATGTGGACTGATGCCTAACCCGTATGGTTCGATGCCCTTCTATGGTTGGATGGATGCCTATCCCATTTGGATATATGCAACTGAGTATGCAATTGAATCAAACACAAGTGAGAATAAGTAAATAAAAAAAAATCAGTTGAATTTTTTTAGTTAAGTGGGTCATTACAATAATTAATATCAATAATTAAGATAACACAAAATCTCACACACTTAAGTAAATCATAAAATAATACTAATATCAAAGAAAGACTCACCATATACAACAAGGTGATCAGATATTGTCTATATGACAAATCAAATGGGATAAAAATAAAGACTAGATAATTGCCCCTAGGTTTGGACAATGGCTATGGCTAGTTACATTTTGGGCCTTGTACTATCTCCTGTACCACCATTGGGATTTATAGACACGCTCATACCTGTGGGATCGGGTGGAGTCAAAAAATATTTTGCACACACACACACACACACACATATGTATGTGTGTATATATATATGTATATATATATACACACATACATATATATGTGTGTTTGTGTTTGTGTGTGTGTGTGTGTGTATACACACACATACATATATATGTGTGTTTGTGTTTGTGTGTGTGTGTGTGTATACATACATATATATATGTATGTATGTATGTATGTGTGTATATATATATGTATATATATGTATATATATACATATGTATATATACATACGTATATATACATATGTATATATACATATGTATATATATATACATACATATATATATATATATGTATACATATGTATACATATACGTATGTATATATATACATATATATACATATACATATGTATATATCTGTATATACATATATACATATATACATATATATGTATATACATATACATGTATGTATATGTATATATGTATATACATATATATATATATATATATATATATATACATATATATATATATATATATATATACATACATATATACATATATATATATATACATACATATATACATACATATATATATATACATATATATATACATACATACATATATATACATATATATATATATATACACACACACACACACATATATATATATGTATGTATATACATAAATATATGTATATGTATATATGTATATATACATATACATATATGTGTGTGTGTGTGTGTGTATTGTTGTTTTGTAAAACAATTTGGAGAATAACCTTGTGCAACTAGGGTTTTGGACACAAGATTAAGATCTTGGAGAGATTTGATCCGATTTCACAAATGATTTGAAATGTTTGCACCAAATTTTGTTGGCAGGTTGTAGACAGTATCAAGAGCTTTCAATAAAAAATTCAGATCTTTTGGAGCATATTTGAATGTTCTATGATATTTTTATGAATTTTCATAAAAAAATAATTTTGAGAGCAAATGAGTGATTTTTTTGGACTTTCTTATATTTTTTGAAAGCTCTCCAATTTATACACATGATCTGTTCTTTGTGATTTTAATTTTGATGCAAAATATTTCCTAAAAAATCAGATCTTTAAACATTAGGTTTTTTCATTATTTTAATGATATCTCGTAAAATGTTTTGAATTTTGGCATACAATTTTTGTTCCAGGTCAAGCACAGTATCAGACATTTTCAGTAAAACAATCAGATTTTTTGGAGCATATTTTAATTTTTTATGAATGTTTTATACATTTTCATAAAAACTTAATTTTGAGAGAAAATGAGTGAATTTTTAGGATTTTGTTACAATTTTGGAAAGATCTTAGAATTATACATAGGATCTATTCTTTGTGATTTTAAGTTTTATGCCTAAAAAATCAGATCTTTAAAAATTAGGATTTTGCATTAGTTTGATCATATCTCACAAAATCCTTGGAATTTTTGCAGGAATTTTTTTATGCAGGTTTGGAATTCTATAAGAAGTTTCCAGTAAAAAATTCAGATTTTTTGGATCAATTTTGCATTTTCTATTAATTTTTTTATGATTTTTCATAAAAAATTAATTTTTGGAGCAAATTATAATTTTTTTTTGGATTTTCTTACATTTTTGGAAATGTCTTGAAATTTAACAGGTGGTATGTTTTTTATGATGCAAAATAACTCATGGAAAATCAGATCTTTGAATTTGTCAAAAAAACGCATTGTCGAAGGCCCCTATTTCACCAAGTCTTTTGGATCTAAAATTTACCTAACTTGTTTGCTTGCAGGAGGGGTATTATTTGAAAACTACTAATAATATTGGTGGAGGAACTTTGACAAAGACTTGATTTTAAAATTGTTTGCTTTGTCTTCTTAGTCTAGCAAACACTTCAATTGGTGCACTAAAATTGAACCAATGTCTTTTGTGTTTTGGGCAATAGGCTCTTTTGTGTTTATCTTTAGAGGGCCTGCCTTCCTGTGTGGTCATTAGGACTACTAGTGAGGAGGGAACGACCCAAGTGGTAGTGAGGAAAATCCACCTCTTCTGAACCACTATAAATAACTGTATACATGGTGAAAGCCATGGTTAACGTGTGCTGATTAGTTCATATTGACACTATGTCTCCCCATAAACCCATTTGATCAAATTTATTTGATCAATAGTAGGGCATAACCCCTACTAGCTAGGAGCCTTCTGTATTTATAGAGCTAAAAGTGTCGCATGTATGGCCACACTAGCGGATGCCCTTACTAGTACCTTTTTATTTTAGAAAGCCAAAATCCTTTTACTTGTTGGGGCAGGAGGTCAGACCTCTGGAGCGGTCCACACACATACAGTTCTTAGTAGAGATACAAAGTTCTCCACAGGGAGTTTTCATGGGGACTGATGCTTGGCTACCCCAGAGAAGTGAGTACCGAGGGTGGAGCCAGTGGGGTCAAGCATCTAAGTATCCGCTCTGAATAGCGTAGCCTCAGGGGAAACCCCACATAGGATCAACAACTATTATCTTGGCCAACCATAATAATTATGCTTGCCTTCTTTTAAACATTCAAACATTCAAGATCAAACTTCACAACATTGTGTCTTTTGTGTCTTCAAGTGTATGCAAAACATTTTTTACATCAAACAACATACTTTATTTTGAGTCATTTGGAGTCTAAACACCTGAAAAACATAGAGTCCTCATCAACATTGTGTCCTCTTGTCATAAAAAATGATCAAAAATTCAGATTTGGTCACAACAAACAACTTTACAAATTGGAAAAATTGCACTCAGTTTCTAGAAACGCATATGTGCAGTGTTCAACAATGTCTATGTCATTTAATCATGTTTGTGTAGGACAAAAATGCATCTGTGTTATCACAAGCAAAATTGCATTCACAAAATCTCAGAAACGTGTCTGTGCAGTGTTCAAAAATGTCTGTGTCAGGAAACCGTGTCTGTGAAGTATACAGGCATTTCTGTGTTCACTATTGGAAAAATTTATAGTCCAACAAACAAGAGCAATCAGTTTTAGAATTCTTGAGCTTCCTAGGCTATTTCTTTGGGTTTTCATCTAGAATTCAACCTATCTTTGGGTCTCACAAACTTCATCATTTCTTTACACCTTTCATTACATACACATTTGTCTAAACTTGAGTCAAAAGGTCACTTGCTTGTCCTCATCTTACTTTGTCAACATAATACGCACAACAACATTTTAATAAGTGGTCCCTCATCAAGGTCTATCACCTCTGGATCTCATTTGGTCTTACTTGGAGTCAAGGTCAACTTACCTCATCAAGAGAAACTATCATCTCTTTGGAAGCCACACCTACTCTACTAAATACATATTTGGTCTTACACTTTGGACATTGCAAGTACACCTCAGATTCATTTACATTCCATCCAACTCTTGGTCTTCCATACTCTTTCCATTTTAATCTAGTCTCACACATCTTGGTCAAGACCTAGTTCATGGTTGAAACCCGTTCCCAAAAATCTAGGAGAGAAGCTAAAGAAGCTCAAGATTCTGCAAACATGAGTGGTTATGAGTACGACAATAATATCTTTTTCAATTATGATCATACCACATTACCTGACATGGACATCTATAGAAAATTCAAAATGTTGAGAACATGGATAATACAAACAACAATGATACACACAATAACAATGTGGACAACATTTCAGTACATTCAATAGAAGTGGAAGACTCTATTATGGATCCCCATTTTCATAGATTGGTTGAAGAGATCATGAAAAGAGATAGACAATATTTCCTACAAGTGATGGCACAAATTGGAGCTAAGATACCTCATGATTTTGACATGTCTCAAATAATGGAACGTCGACCTATGCAAGAAAGTCAACTCAACATGGATCAAAGGAGACCTACTAGTGGAGGTACTAGAGGACCACATTTTGTGCTCGAGTCACCATCATCCTCGTTTCAAAAACCCGAGGTCCTAAATACACATGGTCAAGCTTATGATACTCATGAAAGAGCATCTAATGAACAACTCCATCTACACAAACCTTTATGGAAGTCTTATGCAGATAAATACACTCAATTGCATACCAATGCTAAGGACCAACCTCCAAAATGATTGGATATCTAGAGGCATGCTCAAAATTTGGACATAAGAAAACCCCGTGTCAAATTTGGGGGCACTACACAAGAACAAACTCATGACATACCTGTAGAATATAATATGCATGAATAAAGTAGATATTTCATTCCTCATTATGACTCTATACCAGGTGGTTCCTATACGTAGTATCATTATAGACCTCCTCCATATGAGCATGTTTATGATCAATATCATCCATATATGCAATATCCTCCTCCTCCACTAGGTGGCTCAAGCATGGGACATGGTCCAAGAAGTCAATCTCCACCTAAGAACAATTTGGAACAACAAATAAAGGATTTACAAAAGAAAATGGAGGACATTAATACACCAAAGCCAAATTACACAATGAGAGACATATGTCCCTATTGATAAAATCATTCCAATGCCTCCTTTTCCTACACATTTTATGACACCAAATTTTGATAAATATAGAGGCAAAGGAGACCCTAGGGCACATATAAGACAAATTTTCATAGTTTGCATTGAGGTAGCATCAAAAGAAACGTACTTGATGAGACTATTCCCACAAAGCTTAGGTTATCAAGCTATGGAATGGTTCTCCCAACTTCCACTTGGAATTAAGTCTTGGGGTGATCTAGCAGGAGCTTTTATCCAACATTTCTCATATAACATAGAGACAAACATATCAGTCACCACTTTGTGCAACACCAAGAAAAAGGATGGGGAGTGATTTTCATCATTCTTACAAAGATGGAGGAATTTAGCTAGTAGGTGCTCTTGTGAAATTCCAAAAAAACAAATGGTAGCGATGTTCACCCAGAATGTCAATAAAGACATTGGTTATGATCTAAGGAAAGCTTGTTTGTCCACTTTCAAGGACGTCATTGAAAAAGGCTTAGCAACCAAGAAGGTTTTAATTGAACAAGGAGTCATTAAGATATTCAAAGAAAACAAAGAGGATTTTAAAGGAAAAGACAAGCGAAGATTTTAGAACAAAAACAAGAACACAGTAAATGATGGTGTTGTTGATGCTAACACAGTGAGACCCAAAATCATTCTTTCTGGATCGAGTTCTACAAACAACCAAGTGAATACTCAAATAACTTCCAAACCACAAAGGAAATACACCCCATTGGGAGAACCACTTGAATCAACTTTCAAGAAGCTAGTGGCAAACAAGATAATAACAATTCTTGAAAAATCCTCCATATGAACTAAAGGTCAAACCAAATTGGTGGAATGATGATGAATACCATGAGTATCACAAGAGAAAGGGACATAAATTAGGAAATTGTCATCGGCTAAAGAACATCATACAAGATCTTATTGATAGAGGTGACATTGAGATCGAAGGTCATACATCCAATCAAGAACATGAGATGTTTAAGGAACCATTCCCTAAACATGACAAGGGAAAAGCTAAAGCCACAGATGAGCAAGCCAACTATACAAAAGCGTCCTATAACTATGATTCAACTGTTAATCACATTTCGATGGACAATTATGTCTCTACCATTATCATAAAGGACAAAACGCTTGAAAATACTACCCAAAGATCCAAAGTTGTCCTAAAAGGCATTGGACCTTCTTCTGAATCTACCTCCGAATGTAATGTCACAACTCATTAAGATAAAGTTACCTTGCAAGGTGCTCCAGCTAAAACCACCGCTTCCTCAACAACTAAACCTGAGTATGATCTGGTAGAACAATTAGGGAGGATGCTCTCGCTTATCTCCATCCTTGAAATTTTACGCATATCCCCCACACATAAAGCCATCCTTGATACAACTTTGAGAGAAACTTCTATCCCTACTGATCTAAACGTGGACTAGTTTCAAGCCATGGTGGGATACCTTTCCATTCCACATTCTCTTACATTCACCGAAGCTGACGATGCCTCCGTAAGCCAACCACATAATTCACCTTTACACATTGAGGCGTTCCTACAAAAACATCAAATAAAACGAGTCCTAATAGATGGAGAAGCTGGTCTCAATATATGTACTTTGAACACTATTAAGCAATTGGGATATTCTGAAAAACCTGTGAATGCTACAAACAAAATTACCATCAAGGCATATGATGATGAAGAGCACTCATCCAAGGGCATAGTCACCTTGCCTCTCAGAGTTGGGTTAGTTACGAAGGGTGTGGTTTGTCAAGTCCTTGATCTAGATCTCACATACAACATACTCTTGGGACGCCCATGGATTCATGAAATAAGAGTTGTTCCCTCAACATATCATCGATGTACCAAGTTTCCACACAATAGAGTTGAAGTGACCATCAAAGTGGATCCAAAACCATTTATATATTGCAACAATATATGACCTAGATGAGAAATAACAATCCCATTCAATCGAGAGGATGTTCCTTCATCAGCATACGTTGATCCTGAATCATTAAAAGATTCTACATCAAAACAAACAGAGCTAAAAGAAAAATTCAAGGTTAAAGACATGGGATGTGGTGAGTATATCATTCATGTTGATCAACTCCAACTATTGGTGCAGGAGAACCCTTCCAAACTCTTTCTCTTTCTTGTTTTGTTGGTGTTATGCTTCTTTAGAAGCCAATGTACATAAAATAATGAGCCATGTGCTCATAGGTCCTAGTTAGGGTCCCAGTGGAGATCTTAGGGGTCATGAGTCAAGATTGTGATTTTCTTGAAAATGGAGGGTATGTGTGTCTTGGAGTTGTTTAGGGGTCCTTCACATCATGGTGGTGTCCTTAGGTTGGCCCATTGTGGGTCTAGGAGTCATAAAGAGCAACATTGGGAAAGTTGCTCAAAAGTTGCATGACAACTTTTAAAAGTTGCATGACAACTTTTAAAAGTTGCATGACAACTTTTAAAAGTTGCATGACAACTTTTAAAAGTTGCCAAGCAACTTTTCCACCATGATGTCAAGTTCTTTAGGTTAGTGTGGAAAACCCTAGTTTGGGCACTCAGACTGAGGCAAAGGTAGTATAAGATGTTATAAACCCTAAATTCATGGGTTGGATGCCAGACATTGTACGGCCCTAACAAAGAGATCAGACTGAGACTGTAAAACTGTTATTGGTCAATTTGAATGAAGAAAACAAGAAAGTTAATGGATTGAGAAACGTCTGAATCTATGTGGAATGTTTGTCATGCTGTAAATACTTTCATTTCAAGAAATTAGTTTAGGCTTTTATTTGCAGATTGAGTGTGTTTGTAAATAGTCTGTGAATTGTCTTCTTACTATCCAGTTTTAAACAAGATTGTGTAAATGAAGTCTTAACTCCATTCCCCGTTGTGAAAACACCATGAAACCATGGGGAATGAGAGTGAAGACCTTGTACTATAGTCCCATGTAAGAAAGGCCCTTCAAAATTTAGGAAGGCCAAGAGAAGACCTACTCCTAGGTGAGACTGGACAGTGCCCGGTTAGGAGAGGTTAGATTGCAGAGGTCTTGGAGAGCAAGGTTGGATAGAGGAGAGTACATCCTTTGGAGGAGGTGTAGAGGAGTGTTAGAAGCATCATTGGTGTGAAGGAGGAGCCTCCACCAATCCAAATAAGGTGGCTAACACACAAAACCTTCACTGTGACCCAGACAGACCCTAGAAACCCTCACAAAACCCTTAAAAACCCCAAAATTCACCCTAGGCACTGTACAACCACTTGGAGGCCCAAAACCTAGAAAATCCTTGAGCCCTTGCCAATTGAATGGTAGTCTATTTTGGGAGTTAGGGTTTTTTGTGCATCATTTGTGAGAGGGAGCCCTAGAAGACCGGTTAGGAGGCCTAATTGGTCCTGATCCTTGTAGCCTTTTTTGAAGGCAAAAACCCAAATTTGTGAAATCGGTAAGGGGTTAGAATCTTGAAACCTCTTGGGGGCTCATAAATGGGTGGATAGACCATGAAATAGACCTGAAACAAACTTTTTAAGACCTTGGAAGGTGTGGAACAAGATTAGCCCCTATTAGCCATAGTAAGGGATTTTGAGTCTCATGTGTAGGTGAGACCTTAGGAGCAGCATAGCAACTCATTGGTGGGTGGATTGGGCAAGGTCAGGGGATTCCTCAAATAAAGGAAGTCCTAGAGACCCTAGGGTGTGAGGAGAACACTAGGAGATCCAAGGAAAGGATCCAAGAGCATAGACTAGGCTAGTCTATCCCGAACCCCATCCCATCAGATTGGTATCAGAGCAAGTGAAAGACTTGTTGGACTGTGTATGTCTCTATATACTGGTGAATGAGTAGGGGAGAGCAAAATGGTTGCTAATGCAGAGCTGGCTATAGAGGTAGAAGAACAGAAGGAGAAGAATAGACTCCTTGAAGCAGAAATGAGTGAGATAAGGGATAAACTGCAGGAAGTGGTGGATCAGAGAACACATGAACCTTGGGATGAAGACACCAAGGGTAAAGTCAAGAGAACTATAGATATAGATGACATAATTCCTGAACCACATCCCTTATTCAATGAAGAACCTTTTGTGAAGGCTATTAAGGCCTTGAACACCAAAGCCTTTGAAGGATTGCCACATTTTAGTGGAAGAATGGACATCGACACTGTTATGGAATGGATTGAGGGCATGAAAAACCACTCTGAGTGTGAAGGATTGACAGAGGCTCAGAAGGTTAAAGTTTCCAAATCAAGATTAAGGGGAGCAACTTTGACATGGTGGAAGTACCTGCAAGAAGAAAGGGTTAGCATAGGGAAGCTACCTATTGCAAATTGGAAAGCTATGGTGAGTAAGATTAAGGAGAACTACTTACCAGAGGATTATGAAGTCCAACTTCATAAGAAGAGACAAGGATTGAAACAAAAAGATATTGATGTAACTTCCTACACTGAAGAGTTTCAAAAACTATGTCTTAGATCAAAGGTTCAAGAAGATGAATCATTAAGGTGGCTAGGTATCTAAGCAGCCTAGAGTGGAACATACAAGAGGAGATAAGCCTATGGACTCCTACTACTGTTCAGAAATGTCATCAGCTTGCTGTCAAGGTAGAAGAGAGGAACAAAAGGAAAGGAGACTCCAATAATAGGGGTAGAGGCAGAGGTAGAGATCAAGTGAATCACCGAGGTGGTTACCAAAGCAAGACAAATGAGCCAAGGAACCAAGGAGAAGCCAAGTTGACTGAGCATGGTAGTGAAACCAATCTTAGCGGAGGACATTCCAGAGGAAGAGGTGCACAAGGTGGTCCAAATAGGGGTAGAGGTACTAGCAGAGGTAACTCCTATTTTGCAACTATAAAGTGTTACAATTGTGGACAATTGGGACACCCAGCATATAGATGCCTTGACAAGTCTACCTCATCAAACAGTGGAAATAGGGTTGTTTATGCACAAGAAGACTCTTCAAGCAACAAGACACCAGATGTGGACTAGATTGAATCAGAAGTTGGTGAGAATCTGATGTTCAATAGGATTTTGACTAGACAGCTGGTTAAGGAGGAATCCAAGCATAGGAGAGCATTGTTTAGGGTGAGGTGCAAAGTTCTTGGTAAAGTGTGCAAGGTGATATTTTATACAGGCTCAACTGACAACATCATCTCAGAAGAGGCAGTTAGGAAGTTGAAACTCACAAGAATACCCCACACCAATCCTTACAGAGTGACTTGGTTGAACAAAGGACAGAGTGTGCTAGTCAATGAGCAGACTTGGGTAGAGTTTTCTATTGGAGGATACAAGGATAAGATCCTTTGTGATGTGTTACCTATGAATGCATGTCACTTATTGATAGGAAGACCCTGGCAATTTGATAGGAAGGTGATTTATGATGGAGAGGAGAACTCCATATCTTTTAAGAAGGACAACAAGACCCTCAAGATTCAGTCTTTGACAGAGGATGAAGAGGGCACTTCAAAAACACCTAGTGTTTTAATGGCTACTGTTAAAGAGTTCTTAAATATGCTACATGAGGAGGAGATAGTGAAGTGTGCCATCTTTGTGAAGCCAAAGGAGAAAGCAGACAAGTTGCAGGCAGAAATACCCAAGGAGGTAAAGCAAATGTTGCAAGAGTATAAGGATATAGTGAGTGATGGAGCACCTGCAACACTCCCACCAAGAAGGTCTATAAGTCATCAAATAGACTTTGTTCCTGGTGCATCCTTACCTAACAAGGCTGCATATAAGCTCACACCTAATTAGAATAAGGAAGTAGCAAGGCAAGTGTAGGAGTTATTGGAACAAGGACTGATTAAGAAGAGCATCAACCCATGTGCAGTCCCGGTAGTGTTAGCATAAAAAAAAGGAGGTAAGTGGAGACTTTGCACTGACTCAAGAGCAATCAATAGGATTACCATAAGGTATAGGTTTCCTATTCCTAGAATAGGGGATTTGATGGACTATTTAGGAGGGTCTATTTTTTTTACCAAGCTAGACCTTAAAAGTGGTTGTCACCAGATAAGAATTAAGGAGGGTGATAAGGGAAGACTACTTTTAAAACCACAGATGGATTGTATGAGTGGCTTGTAATGCCATTTGGGCTTACTAATGCTCCAAGAACCTTCACGAGGTTGATGAATGAGGTGTTGAAGGATTTCAAAGGTAGATTTGTGGTAGTGTACCTAGATGACATTCTCATCTATAGCAGAACCAAGGAAGAGCACCTTGAGCATTTGAGGTTAGTTTTAGAAAAGTTGCATGAGGAGAAATTATCCATCAACCTAGAGAAGTGTGACTTCTTGAAGCAAGAGTTGGTTTACTTAGGATTTGTGGTGTCTAAGGGAACCTTGAAGATGGATCCAAGCAAAGTGGAGGCAATCTTGAATTGGCTTGCACCTAAAACAAGGACTGAAGTTAGAAGTTTCCATGGATTAGCTCAATTCTATAGGAAATTTGTGAGGAATTTTAGTGGTATATGTGCACCAGTCCTTGAAACCATTAAAGGAGGTCTTAAAACTAAGTTTGAATGGACTGAGCAGGTAGACAAAGCATTTCAATTGTTGAAACAAGAAGTAGCCACAAAACCTATCCTTCTCCTACCTAGGTTTGATAAGCTATTCACTTTGGAGTGTGATGCAATTGGAATTGCAATAGGCGGTGTATTGAGTCAAGAGGGAAGACCTGTGGCATTTTTCAGTGAGAAGCTTAATGAAGCAAAGAAGAAGTACTCAGCCTATGACCTAGAGTTGTATGCATTAGTGCAGTCTCTAAAGAAATGGAGGCATTACCTACTTCCAAAAGAATTTTTAGTGTTCATAGACAATTAGGCATTGAGTTACATTAACACTCAAGAGAAGCTAAGCAATAGGCATCTGAAATGGATGGAATACCTCCAATCCTTCACCTTCACCATCAAGCATAAGAAGGGGAAACTTAATAGGGTGGCAGATGCATTGAGCAGGAAGTTGTTGACAGTTCAAGAATTACAGTTGCAGAGCATAGGAATAGAAGGTTTCAAAGATCTCTATGAAGGAGGTGAAGACTTCTCAATAGCTTACAAGGTTTGCAAAGAGTTTGAGAACCATTTCCATGGTGAGTATGCAAATTACACTCTCCAAAAAGGTCTCTTGTTCAAGGGTAACCAGTTGTGTGTACCTAGAGGATCCATGAGAGAGAACCTCATCCAAGAAAAGCATAATGGCAGTTTGAGTGGACACTTTGGGATTAATAAGACCCTAGATTTAGTACAGAGGTACTACTATTGGCCAAAGTTGCCAAGGGATGTGAAAAGATATGTAGAACAGTGTGGTGTATGCCAAAGAGCCAAAGGTGGATCAAGCAATGCCATTTTATATCAACTAGTACCGGTCCCTAGCAGACCTTGGGAATGTCTAAGCATGGACTTTGTAGTAGGACTTCCCAAGACAAAAATAGGTATGGACAACATCTATGTGGTTGCAGATAGATTTTCCAAGATGAGTCATTTTATCCCATGTAAGACTACACATGATGCAAGCTATGTTGCACATCTCTTCTTCAAAGAGATTGTTAGGATTCATGGACTCCCTTTAAGCATTGTTTCAGACAGGGACAACAAGTTCATGGGTCATTTTTGGCAAACATTATGGAGGAGACTAGGAACCAACCTGTCATTTAGCTCAGCTTACCATCCACAAACAGATGGTCAAACTGAAGTCATTAATAGGGTGTTAGGTAACTTGTTGAGGTGTTTGACTGAGGAGTATGGCCAAACATGGGACCTAATCATTTCTCAAGCAGAGTATGCATATAATGATAGTGTGAATAGAACCACTGGTAGAAGTCCTTTTGAGGTTGTCTATGGCAGACATCCAAGAGGAGTATGTGAGTTGAGAGACCTTGGTAGTTTGGAAATGAAGAGTGGGCAAGCAGAAGACTTCACTCAAACCATCAAGGAAGTTCAGGAGCAAGTTAAGCAGGCCATCCTTGAATCCACTCAAAAACTGAAAGCTAAAGTGGATGAGAAAAGGAGAGAAGTTCAGTTCAAGGTGGGTGACTATGTGATGGTCCATTTGAGAAAAGCTAGGATGCAAGGAGGTAAGCCTACCAAACTGTAGATGAGAAGGGTAGGACCTTGTAGAATCCTATCGCAATATGGTAAGAATGCCTACAAAGTTGACCTGCCTTCAGATTTAGCTATATCACCAGTCTTTAATGTAGCTGACCTGATCATGTACAAGGGTGAGATAGCAGAGCAGACTGAGAACCAAGCCAAAGTACTGCAGGACCTTGATGTTAATGTCTTACCATAGGTGAAGAAGCCTAAAGCAGAGGAGATCTTGGAATCAAGGGTGAAGAAGTCAACTAGACACCAGGTCTACATGGAGCACTTAGTGAAATGGGCAGATCAACCAGTATCTGAAGCTACATGGGTGGAGGAGAGCAGGTTCAAGGCACTTGGAATAGACCCAACTCTCATCTCTTCTTCTATTTCTTAATTGTGTGCAGAGGGGGAGTATGGTGTAGGACCACCGTTCCAAACTCTTTCTCTTTCTTGTTTTGTTGGTGTTATGTGTGAGGCCCCACCTCGACTCAGTCCGACATTTCAATGGTTTTTATATTGAAACTATTATGGATGCTTTATTTTTATGCATTATGGATTTAGAACTTATATGATTTCATGATTTGGATAACATTGCTATATGTTGATGATTTATTTATATGCTTTATGATATAGAACACTACATGATTTTTGAATAGGATGAGTTTGCGGTGATAAATGTCGTTATTGAATTTGCAGGACTTTACTATGATAATAGAATTATGATGTATGTTTAAGTGTGGATCAACATTATGAGAATTAGGATGAATTGCTTATGTGAAATTGCTTGGATAAAAGATGTATTAAATTGTTCAGATGTAAATTGTATGCAAGTGATGATGTGTATTATTATTCCTGTGATTTATATTATGTGTGGTTATTTGAAAGTTACTAATGTGTAAATTGAGACGCGTAGGAAGTTATCCATGTGACCATGGAAATATTAAGGAGAACCAAACCTAGACCTATGTATGTTCGTAAAGCCAAGGTTTGTCTATTTGGAGAGACAACACCCCGTTTGTGTTGTATTTTATTTGTAATAGTAAATGATGCATGTGTGTTGAGTGTTATTTAATTGATTTATGTAAAATCCACTAGAGATGATTTCACGTATAAATTTGTAAAAGTATTTTCTTTGTGTCACTTGACACATGTGTGGATTTATGTTTGAATTTTTAAATTTGTCTCTTGGTGGGAATTGTTTAACTATAGCTTTTTCAATTAATGTAATGAGATTCCATAAATGCCTTGGGTAAAGAGTCTTTGGGATGGTCAACATAGGTTTGACCCGAAAATAAACTTCAGAGGGGTTAAAAAAGGGTTAAATGGACACCTAGGGGTAGTTTAATAGGGTTTCCTAAAGCCCATAAGGTATACCTAAGGGTTAGGGGTAATTTAAGGCAAGTTTCTACTCCCATGTGACCTTTTAGACACCCTAAAAATTGACTTTGCTAAGTTGTGCGAAAATTGAAATTAGAAGATTTGAACCTAGTTGTAAACCTTCCTTTTCGAATGAGAGTTCCCTTTTCCATTCTACCTTACCTTCCTCTTTAGTTTTTAGAAACTTGTGAGAACTCTCACAATGGGATTCTTAAGCAAGAATTAGAAAATTTGTGGGTAATCACCCACTCTCCATTTTTGGAGACAAAAGAATTTTGAAAAAAATTAAGCCAGATTGTTGAATAGAAAAATTGGCTAAGGGTAGAAAGAGAAGAACTGTGGAATTGGGCTGCTCATCCTCAACAAAACTAACCTACCTTTGGGCAGATTAAGGTTGGTTGCATTCTTCTTCTAATGGAATCTTATTGTATGTGTTTGAAAGTAATGTTGATGTAAAAGATTTGTTTCTGTACATGTTCTTTTGGAAATTTTATTTGATATTTTGTGTTACATTGTATGTGTTTTTGGGAGTCATCAAGACCTCTTACTCTTAGGAGAGAGGAGGATCTTGTGGGTGGTAGAAGTGACAGCCCTCGAGTGAGAGACTCTCGTTATGAGAGCAATCACAAGGGATTTTGTGTGACCCTTGCTGCATGGCTTGTTTGTGCAATGGGGGCCATAAGGAGGGAAATAAGACATGAATGCCTTGGGGGGGCATAAGGAATAAGGGGTTGCTATACTTGATGTATTTGGTTTTCCATGAGGTGGCTACATGTTTTTCTATACTTGCAGTTCTCCTCAGGGTATTTGGTCCACTACCACCCTTAAAAAGGTCATCACCAAGGTGTGGTGCAATGTAGTTGGGTTGGGAGTGTGTTTGAATTTGTGTGTATTCTATCTTTTGTGCTTGCATGTTTGTCTTCCCGTCTAGGGCTTGGTTCTCTGAGCTCGAGGGTGGCTACCAGTTAGCCTATGCTGGGAGGTGAGCACTCCATGGTCATAGATTTGATTCATTTGCAGGATGTTAGAAGAAATATCAGATGCATGTAGTTATGGCGGAAGATGTTGATTTAAAAAAAAAAAGAGTTGCAAATGTATTTATTACCTTTTGAAAAGTCCTCTCTTGTTTGAAATGAGAGGCTATTTGTAAAATAGGAATAAAAACTTGAGGATATGTTAATTGTTATGCAGAAAATATCATGTTATTTTACAGAAAAGCTAAATGGTTTATTCTAAGTTCTTATTCTAGAGTTAAGGTTAAATCTTGTAGAGTATTTAATATTTCTTGAAAGGAAATGAGTTAAATTTATTCTCTTATTTACTGGAAAAGAAATAGAATTGATTTTGCATGCATGCAAGGGCTGAAATATAAAAGCACTTAGGATTATACATGGAAATGTAAAAAGTATTTTAATTAAATCTGTGATCTTACTTTATCTGTGATTTGATTTTAAATGCAGAAAATAAAATCTAAAATTATCATAATCATTTCTATAGTTTAAGTTAAGGAATTCTTTATTTAATATAGTTGTTGTTTTAGGATTAGTTACTTATGTTATTTATTTCATTACAAAAAATACATCTCTATCATTTAAGTAGTTGCTGTAGATTCTTGCAAGCCTGCCAATTTAATAAATGCAGGAAATAAAGATCTTAATCTATTATAGTTTCATTTAGATAAAATCTGTAATTATTAGGTTGCTGGAAAATTTGTTAAACTTAGTCCTTGATAAAGTTGAAGTTAGGTATTTTTGTTAAACACTGGCATTATTTATTTACAGAAAATAATATCTACAGTAAACAGATTTATTACTTTACTTTTGCTGTAATTGAAATCAGAATCTTTCATAAATTCTGTTTTATAAGAAAAAAAATAAAAATACTATAGTTATATATAAATATATATAATCATATACATGCATATTTCATGTATATACTTATATATACCTACATATAAAATATATCATAAAATTTCCTGCGAAATAAATGTATATATAAATATAATTATATACATACCAATAAATGTAAGGTTAATTTGGCTATTGGGAAATATTTACGCTTTATAGGAAAATAATTATTACCAATTTAATTGAACCTTAGTCGATTTAGTTTAATCTTATTTTAATTAATGTTGAATAAATTATAGAGTTTTATGATCTAAGAGTTAGGACTAAATTAAATAGTTTCCTAGGGAAAAATACCAGTATTGGTTATTGGAAATTAATTTTATCTTCATCTACTATTATTAATGAGTTTGATTTAATTAATCTATTGACTAAGTCTGATGAGAAAATAAATTAAATCGTTTAGTATTCCACAAATAAATTTTAAATTAATTCCGTTACTTGATTTAATATTAGAGTTAGCTCGAATATAGTTTTGACAAAACATGTTAGTGCATGTCGTGTTAGCAAACTTCTTTGTTATATAGTTGTTATTTAAAATAAATAAATTATCCCATTCTTGCCCTAAATTTTGGGCATGACATTATGCTTCTTTAGAAGCCATTGTACATAAAATAATGAGCCATGTGCTCATAGGTCCTAGTTAGGGTCCTAGTGGAGATCTTAGGGGTCATAAGTCAAGATTGTGATTTTCTTGAAAATGGAGGGTATGTGTCCTAGAGGTTTTTAGGGGTCCTTCCCATCATGGTGGTGTCCTTAGGTTGGCCCATTGTGTGTCTAGGAGTCATGAAGAGAAACATTGGGAAAGTTGCTCAAAAGTTGCAAAAGTTGCATGACAACTTTTAAAAGTTGTCAAGCAACTTTTCCACCATGATGTCAAGTTCTTTAGGTTAGTGTGGAAAACCCTAGTTTGGGCACACAAACCAAGGCAAAGGTAGTATAAGATGTTATAAACCCTAAATTCATGGGCTGGATGTCAGACATTGTACGACCCTAGCAAAGAGATCAGATCAAGTTTGTAAAACTGTTACCAGTCAGTTTGAATGAAGAAAACAAGCAAGTTAATGGATTGAGAAACATCTGAATCTGTGTGGAATGTTTGTCATGGTGTAAATACTTTCATTTAAAGAAATTAGTTTCGACTTTTATTTGCAGATTGAGTGTGTTTGTAAATAGTCTGTAAATTGTCTTCTTACTGTTCAGTTTTGGACAAGATTGTGTAAATGAAGTCTTAACTCCATTCCCCGTTGTGGAAATACCATGAAACCATGGGGAATGAGAGTGAAGACCCTATACTATATTCCCATGCAAGAAGGGCCCTTCAAAATGTAGGAAGGCCAAGAGAAGACCTACTCCTAGGTGAGACTGGACAGTGCCCGATTAGGAGAGGTTAGATTGCAGAGGTCTTGGAGAGCAAGGTTGGACGGAGGAGAGTACATCCTTTGGAGGAGGTGTAGAGGAGTGTTAGAAGCATCATTTGTGTGAAGGAGGAGCCTCCACCAATCCAAATAAGGTGGCTAACACACAAAACCTTCACTATGATCGAGGCAGACCCTAGAAACCCTCTCAAAACCCATAAAAAACCCAAGATTCACCCTAGGCACTGTACGACCACTTGGAGGCCCAAAACCTAGAAAATAATTGAGCCCTTGCCAATTGAATGGCAGTCCATTTTGGGAGTTAGGGTTGTTTGTGCATCATTTGTGAGAGGGAGCCCTAGAAGACCAGTTAGGAGGCCTAATTGGTCCCAATCCTTGTAGCCCTTTTTGAAGACAAAAACCCAAATTTGTGAAATCGGTAAGGGGTTAGAATCTTGAAACCTCTTGGGGGCTCATAAATGGGTGGATAGACCATGAAATAGACCTGAAACAACCTTTCTAAGACCTTGGAAGGTGTGGAACAAGATTAGCCCCTATTAGCCATAGTAAGGGATTTTGAGTCTCATGTGTAGGTGAGACCTTAGGAGCAGCATAGCAACTCATTGGTGGGTGGATTGGGCAAGGTCAGGGGATTCCTCAAATAAAGGAAGTCCTAGAGACCCTAGGGTGTGAGGAGAACACCAAGAGATCCAAGGAAAGGATCCAAGAGCATAGACTAGGCTAGTCTATCCCGAACCCCATCCTATCAGATTGGTATCAGAGCAAGTGAAAGACTTGTTGGACTGTGTATGTCTCTATATACTGGTGAATGAGTAGGGAAGAGCAAAATGGTTGCTAATGTAGAGCTAGGTAGAGAGGTAGAAGAACAGAAGGAGAAGAATAGACTCCTTGAAGCAGAAATGAGTGAGATAAGGGATAAACTGCAGGAAGTGGTGGATCAGAGAACACATGAACCTTGGGATGAAGACACCAAGGGTAAAGTCAAGAGAACTATAGATATAGATGACATAATTCCTGAACCACATCCCTTATTCAATGAAGAACCTTTTGTGAAGGCTATTAAGGCCTTGAACACCAAAGCCTTTGAAGGAATGCCACATTTTAGTGGAAGAATGGACATCGACACTGTTATGGAATGGATTGAGGGCATGAAAAACCACTTTGAGTGTGAAGGATTGGCAGAGGCTCAAAAGGTTAAAGTTGCCAAATCAAGATTAAGGGGAGCAACTTTGACATGGTGGAAGTACCTGCAAGAAGAAAGGGTTAGCATAGGGAAGCTACCTATTGCAAATTGGAAAGCTATGGTGAGTAAGATTAAGGAGAACTACTTACCAGAGGATTATGAAGTCCAACTTCATAAGAAGAGACAAGGATTGAAATAAAAAGATCTTGATGTAACTTCCTACACTGAAGAGTTTCAAAAACTATGTCTTAGATCAAAGGTTCAAGAAGATGAATCCATTAAGGTGGCTAGGTATCTAAGCGGCCTAAAGTGGAACATACAAGAGGAGATAAGCCTATGGAATCCTACTACTGTTCAGAAATGTCATCAGCTTGCTGTCAAGGTAGAAGAGAGGAACAAAAGGAAAGGTAGAAACAACCTTGCTAAGACCTTGGAAGGTGTGGAACAAGATTAGCCCTTATTAGCCATAGTAAGGGATTTTGATTCTCATGTGTAGGTGAGACCTTAGGAGCAGCATAACAACTCATTGGTGGGTGGATTGGGCAAGGTTAGGGGATTCCTCAAACAAAGGAAGTCCTAGAGACCCTAGGGTGTGAGGAGAACACCAAGAGATCCAAGGAAAGGATCCAAGAGCATAGACTAGGCTAGTCTATCCTGAACCCCATCCCATCAACTATCTCCTAAGACATTCAGTCAAGAAGAACAACCTATAAAAAATTTGCAAGGAAATGGGTGTGAACCACCTATTATTGTGGCTACTAAGTTTGAATGCAAATCTCCTCTAGTGGTGCAAGTAACTCTTGATATCAATAGTCCTAAGAGTGGTTCCAGCGAAGAATCTATTGAGCGTATCGCTAGCCCTCTTGAGAACTCACATAGATTTACCATTTCATCCATTCATTCCATTTCTAGTCCACTTCTACACTTAGATCAACAAGAATTAGAAAAGCCCTTACTCATTAGGGATGAAAAATCAAGCTTTGAAAAGAAAAATCTACAAGTCAAAAATAAAGAGAAGACCTTTAGTCCAAATGAAAATCAAAAGATATTGGAATCTAAAAAAATCAAGGTCAAGGATAAAAATCCTATGAAGAAAAAAGAGCAAGAGATGATCTACCCTAATATCAAAATAACTGGGGGCAAAAGTTCTAAAGTTTCAAGTCAAAAAGCATACTTGTTGATCTTAAGTCTCCATCATGCCATCCTACTTTCACTTCTTTTTGCAATCATAAGCCTTCATAACTCATCCACTTGTTTCACACATCCATTTACTTCTGGCGATTCATCATGGACCTTTAATAGAACTTCCTCGAAGGACTTTGTTATCAAGGATGCCCAAACTTCTTTAGGTGACACGCATATGGGACTGTGTAGTCCACACACTAGTAATTCTATCTCAGTTCCTTTATCAAGGAAGATAGTCACTCGAGCTACACGTCATTCAGTCAAGGAACAACACAACTATAATCATAAGGTCAAGCCTCACACATTTGAGGAGGGTGACTTAGTTCTCAGAGAAAATCCTAAAAATCAGCAAGACAGAGAGAAGAAGGGCAAGTTCGAACCAAATTGGCTTGGTCCTTACATCATTGCAACAACCTATGGATCTGGTGCATATCAGCTCTCAACCATAGAGGGAAAACCTTTGGAGGATCCTATCAACAACATGCACCTTCGCAGGTTTTACACATAGCTCTTCAGCATATCCTAATTCAAAAATACAAAAAAAATATATCAAAAAATATCAAAAATACAAAAAAATCATAAAAATAAAAAATCGTCACTTGGTGAAAACCTGGCAAACAAGTGCCTTGTGACACAAAAAATTTGAAAAATCGAAAAAAATTAAAGAGAAATATATTCGTCGAATAGTGAAAACCACTTCAGTGGCACCCTGGGCAAGTACCATGGCAAAAACTGGGTCACTGGCGCTGTGTGTAGAGACATTGCTCCTCCCTCCTTCAAGATTCCATCTCATCCTTCACTTTGCACACACTCATAGCCTATCCATCCATAATAACCTTACCCATTCCCATCATGGCTTGTTATTGATATACCCAAGATTGGTTAGCCATTCATAATAACCCCCTTTTTCACCCTTTCCATCCATAATAAATTAGCTCCTATTTGTGGCCAAGGCAAATCGTTCATCTAGTGATGGGTATGGAATTGAGAGCATCACATGTTTCAAGGAGTACAATTTCTTCCATCTTTCTTTAGTTTATCCGTGCACATTAAAGTAACACTTGCATCACAAATCTGCAATAAAGTTTCTTCTCCGCAATAAAGTATCAGTTTCATGGATTCAGTCAGTTTCAGATGAGACACGACAACAACAATGAACTTCAACAAATCAAATCTTTCAACAGACTCAGACAACATTATGGTTTAGTGCTATCTATCCTTTTGTGAAAGTAAACATTGTGACTACAGTCAAATAGACTTATACAAGTGACAAGAGACACTAACTAAACTTGAGGACTATAGTGGATGTTGGTGTCGAGTCTTGGTTTTCTTTTGAATTTATCTTTTGGTGACATGTCTTTTAGCTTTTCGAGGATGTCTCTGACTAGACTTTCTATCTCTAGGATGTCTTTGACTAGAAAGGTGAGGATGGGGTATCATCACCTATTTTTCTTTGCTGTATGTGGATTGTCTCTTAGTAATGCTATGACTTGTCCAAGGATATGAGGACACTATGAGTCTAGTATGAATTGGGGCATTCTTTGTTTGCAACTGTCCGATCTCCATGCAAACAGGTACAATGACTTTCTGGGTCAAACATGTTGGCATTTGGCATTATAACAGACAAGGAGAGATTGTTGGCATTTCAATAAGGATATTGAGAAGGTTGTTGATGATTATGGATAAAACTGATTAAGGATGTTTATTGTCTTAATATTATTATTTTTTCATTGATGTCAAGAAATTGATTTTCTAATTCAGTATAATGTTGCCATATCTTGAGAAGTATGATTTGATGAGTATAAAGATGTCGGTAAAAGACATAGAAAGAATATGACGGATAAGGGGAGAAATAAGTTATTCAATGGGCAACTATTACCGAGTTAGACAATGATGAGATCATGATGATTAGATTGTTTTGATATCCTATATATGTTATTGATTTAAAGGTTAATACTATACTATGTTACCGAGCAAAGAACCTAGTCGGTAAACCCTAAGGTTATTGCTATCGGTTAATAAAGGCAGAATGTCTACTGAGTGAAGTTTAGTATTTACCGAGTTGAAATCGAGTAATAATAGAATGCATTGAATGAATAAAAGCATTATTTAATGAAGGAAGCTGATGAACTAGCTATGATTAAATGATTGGTATGCCATGAATGAAGTTTGTTAAAGAATCTATGGCAAAGGATAATCGACAGGAAGATCTACAACTCAGATTGAACCGCATTACCCTAGCACAAGTTCCAAGGTGGGGTAAAACATTTTCAGATCTAAGGATACATTGAGCCTAGTCAAAGTTTGAAGATCTGATGGCTATGATTGATCATGGGAAATGTGATCAAGGAGATTAAGCGGTTGGCGAATTGTTTATAAATAGGGAATTATTGATAAACAATGTATGCGGGCAAGTGTATGCACAGGGATGCTACATAGTGATTACCAAGCATAGAAGCTTGAAGACCTATTTTGAATAACAGAGTATAGAGCCCAGCAAATGGACAAGATTAGTTCTATGTCTATATTGTTTTGAGAAAATAAGAATCTGCTTTAGCATTTTAGATGTGAAGTTGCAGATAGATTTTTATTACTATTATTTTGTGAAAGTGACAAAAAATCTCTTAACTGAGTAGACTTAACAATCTTATTTGTAAAACCCTCTAGCAAGGTGACATTCTGATTGAGTGTTTGAAATCCTTTAACAAGGTCACTTCTAACAAGGTGAAGATCCTAACAGATCTGAGGGAAATCCCTTAACCGGGTCATATCTAGCAATGTGTTTGTAATCTTTAACAGGATTTTCTTTTAACCGAGCATACTCTAGAATAGTATATTTCTTAGTGGGTCCGAAATCCCACAGTGGTTTTTCCCTATTTGGGTTTCCATGATAAATCTGGTGTTATGAGTGTTATGATGTTTATATGCTTTTGAGTTTGCATGTTTAGCAGTTTTGGTTATATTACTGAAGTATATGTTACCGAGGTTGAATCTGATGTTTTTATGGAAGATTAAGTTTGTATGATTCACCCCCCCCTCTTATCTTATTAACTTGGCATATGTACTTATCTTTAAGTATCAGAACTATCAGAACATATATCTAGGTTGTCATAACCTATTTGCCATTATAAAGATCAATGATGATAACAGCACAAGAAGTTTTTTCACTTCCATATCTTCTATCTTTCATTTCCCTTTCTTGATTGACCTCCATTTTCCTTCTTGAGTCTATGTAGCCTGTTATCACATGACTGAGTATAATGACATGCCACAAACATCTGTATTTCATTTAGTTTTCACCTGCATTACCACATATTAGCATTTCATATATACATATAGATATCACAATTGCATCACATCCTGCACACAACACATGTTAGCACATTTTACATTTTCATCATGTAAATAGTTATTTGCCGTATCATCTTCATCTGCATTTCATACATTCACATTGGCATTTGCATAAACATATAAAACATAAAAGAACAAAAATATCGCATTGCATCATGTACGTATTTTCATTCATATCATAAACATCATATAGAAACATGCATCACATAGAAGCAACATCACATAGGTACACATGCATATAGCTGCCACAAGGATGAATCATCTCATATATATAATCACATTTCATGATACAATGATGTCAAAATCATATGGCTACAATCACCCAAAGGTGTCTACATCATCATACAAAATGGTACAAAACTGTTACATAGGGAGCCCTCTAAGGCTATGATGAACTCCCTCCCTCGAAGCTAGCTGGCCTCAATGGAGTCGGAGCCCTAAAAGGACCCACCCCAGGATCATCTTTCCTACCCCCTCTGTCTGGTGGTGGTGGAGGACCCATGACCACACCGCTAGATGCCTGTCTCCTATCTCTCCCTCCAGTGGTCATCGTCGTTCGTGATGGTCTCTGAAAGCTCCTAGCCCAATGATCTGGTGGCACCACTCCATAGTACAGGTCTCACCAGTAGCCTATCTCCTCCCCTGCCTGCAGTACATAGGTGTATCCAGCCCCTGTGTCCTCTTCTACCTACCTCCCTGTTGTTAGTGCTGTCTCAACCTCTATATAGTGTTGAATATCCTGATCCCTCTCTTGCTCAGTATCCCTCAGTTGTCTCCTGAGTCTAGTTATATCCCTCTCTAGATCCTGGATCTCATCTGCCTATCCCTAGCAGATCTCCCTCAAGGATAGTAGCTCATCCTCCTCTCTCCCCTCACCCTATCCCTCTGGCTGCTCCTATGGCTTCTCCCATCCCTGTTCCCATCCCTGTACCTGTCTAAAAGCCTGTACCTATCTAGGAACCTGTGTTGCTGGCACCTGTAATGACAATCCACCTCTACCCTTCACTACATGAGCCTACTGAGCTTGTCTCTCCTCTCCACCCTCTCTCCTCTGAGCCACTCTCCTCTCTACCATTGCGCTTGCCTCTGTCATCGGCCTCTACCTCCACCATCTCCACTATCATCTCCATCACCTCCACCGTCTCCATCTATCAGCTCCTCTGGATCCATCAGCCATGAAAATGGATGCTCTGCCCAATATGCAGTGTACTCTGCATCCATCCCTGCATCCTCCACATCTTCCCATATGTCCCAGGGCTTGGTAACCATCTCCTACAGCTGTGTCACTACTTGATCATAAGATAATAATGGCCCCAAATGCACCTGATACCTCACTGTCTATGCATACATCCCTGAACCTCATGGCATCCGTTGTATCATGCCGAACTGCCTACATACCCTATCTATCAACTGTTTCTCAATAACATATGGTGTCCGACCAATCAGATACCTACTCTTGAACACATATGGCAGCTCTACTGCATCATCCTCCCTGTCCTCACAGTCCCGATAAGACCTCCATATGACATTGTCTATCTCATCCATAATCTGACGCTAATACTCTAGTCTCCCAATCCGTGGTTGTGACGTAATTATATCATATAAATGTACATAGCTACGCCCATGTCCTCTGCCTCTAAAATGTATCGGTCATGTAACTGATAGATGCTCATATGCCCATATCTGCAACAGTGTCACTCTGCATCCCAATCCTGCTAATCCATGCTACACAAACTAATGCAGCTCATAATACAAGTGTGCCAGTAGACATGACCCCCATGAAAACCTGGTGTGCTTAGTCACCAATGTCTCCAGAGTCCTCCCCCATCCCACAACCAACCCTCGTGTCACCCTTTTCGGATAGAGGAACCCAATGATCACTCCTACCAACACCGCCGGTAGTGCCAATTCTATCTGTGTCATAGTATCCCAAGCCACATGTCCAGCCCTCATCTCCAGTCCTAGATCCCAAAACACTTGTCTCAATGCATCCTTGTCTCTGTCTTGATCATAAGGAACCAACTCCCCATCGATTGGTATCCTCAGTATCCTATATACATCGTCTAAGGTGACTATCATCTCACCCATTGGCAAATGAAATGTGCAAGTCTCTGAGTGCCATCTCTCAGCTAATGTAGTCAGCAATCCCATGTTCACTTGAAACTCAGGCATATGAAAAATATATCACATTCCCTTGACCTCAACTGCTACTCTATCCTTGAATGTCATCTCTACTTGCAAAAATCTGAGTCAAAGGGAATCTCTCTCGTGACTTCGACATTGGTAGGTCCTCCTGCAGTCAAGCAAATCAACTGTGTCAATCCTAGTGGTATTTTTTATTCATCACAAAGTGCTACTTTTATCCTATCTTCAGGGCACCTACTTGAGTGTATCCTCTTGAGTAGGTAATCCAAGTGGCAACGTATGTTCTATCACAAAATTGTCAATTTCAGCCTAATCCAATTGGCAACGTATGTTCTATCACAAAATTGTCAATTTCTTTGGTGCTCCTTGTTCATCACTCCACACTCCACAAGATGCATTGGAGGAATTAAAAATTCTCCAAAAAAAGGATATCATGGGGATTGGAGGAATAAAAAGGAATTAAAAATTCCTTGGGAGAGGGGATGCCTAGAGGAATGTGTGATTTCAAAAATCTTACACTCACCTAGGAAAAGAGCATTTAAAGCTAGTGGCTGGATGAAAAGGACAAAGAGTTGACTTTGTGACTAATCATGATGATTAACCATTAACGACTCATTAGGAGGGGGAATAGAGGAAATGTTAGGTGGGATTAATATTTGTAGGATAATTTGACTAGGAGAGAGAATGAGTGGAGGGAATAAAAAATTAGAAGAATAATATTAAGTGAGCTTAGGGAGTTTCTAGAAGAATGAATTAAGAAGATGATTTGAAATTAATTAGGTAAGAGGAAGATTTGTGAGGATTTGATTTTTTTAGAAGAATAAAGAAAGGGATTGATTTATTAAATAAATCAATCATATGCTATAGTGACAATATTAATTATATTTAATTAATATTGAGAGGAATTTGAATTAACATAATTAATTAATTAATTATGCAAGGAATTAAAAATAATTAAAATAATTATTTTTAAGTGTCTACAGTATCCTCTCAGCAGCTTATCCAATTGACAACATATGTTTATCATAGAACTGTCGATTTGGCCTTGAAGACCTAAACGCGCCTTTTTTGACACAAACATGCTTGCATCCTTCCTAAACATGCCTGCTCTGCACAGACGTGCCTGACACACATAGACGTGTGCTTGCACTTCACAGACGTGCTTGTCTTATATAAATGCACCTGCACTTCATAGACACACTCACATTTGACATAGATGCTATTGAAATCGTAGACGCCCCAGGCACAAACACAGACACGCCTAGCCTACCCAGACGCGCCTGGCACCAACGCAAACGCGCCTTAACATTTTTCGGCCCGCTTGATATTTTTTTAGACATACCTAAAGCGCATTTATTACACTACCTAGCATGCATTTATGACATCAATTAATACAACAAGGTACAAGGAGGTTTTGTGGTACTCACCGGCTCTCCTGCATCTGCTGGCCTTTGAAATCGGCGAATGCGATCAAATCTGTGCACCAATGCCATCGCTATTGACTGCTCTCAGCTCTCTGTGCACTCTGATCTCTTAGGTGTGTAGATGAAAATGAGGATGTTTTCCATCGTAGTCTATCTTATAGACTACCCTAGCCCTAGTCTCCCATGTCAATCTTCCTTATCTCGTGACTCTGTCACTTTATCCTATCTGGTCAGTCCTTTCTACCCTTTCTTTCTTATTGAGAGATTGTTTGTTATCTTTTCAGACATTTTCATCCAATCTCTCGAGGGGGCATATCATTCCCATCTTGGGGAAACTTTGTATCAGTTCATCTTATCTTCTTTGAAACAACGCGACAAGATGCATTGTCTCAAAGAGGGGCAAAATGTAGATGCCTAAAATTGTCCTATCTAATTAAATAAATAAATTTATTTATTTAATTATTTTAGCCTAATTCTTCTATTAATTAAATAAATTGTTATTTATTTAATTAATTCATTTATCCTCTTCTAAGCCTTTCCTCATTTAAATAAATACATTTATTTATTTAAATTGTCCTTTTTCTAAATTAAATAAATACTTATTTATTTAATTGATCCCACTTCCTCTATTAATTAAATGAATCTTTATTTATTTAATTAATTCATTAGCCTTTTCTACCTATGACACATGTCATTCATCTCTTAATTCCTACACTACGTACCCTCTCATTATTTTCTTATATGTTTTACCTACCCTCTAATCTTAGCTGACCATTTATCTTTTACACCTCTTAATCTTATCCCTCCATTTCTTATAGTGTCTTCTATATAAGGAGATACTTCCTTCATTATCAACCCTAATCAACTAATTAATCCTTTAAGCATACTAGCATTCAAAGTTTCATATGCGATCAAGCCTACTTGCAATCACATTTCCGTTCTTTGTTGAGCTCTTGTACACACATAAAATCTGAGAGCAAATATATCAAGCAAGATCAATGGAGATAGGAAGAATGGAGATCCAAACCCTATCTGACATGTGATGGTATAATCTTTGTGATTTTGTTGATTTACATTGTCTTAGGTAATATTCATATGTTATGGTGGATCTTTGTTGTTGTTAGGCTAGGGTTTTGTGGTTGAATCTATTTAGTCTTTCAATATTGTTATTTCCATTTTTATCATAAATATTTTGGCACGTCTCATGGGACATGGATTTTTGTTATATCTATGTTTTTTGCAAATTTTCCAAACCCTATATTGCGGTTTTGTAAAACAATTTGGAGTATAACCTTGTGCAGTTAGGGTTTTGGACACAAAATTAAGATCTTGAAGAGATCTGAATTGATTTCACAAACCGCTTGTAATTTTTGCACCCAATTTTTTTGGAAGGTTGAAGACAGTATCAAGAGCTCTCAATCCAAAATTAAGAATTTTTGGAGCACATTTGCATTTTGCATGAATACTTTGTGAATTTTCATACAAAAATAATTTTGAGAGCAAATGAGAGAATTTTTTGGTTTTTCTTACATTTTTGGAAATCTCTCAGAATTATACACATGATTTTTTCTTTGTGATTTTAATTTTAATTCAAAATATTTCCTAAAAAATCGGATCTTTAAAAATTAAGGTTTTTCATTATTTTGATTAGATCTCACAAAATGATTTGAGTTGTGATATCCAATTTTGTTTGCAAGTCAAGAACAGTATAAAAAATGCACAGTAAAAAAATCAGATTTTTTGGAGCATATTTGAAATTTCTATGAATTGTTTATGTATTTTCATAAAAAAATAATTTTGAGAGAAAATGAGCGAATTTTTCAAATTTTTTTACATTTTTGGAAATCTCTCATAATTATACACAGGATCTGTTCTCTTTAATATTAATTTTGATGCAAAATAATTCCTAAAAAATCAGATCTTTAAAAGTTAGGGTTTTGCATTATTTTGATCATATCGCACAAACTGCTTGGAATTTTTGCAAGAATTTTTGTATGTAGGTTTGGAATTCTATCAGACGGTTCTAGTAACAAATTCAGATTTTTGGAATCAATTTTTCATTTTCTATGAATTATTTATGTTTTTTCATAAAAAATTAATTTTCGTAGCAAATTAGAAACTTTTTTGGATTTTCTTACATTTTTGGAAATGTCTTGAAATTTTATAGGTGGTATGTTTTTTATGATACAAAATAACTCATGGAAAATCAAATCTTTGAATTTATCAAAACAACGTCCTGTCGAAGGCCCCTATTTCACAAAGTCTTTTGGATCTAAAATTTACCTAACTTGTGTGCTTGTAGAAGGGGTATTATTGAAAAACTACTAACAAAAATTTGTTGTAGAATTTTGGCAAGGGTTTTTGATCTTTATTGTGTGCTTTGTTTTCATAGATTACCAAACACTTAAATTGGTGCACTAAAATTGAACCAGTGTCATTTGTGTCTTGAGCAATAGGCTCTTTTTGTTTAATCTCTAGAGGGCCTGTCTCCCCGTGTGGTCATTAGGACTACTAGTAAGGAGAGAGCGACCCAAGTGGTAGAGAGGAAAACCCACCTCTTCCAAACCACTATAAATAATTGTATCCATGGTGAAAGCCATGTGTAACGTGTGCTGATTAGTTCATACCGACACTATGTCTCCCCATAAACCTGTTTGATCAAATTTATTTGATCAGTTGTAGGGCATAACCCCTATCGGCTGGGAGCCTTTTGTATTTATAGAGCTGAAAGTGTTGCATGTATGGCCACACAAGCATATGTCCTTACTAGCACCTTTTTGTTTTAGAAAGCCAAAATCCTTCTAGTTGTTGGGGCAGGAGGTTGGACCTCTGGAGTGGCCCACACACATACAATTCTTAGTAGAGATACAAAGTTCACCATGAAGAGTTTTGGTGGGGACTGATGCTTGGCTGCCCCAGAGAAGTGAGTGCTATGGGTGGAGCCAGTGGGGTCAAGCATCTAAGTATCCACTCTGAATAGTGTAGCCTTGGGGGAAACCCCATGTGGGATCAACAACTATTGTCCTGGCCAGTCATAAGAATTGTGCTTGTCTTCTTTTGAACATTCAAGACCAAACATCATAACATTCTTTCTTTTGTGTCTTCAAGTGCATGTAAAAAATTTTTACATTAAACAACACACTTTATTTTGAGTCATTTTGAGTCTAAACACTTGCAAACATAGAGTCGTCATCAATATTGTGTCCTCTTGTCATGAAAAATAGTCAAAATTCAGATTTGGTCACAACAAAAAACTTCACAAATTGGAAAAATTTACAGTTAAACAAACAAGAGCAATCAATTTCAAAATTCTTGAGCTTCCTAAGTTATTTCTCTATATTTTCATCTAGCATTCAACCTACCTTTGGGTTTCACAAAGTTTATCATTACTTTACACCTTGCATTACATTCACATTTGTCTAAACTTGAGTCAAAACATCACTTGCTTGTTCTCATCTTGCTTTGTCAACACACTACATACAATAACATCTTGCTAAGTGGTCCCTCATCAAGGTCTATCACCTTTGGGTCTCATTTGGTCTTACTTAGAGTCAAGGTCAACTTACCTCATCAAGAGAAACTATCATCTCTTTGGAAGCCACACCTACTCTACTACATTCATACTTGATCTTACACTTTGGACATTGCAAGTAAACCTCATATTCATTTACATTCCATCCAACTCTTGGTCTTCCATACTCTTTTTCATTTTCATATAGTCTCCCACATCTTGGTCAATACCTAGTTCATGGTTGAAACCCGTTCCCAAAAATCTAGGAGAGAAACTAAAGAGGCTCAAGAGTCCGCACACATGAGTGCCTATGAGTATGACAATGATGTCTTTCTCAATTCTGATCATACCACATTTCTTGACATGGATGCCTATGGAAACATTCCAAATGTTGAGAACATGGACACTACAAACAACAATGATACACACAATGACTATATGGACAACTTTTTCGTACATTCAGCAGAAGTGGAAGACTCCATTGTGGATCCTCATTTTAATCAATTGGTTGTGGAAATAATGAGAAGAGATAGACAATATTTCTTACATGTGATGGCAGAAAGTGGAGCTAAGATCCCTCATGATTTTGACATGTCTCAAATAATGGAAAATCAACCTTTGAAAGAACCTCAACTCAACATGGGTCAAAGGAGGCCTAATAGTGGAGGCAATAGAGGACCACATCTTATGCCTGAATCACCATCATCTTTGTTTCAAAAACCCGAGGTCCCACATACACATGGTCAAGCATATGATACTCACCTTCATAGACCATTATGGAAGTCTTATGCAGAAAAATATACTCAATCACATGCTAATGCTAAGGACCAACCTCCAAAACAATTGGATATCCAAAGGCATGCTCAAAATTTGGACACAAGAAAACCCCGTGTCAAATTTGGGGGCACTACACAAGAATAAACTCATGACATGCCTGTAGAATATGATATGCATGGACAAAGTAGATATTCCATTCCTCATCATGAATCTATACCAGGTGGTTCTTATACATAGTATCATTATTGACCTCCTCCATATGAACATGTTTATGATCAATACCATCCATATATGCAGTATCCTCCTCCTCCACCTGGTGGCTCAGGCATGGGATATGGTCCAAGAAGTCGGTCTCCACCTAAGAACAATTTGGAACAGAAAATTAAGGACTTACAAAAGAAAATGGAGGACATAAATACACCAAAGCCAACTTACACAATGAGAGAGATATGTCCCTATCCATTTGACAAAATAATTCCAATGCCTCCTTTTCCTACACATTTTGTGACACCTAAATTTGATAAGTATAGAGGCAAAGGAGACCCTAAGGCACATATAAGACAATTTTTCATAGCTTGCATTGAGGTAGTAGCAAAAGAGACATATCTGATGAGATTATTCCCACAGAGCTTAGGTGATCAAGCTATTGAATGGTTCTCCCAACTTCCACTTGGAATTAAGTCATGGGGTGATTTAGCAGAGACATTTATCCAACATTTCTCATACAACATAGAGACACATATATCAGTCACCACTTTGTGCAACACCAAGCAAAAGGATGGGGAGTATTTTTCATCATTCTTGCAAAGATGGATGAATTTAGCCATCAGATACTCTTGTGAAATTCCACAAAAACAAATGGCAGAGATGTTCACCCAGAATCTCAACAAAGACATTGGTTATGACTTAAGAAAAGATTGTTTGTCCACCTTCAAGGACGTCATTGAAAAAGGATTAGCAACAGAGAAGGTCCTAATTGAGAAAGGCATCATCAAAATATTCAAAGAAAACAAACATGACTTTAAAGGAAAAGACAAGCCAACATTTTGGAACAAGAACAAGAACACGGTCAATGATGGCATTGTTGATGCTAACACAGTGCGACCCAAAATCATTCTTTCTGGAATAGGTTCTACAAACAACCAAGTGAATACTCAAACAACTTCAAAACCATGAAGGAAGTACACCCTATTAAGAGAACCACTTGAGTCAGATTTCAAGAAGCTAGTGGCAAACAGGATAATAACATTTCCTGACAATCCTCCATATGAGCCAAAGGTCAAACCAAATTGGTGGAATGATGATGAATACTGTGAGTATCACAAGAGAAAAGGACATAAAATAGGAAATTGTCATTGCTTGAAGAATATCATACATGATCTTATTGATAGAGGTGACATTGAGATCAAGGGACATACATCCAATCAAGAACATGAGATGTTTAAGGAATCATAAAAAAATCATAGAAAATTCAAATATGCCCCAAAAAAATTGAATTTGGATTGCGAGCTCTTGATATTGTCCCAAACCTGCAAACGAAATTTGATGCAAAAATTCCAAGTTGTTTGTGAGATCAGATCAAATCTCTCCAAGATCTTGATTTTGTGTCCAAAACCCTAGCTGCACAAGGTTATTCTCCAAATTGTTTTACAGAACAACAATATAGGGTTAGAAAAATCTGCAAAAAATAGATCTAACAAAATCCAAGTTCCATCGGGCGTGCCAAAATGTCTATGGTAAAAATAGAAACAATAATATTGGAAGGCTAAATGATTTCAACCACAAAACCCTAGCCTAACAACAACAAAGATCCACCATAATAAATGAAGATTACTTAAGACAATGCAAATTAACAAAATCACAAAGATTATTCCATCACATGTCCACTAGGGTTTGAATCTCCATTTTTCCTATCTCCATTGATCTTGCTTGATATATGTGCTCTTAGATTTTATGTGTGCACAAGAGCTCAACAAAGAACGGAAATATGGTTGCAAGTAGGCTTGATCGCATATGAAAGTTCGAAAGCGTAGTTGAATTGAATAGAATAGGAGAGTAGAATGCTTAGGATTGATTAGGGTTGATAATAAAAGAGAGTATCCTCTTATATGGAAGACACTATAAGAAATGAAGGGATACGATTGAGAGGTGTAAAAGATAGATGGTCGGCTAGGAATAGAGGGTAGGTAGAGAAAACAAGAAAATAATGAGAGGGTAAGTAAAAGAAATAAGAAAATAATGAGAGGGTAGTGTAGCGTCCTAAAATTGTGACACTTGCAATTTCGACCGCATTTGGGTCTTCAAGATGGTGACGCAACACTGAACCTGAATGGAGACCCTGAAACTTGTTGATGACATCAAAAACTGCATTTTTCAGCACCCTGGCCTGATCCTCCTTGCACCTTGCTGCCCTGGAGGTGGGACCATGGCGCCCAGTGCCCTAGTCCTTCAAGACCATGGCACCCAGCGCCCTGGTCCTTCGGGACCATGGTGCCCAGCACCCTGGTCCGTCAGGACCATGGCGCCCAGCACTCTGGTCCCGCAGGACCATGGCGCCCAGCGCCCTGGTCCCTGGCCCTATTTTTGGGCCTGGTCTCTTTTGGGTCTCGGGTCTTTATGTTTGCAAATTGGAAAATAATCTTCCTAGGTCGGCGTAAGGTCAGAAAAATCAGTCTTTTAACCCTAATTGACAAGTATATAAACTACATTTCCTCTCCCATTTTGGTAGATGGAAAAAAGGCAAAAATGATATTCAAGCATTCAAGCATTCAAGCATTCCTTCAAGCAATTGATCATTCTAAGTCTCCATTCAAAGCTAAGTGTTGCATTCAAGACAAGGATTCAACCATTGAAGAGGAGATCACATACACCATACAACATACAACATACAACAACAATTACACCTTCGCATGTAAGAATACCAACATTCTTACAACAAGGTATTGGTACTTTATTACATTACAATCATTTACATTTACAACATTTCTCATTTCTTGGTTAATTCCAAAACTGGGGTTTGACCTAAGGGCAAACCCCTAATCCCTAACCCCCCAATCGTCCTCTCTTTTCTGTGTGTAGGTTGCAGGTACGTGGCTGTAATTGAAGATCTAGAATCCTTGTGCAGAGATGAATAGATCCCCCTTCGTTTCGCAGATTTTTTGAAGGACCGTGTGCACGCCGGGCGCCATCGTCCTGTCAAATTTCGCTCAAATTTGCAGGACAACATCGTCTCGACATTTTACTACTAATTCCAGGTCTGCAGCTTCATCCTATATTCCTATCTCTATTTATAAGCGAATCTTTCTCACTTTACATGCATTCCTAGCTCAATCCTTCTATCTACATTCTTTACAAAAGAGGGTAGCCTTGTTGTCTTAACCCTTGAAACTCATTTAGAATCCAATCTTGCATTGTGTGGGATTGGATCTTGTGGGTTTCAACCCCTCTTTTGAATGTAAAGTCTCCCCTAAGTGAAAACTGTCAACCCTAGTGACCTCCTTTCTCTCTCCTTGGAGTGGTGGGGGGAACACTTAGGGTTCGCTTGTGATTTTCCGCTTTACATTTTGGTGAACCTGACGTGAACATCCTTTCTGATTATTCATGGTTAGATCTAAAAATTGGATGCCTTGATTACATTTCCATGTTTGATCTTTTGCAAATTTTAGAGGTTAATTGCATAAAAACCCTAAATTTTCTTTTTAGTAATTGAGCTTGCGAAATGTTTAATGGTTAATGCTTATTTCAGATCTACCCTTCTATTGTGAATTGTCAATTCATATTTGTGCTTTAATTCTAAAAATTAAGTGGTTAAGTGTCAAAACCCTATTTTTTGAAACCCTCTTGATTCAACCTTTGACCAACAATTTCACTGATCAAAACATCTCCAAATCAGTTGTAACTTTGGATTCTGCAACAAAATCATAATATCTGTCATCCCTGAAAATTTGGAAAAAAGTTGTGAGGACCGTGTGCACCCCGAGCGCCATTGTCCCTGACATTTTTTCCAAAATTTTGGGAGCTAGATCTTACTGTATTTTTCTGCTAAAATCCAGAATTTTGGCTGATTTTATCAATTCTAACACTTTCAAAATTAAAGTCAAAGTTGGTCTAGTGATTGCTTGGATTAAGGCTCCTAATCATTCAAAAATTGTTGAAATTGAAATTTTGTGTCGAAATTGTGTTCTTACTGTGCTAAATCTGAAAAGTGTGTTGGTGTTCATTCGAAATTTCAGTGCTTTATTCAAATTCTTGCAATTTGTGACTTTTGAAATTAAATGTTTAAATACAACAATCTCGATTTCCACTTTCAAAATTGAATATTGCGTGAAATTGAGTCAACCTTTAAATTTCAAAACTTGCATTGCTTTTGGTATTCCCTCTAAAAGCATAAAATTCAAAATTTCAGTTTCCATCTCTTTTTCAAAATTCAAATTTTGCATTTTTCAACAATCTTGGTAGGGTTCAATTTTGAGATTGCAACTTTAATTTAACCTATCTACAGATCGTAAAATCACTCAATTTTTTCAGATTAGCTTTAAAATCATCATGACTTTTATCCCTGAAAATTTTGAAAAAAATTGCGAGGACCGTGTGCACTTCGTTCGCTACGATCCCTGACTTTTTTTCCAAAATTTCGGGAGATTGTCGTGATTGCATTTAACAGCTTAAATCTAGGAGATTGGCTAATTTTATTGAAATTTGCTACCTCTAAATTCAAAATTTTCTCTCTCTCTTTGGTGCATGAGTTTTACAACAATAAGCCCTACTTACACTATTCCCGTTAGACGAAGCCTTAGAATTAAGTCTTTCCAAGGTTTAATTACTGAGGAGATGGAACCTAATTTGAATGGCCTCTTTAACGAGGACATGGGTAATTCCTCTAATCCTCCTAATGATGAAGAAGCCCTCCATGAGGTTTCTGTAGAACAACTTTCGAAATTGGATAACCAATTTGATGATTTTCAGCAATGGATGTCTCAAGAGTATCCTGATAGTCAAGCTCTTTCATTAATTGAGGGTCTAAAACGTATGGTTCAAAGTGATAAGAATGGAATTGATATTTTGCATGGTATTGCACACATTGTGGATTCGAATGTGATGCCTATGAAGAGTTGTGCTGAAACTTTAGGTTATACACAACCTCCTACTCAAGTCAATCATTCTATTCCTTTGACAACTTCTATTGCTAGCATACCTACTTTTACATCAAACATAATGACTACTTCTATAGAAGACATTCCCCCTATGATCACCAGTCATGGGGGCAATCCTTCTTCTTCAATTAACCCGCTTCCTTCATTTAATCCGACTTCTTCATTCATTCCTTCAATGAGTGTTCCTATTACATCTCCACAAATGAACCTGGCGCAAGGGGGAAATTCATTTAACCATTCCATTCCTCCTTGTAGTGTTCCTCCTTTCCAATCATCTCCTATGACTAACTATCATAGTGTCCCACCACCTTACTCTCAATCAATACCTTCTTTCAATAACATAATACCTCCATCTCAATCTAACACGTCTAATATGAATTCTTCGACTGAAGCGACCATTAACAATCTTGCACAAACTGTCTCTTCTTTACAGCAACAAATTGCCTCTATGAATCAATCTAAGTTTAGTGTGCCCACATTTGATGTTGAGAGCCCACTTTCTCTTGACATTGTTTGAGCTATTCCTCCTAAACATGTTGAAATCCTGCATTTGGAGCTTTACAATGGTAAAGGTGATCCTCTAACACATGTTAAGACTTTTCAAACAATATGTACCGATTTTGCTTATGACCAAAGGTTGCTTGCAAAATTGTTTACTAGGACATTAAGAGATAAAGCCCTACAATGGTATTGCTCGTTGCCTTCTTATTCTATTACTTCTTTCGAACAACTTGCAAATGCTTTCATTCAACAATTTCAAAACAATATAAGTCCTAAAGTTACTTTGATTGATTTAATGCATTGTAAACAAGGTGTTAAAGAAAAAGTGACTGATTTCATTGGTAGATATAAGCATTTGTATGCTCAAATCTCTTTTACAGTGCCTGACAATGATATTCAAAGAATATTTATTTCTAATTTGCAAAAAGATATTAGAGAAAAACTTCTGTTTTCTGAGTTTACTTCTTTCCAATAGTTGTGTGCAACTCTTCACAATTATCAACTGACTGTGAGTCAAATGGAACAAGCAAATCCTATGCCTCCGAGTGATAAGGGTGATAGTAGTCAACAACCATTTGGGAAGTTTAAACTGAACAGAGAGTCCGTTAAGTGCAATGAAAACATCATCAACAACAATGTGAATGCAGCATCAGGTGTGTCTCCTATTTCTAAGTTTTTCAAGAAAGAAAGAAAGTTTACTCCTTTGACTGAATCATTGCATAGTATTATGAATAAGTTATTGGAACAAAATGTGCTTACTCTCCCTCCTATAAAGCAAATCGATCCTACAAAGATTAATTCACCCTATTTTGATAACAAATCTTTTTGTCAATTTCATCGTCAACCTGGGCATGATACTAAAAAATGTTTTGCTTTAAAGGGTAAAATTCAAGATTTGATTGATAATAATACTATCTCTGTTTCAGGAGTGAATGATAAAGGCAATACATCTGTAGCTCCTCCCAACCAAAATCTTAAGATTTTTACTGATCCATTACCTTCTCATACCTCTAATGTGCTTGAGACTAATGATTCCTCTTTCTCATCTGATGGTCTTGTGTCTATGACTCCGAATGTGATTAACTTTGTAGAGCAGCAAGAAAACCCTAAAGAACCTTCCATCACATTTGATTCTAATGAAACTATCAGGGCACCTGATGGTCCTTTATACATAGTTGCAAAAGTCAAGAATACACCTTGCCGTGGAGTGCTTATTGATCCCGCTTGCATGGTTAATGTTATTACTGAGGAATTTCTTTTTACTTTGCAATTGAATCAAGTGATCTATGACAAAACAGATGTGATTGTGAAATTATTTGATGCATTTTCTTCTCCTGCAATTGGTTCTATTACATTACCTATTGAGGTCCATAACAAATCCCTTGATGTGAACTTTGCTATTATTCCTTCATCTGAACAATTTTGTGTGAAGCTAGGCTATCCTTGGCTATCTTCCATGAAAGCTATTGCTTCTCCTATTCATAAATGTTTGAAATTTCCCCATAATGGTGAAGTTGTTACTGTCAGTCATAGTCTCTTTAAACCAGCTGAAAGAACTTCTAGCGTTCCTATTGATTATTTTTGGCCTACACAATTCCAATCTCTTCCTCCGTGAAGTGATCATCTTTTGAAATCTTATCAAAAGTGGAAAAAAGATATGATCCTATCTCTAAGTGAACATCAAACACCCAAACTTGATATTCCTATCGTTCTTGAGAAGGAAGTTCTTCCTTTGAAAGATAAAACTAATGTCTTTCCTCAAGAGGATTCCCAACCCATCCCTATGGATGTGACTATGTCTATTCCTAATAAACTTTCTAAAGGTAGACCTATACCTCCTCGTCATGATGGACTTGGTCTCCTTCCTAAAACAAGTATTCTTCCTTTATATGGAGCAGTTCCTCCTCCTTCTTCTTATAGAGAGAAGAGACCTTCTTCTTCTCCTATTATCCAACCTAAGAGATCACAACCCAAACACCCAAGCGATAAGGATGAGAATATTCCTCCTCCTCAATTTTCTCAACTTCCTACTAAGACTAGACGAAATCGTTCTGCACGTGAACGCCGACGAAAGCGTCGTCTTAGAGCTCAGGTAGCTGCTTCTCAAACTTTGCAATCCCCAAAAACACCTTCAACTAGCATTATTCCATTTTCTCCTCAACCGGAAATTGAGCTAAAATCTCCTAAACATAAGATGCATGATGGTCTTGATCGTGTGCAAGTTAAAGATCCTATTTTTATAAATCTTGATGATGATATAGATGAAAATGTTATTCATGATGAAAATGTTACTTCTTTTCATTCTGATAGTGAATATGAATATGTTGATGTTGATAACCATTTATCTAACGAATTTTCTAAAGCACTTATCCTAGCTCCTAGACAAGAACAACGTGGCTTGGAACATGAACATAGCCCTTGTTTGGATCTTGTTTTCTTATCTCCCCGTGAGTTGGTTCTGTATGGGAATTGGAGATTTGTCCCTTTTTTTTGAGTTTCCTCATTGTATTGTGGTTTTCGCGTGTCTCAGTTATTTGTCTGATAACACTCATGTCGGGCACAATCGGGTGTTTCTTTTCAAAATCTTTTTATGCCTCATATAATAACTTTGAGCTTGAGACCTTATTGCTTAGCTTCCTTCTGAGATTGCATTTCTATTGAAGGCGTTTCTGAAGCTTTTTATTGATCCCTTGATTTTATTTTGTTGCCGTAAGTTTATTATTTTTATCTATGTTTCTAAGTAAATGCGCTAAATCTACATATGCACTAATTCAGTTGTCATATGCATTGTTTTAATTATTGAATTCGCTATTCTGTGTCGCAAAAGCACCGCAGAATAATAAATATGCACTAATACTTAGTATATGCACTAAAACTTTGAGTAAATGCACTAAATACCTCAGCATATGCACTGCAAGACCTATCAAATGCATTGCACAATTAGGTGTATGTGCTAATCTGGCTATTTTGTCTATTTCTGATGAGTTTATGGGTTTCTTAGTTGGATTTTGTGATTGTCCAGAGGGTGATTCTGTGTATTATATGTTATGCATTGTAGCTGAATTGGGCTCTTTGGCATATATGATTGATATGTGATGTGTGTGGCCTATGAGGCTATGGTATTCTATGTTATGACGAATCTTGGTTATTTGGATTATGTTTTTGTGATCCCTTTTGCTTGTTCGCTTGTATTGATAAGGCCTAGGTGCATGATTAGGGAGAGTGGGCTTCCATGAGTCTGCCGAGGTCACAAGGAATAGACTGCTAGGATTCTTGAGTAATAGAGCCAAGGTCTAGACCATTTGGATATCTCATTGGAGGTTTTATTGTAATTAACAAGTGATAACATGTAATGGCCCTTCAGGAACCCCAAAGGAAAACCAAACAACTAAGCAACCAAGGGTGAAATATATATATTTTTTTAAAATTATAAATCACATTAAGTGCATTAATTACTATATTGCACAATAATAACACAAGTGGAAGACTAACACAAGAATTCCTAAAGGGTTACCAACGAAGAATTAAACGAAAGGTTAAATTCCATAATTAAGATTAATCCAATTAACCATCATTTACCCATTGAATATAATAAACCATATACATATAATAGATTACACCATTTAAAGATTGAAAGTATTAAAATATAATTTCTCTTAAATAAAGCATTTGCACATAGCATAAGGATAACTGATAAAATAACATCCAATAACTTGAGATTACATTGTTCATAAAAAACATGGCTCCCAATAATACATGAACAACTTACATCATTACCAATTACAAGGTTACATAAATTCATAGATACAAATGACCGCATAGTTCTCAAAAGTACAATAATTTCCAACATGAGATGATGCATGAATCATGAACCACAGGAACACCTATGAAGCTAATCCTCACATGAAGGCATGAACAAGATCATCCGATGGGAAGTGGCACTACCACCTGACCATGTTATCCATAAATGAAATCACCCCACCGTGATAGGAGATAGCAGAAGACCCTCAAGAAAGCATAAGAAAGACATGGACGATAGTATAATATGAATCCACGATAATCCAGGTGAACTCGACATCACAATACTCAAGTGACCTTAAAGAGAGAGTGTCATCACATAACTTATGATGGTTACCCTAGGTAGACCTCCATAGGTCTCGTCCCTCATCCTAGGTTATCCTGGTAATCTTTTCCAAACCCCCAGTTTCATCCAAGTCTCATGCGGACCCTACCAACCGTTTGTGAAGACAAGGTGGTTGGGTTACCATTCTAGGCCTTTCCACTGCATCTTGAGACTTTACAAGCACTCAACCATGCGCGGGGTACAATATCTTAATTAACGTTATAAACTACCCACCCCCTAATCAATTCTTAGGTTATCACTTATTATTTGATTTTTGAGGGGTTATCCTGCCAACCACTTTGGGCGCGGCCCCCATTCGAAAGCCACTCTCTCATAGGACACTAAACAAAACATGGTCACTCCATGAGGACCCTATGGCAAAACAGACAACCATAACATCTCTACCAAAATACAAGTGACCAAAACAAAAACTTACTAACCCTTGGTTAACCATAAGGAATAAGCACAACATGGTTAAGATGACGAGGTCATAATACATCACCTGATCAAGAGGTACAAAATATGCCACAACAGGATGACTAAACATAGACAAGGAATTGCAACAAAATAAACCCTTGCAAGAAATGCTAAATCCACTAAGACCAAACTCAGACAATCTTTGAGAATATCATCATAAACACTTGCAAATTACTCAATTGAAATTAAATAAAACACCCCACATTTATAAAACATCATCCTAAGACGTCATTCAATTTTATTTCCAATACACTAATCAAAATAATAAAAATCCATATCAAAGATATATCACATGATTTATATTAAAATATTTAATCTATTTTCAGAATTAATCTAATTTACTAAATTAACCATATAAAATAATGCCTTGATTAAAAGAAATATATATATATATATATATATATATATATATATATATAAAATCATTAATAAAAACAATATTGAGAAAATGAAAACATAAATAACCACTCGTTGTTATTAAACAACACACACACTTTTCATAAAACAACCGTGAGGAGGGAAATAGAAAAAGGTGGTGGCTAACTACCTATCAGTAGTGTTGCTATCAACTGGTAGCAGTCACTGCTATTGGTAGTGCTACTATCGACTGGTAGCAGTCACTACCCACTGGTAGTGCTGGTACCGACCGGTAGCAATCACTACCGCCGATAGTGTTGCTATTAGCTTGCCAAGTGGGTTCAATAATTATATATATATATATATATTTTAAAAAATTAATTAAAAAATTAAACCATTCAATACTGCACGAATCACTGGTAATAAAATAATAGTGAGCATAAATTGTTTTGAAATGAATTCTTTTCAATAAGGAATTCTGGTAAACCAATTAAACATAAAAGACCCATGTCTATAGATCTTGGGAAAATTTTTAAAAGAAACTCAAGAAATAAGAGGGGATTTGATTTATTTTTGATTTCTTCACACATATGAAGAATCTTTGCATCATGCAAAGAGGCAAATTAACAAAATTTTGCCAGCATAACCCCCAAATTTGGACAAATAAAAAGATGTAAATAAATAGAAAACTAAATCTTTTTCTTACTACTCAATAGAGGAAATAATCAAAAACTAAATTTTTGCAAAAGATTGGAGCTCACAACCAACAAGAAATTGGAAAAACTCTTCAACAAATACACACTGATTTGGGATTTAATTAAATTCAATACCAAACAATTCTATTTCCAAATCAAACTCTCAACAAGAATCACCAATAAGATTTAACAAATTTAAATCACACACACATGGAAGAAAGCTCAAAACATTCAAATTTTCATTTCAACAAAGAGGGAAATCTACCCAACCTGCATAGCAATTCCAGGAAGAAAATAGTGGATGAACTTCAATCCTGCATACCAATTCCAAAATCCAGCTTTCTCCTTCCAAATGGTTTTCAAGTTTTTTTTTTCAAAAATGCCTTCCTCCCTCCAAATGGTTTTCAAGTTTTTATTTTAAAAAATTCCTTCCTCCCCTCTTCCCGTGAACTCACAGGAATATATGGAAAAAAATTTCAACCTAAACTTTTTAGATTAAAAGTTTCCTCCACCAATAGGAATAAGATATTTAAAAAGTAATAAAATCTAATTTACCTTTTTCATGACACAATTCTTTTACATAAAAAAATAAAATCTAAAAGCTAACCAAAAAGGTAAATGAGAGTGCCTATTTATTTATTTTTCTTTTCCATAAGAATTTAACTTAACATAAGCATTACAATTCTAATAGCATTGCATTTAACTAATTTCTCTTTTCCAAATATTACTATTTTCACAATATAACATGCAATTTAACTATTTAATTTAACAACTCCATTTATTTAATTAAATCAATAAACTCAAGGCAAATAAAATAAATTAATTACGCCAACACAAAATAACATCTTTCACTCAATTTAAAACTATTCAAATAACTAGAAACATGCAAAATGAGAGAAGACCATACGACTCACAAAATGAAAATACTAAAGCACTATGACTCCCATACCGGTCAAACAGGAAAGACGACTGACTGACAACACTCACATGAGTGTAACTGCGGTCAAATTAGGGTCCAACAACTATCTCCTCCACTTCGATCAGACAAATAAGGCACGTTTAGACCTGTGAAACCAGGTGGAGTCGATACGCCATACCTACTCGGTACTTGTACCTGCAATGTCCTGCATTAACGAACCACACATGCATATAGACAAATATATAAACAAACATGACACACACACACACCAATGAAAGAGAATCGTAACGTCCCCTGTCTCATCGGAGTGAGTGAAGGAAAATCATCCCCTCGCATCCCATACACTTGCAAACACGAAACTTACAAATAACGCATCACACATATAAATTAAATGTGTCAGTCCATGTCAGTAATCCATAAAATCACATTTAACATAAGCAATGAAATACTGCATGAAAGCATACACTACATATCAAGTTAAAGCATGTAATAACATCGCATAAAGTCTGAATAAAGTATAACAATAATGTATCCACTAAACAATCAATTGAAGTCAAACATAAGTCCAAAAAGTCTGATTGAGAAGGGGTACTACATAACATAATAATTAATCTAGGTGGTTTGGGTAGTTGTAACTCATCTAAAATAAGATAAGAAATGTGTTTTGTGGTACCCATCTCATGGAACAGAGACCAGAGTGAGGTGGTAGATTTGGCAACTGGATAAACCAAACTCCCTTGATTTCCTCAAAGGTTGAGACGGTTCTGCATGTGTATCACAGATGTCGGGACTAAGTTCTAGGATATCCTTTGATATCATGTGATGACACTCTTCCCTACATGTTGGTCCTAGTTCCAAGTATGTTTTGTATTGTGGTGCCTCTAGATGTCCTATTTGGTGGATTATGTCATGTTTTGTGGTCTTGGAGCAGTTAATTTCTTTGGTAATTGGGTGTCAGCCTAAATTTAGAGTGTGAGTGGGATCTTATGTCATCTCCTAGCATGGGGGGTGGTTCCTTTGGTTCCAAATGGTCACGTGGTTTGATGCCTTCTTCCATTGGGATGTTCTTCCTTGGATGCTTTTGCATGGATGTGGATCTCTTATATCTTCAACTTGTGGATGGATCTTGTAGTAGATTATTATATCTGATTCATATGGCATGTATATGTATTTGTATTTGAGCACTATGATCATGATGTAATAGATGTGGTATTCATGTAATTTGGTAGATGATATGAGATGAACATAAAATATATCATGTGTATTTTGTGATTGATTCATTAATGGGAAAATTGATATTGGATCTATGGATGTGTTCTTAGTGCTATGTGTATGTGATGAGGTGGAAAGATCTTATTATTATGGTTTAATAATGTGGTGAATAGTATTGGTAATAGATTATGATGTTAGAAATAAATGAGTGATTGGGATTAGGAATATTTGGTATTGGTGCTTTAAAATAATAATAATGGATCATATATATATGCATGGTTAAGTTGAATGATAGTAAGATAGTGTTGCAATTTATTAAGGAAGTGAATGTGGTATCATGCTTATGTTGAAATGTTCTTAGGTAGTTTATGTTATATGTTTGGATCAAGTAATGACATTGAGATACCCTAGGGAATGATATTGATGTATTGTGTTTAATTTTGCTTGCATATCATGTTGGTGATCATGTTCATGCTGATTGTATGCATATCATGTTAATGGATGCAATTACATATGAGTAGTTGGTTCTTTATGTTGCATTAGTAGCTACATTTAAAAAAAAAAAATTATATTTCCTTGTTAGTTGGTTAATTTCTCTAGGGTATTTTGGTAGGCATTACACTAATCCCCAAGAAAACAATAAAATAAAGATATATTCTACGCATAAATAACATTTACAGTCAATGCTCACATATTGCTAAAAATAGCAACTGCTAAAAATAGAAAGTTTGTCCAAATGCAAAATTAAGCCAATTGGAGACATAGTGAAATTTGCTAAAAATAGACACTACTTAAAATTGTAAGTTCGTGAAAAACATCCAAATTTTATTGTTAGGATCCTTGAAAGATTTCCTTTTCTACACCTAATCATAGATTAACATCTCATAAAACATTATAATAAATCACCAATATATAATCCAAATCATAAGTATACCAACACTAACATCAATATTTCCATCTCAAATAAAGTATAATAGTAATCATGTCCTGAAACATATAAGCATCATAAAATAGTCCAATAACATGGATCACATGAATGTATCCATACACATGCACACCAACAAAATAAACCACACATAATGAGTCAAACATAGTCTAACAAGTCAAAGTAATAATTATCTAAAGAAAAGGATGGAGCAGTACCACACCGTTGAAAGTTGAACATATTCATCATCATTGACTTTGTCAAAAGCTTTGAATACAACCCCTAAGTCGATTCCTTGCACACATTAAAAAAGAAGAAAGTGTTGTGGATAGAGGTTTGCCTTTAGTCAAACCTTGGTTTAGTAGTTAACTTTGAAATTGAGATAATAATTGAAATAGAAATCGTAGCAAGATGCTTTCCTTTTAAGGTAAAGGCCATATTTAAAATGAAATACTTGTAATTGAAATTTATACCGCGATGAAGCTTGCTTGAATCCTCATACAAGGGTTTTGGGTTTTCATGTAGAATGTGTTCATAGAAGGTTGATCATGGATGCTATCTTGAATGCTTGAACTTGACTTCACATGATGAATCTTTGATTGCTTGCTCACTTGAATTGAATTTACTAGATCATATATTATTTAGATTATGTTTCAAATGAGAGGGGTATACCTCATTTTATACTTGATTGCCCAAAAAATTATTTGAATTTTTAGAGTAGGCCGACACGAGATGCAATTTCTTATTCAATTGATGTGACCATTGTGAGAACCAAATTTGGGTCTTGATTGAGAGGACCAGGGCACTGAGTACCCTGGTCTTGACCTAGGACCAAGGTGTCTAGTGTCGTGGTCTTGACCTAGGACTCAAACTTGGGGAGAAGTCAAGGAAGGTGATGAAATTGTAGGTTTGGGAGGTAGTGTGAGTAGAATCAAAACAAACATTGAGCATCAAAAGATGAAGCATGAGGTATAGATGATGACAAAATTATGTAGGAATACAATTTACGACACTAAATTTAGCCCCCACTTTAGTGGGAGTATGAGATAAAACATACTCACGGTAAAGTACAAAGTCAAATTGATTTTTTTTTACCAAGATATCAAAGAGACAAGAAACACCAAGCCCCTAGGGACTTTAGGATCTAAATACTCTAATATCAAGATTAAAGGGACAACACATGAGAGGGAAAGAGAGAGCATGACTGTAATGGCTTGGTAATATTTTCTTACTATGAGTCATGAAAAATAAAAAAAATACATAATTACAAATCAAAAGGCTCAGTTTGTAAAGTAACTTGAGTATCAAAAACATGTCATGTTGTGTTAATAAAGTGTAACATTGAGCAAATTGTATGCTCCCATGTTAAAGCAATTGCATACGCCTTATTGGGAGCAATTGTTTTAAGGTAGCAAGCATCCAAAAGATAAACATGTTACCAAAATGAGATGCACCCAAGAAAGGAAAAATCAAAGGATAATGGTCATAAAACATATAAGAAAAAACACATAAGGTACCCACTAACTCTGTGGTAATATGCTCTTATGATAAAAAATGTATCAATAATATTTATTTGACCTCATCTCCCAAAGATAGTGGAACTACGAATACAATGGAAGAAGAGAACAAGAGATACCAAATAAATGACTTTTTGAGTCAACATGGAAGAGACCAAAAGGAATATTTCAACGCTTTGCATTGTCCCCAAGTAGACAACACAAGGCACATTTACGAATAATAGCACATGCACAACATAACATAGATACGAAATGTAAAAGAATCAAGATACAAGTAGAGGAATGTCACAACATATTCGTGCTCTTTATTAGCATGTACCATTGGAGTAACAAGGGTCATCCAAAGAGAACCTAACATTTTTGAATATCTAGAATACTTAGAGGGGAGGGGTGAATCAGTATTCCCTTGAACTTATTAAAACTTCTAACTAACCAATTACATAAAATAATTTAAATGTAGTAAAAGAAATAACATAAAGCACATAATGCCAGATTTGTACGTGGAAAACCCAATATGGGAAAAACCATAGAGAGAGTGTTCTCTTAGGTATAATGCAATATGTAACCAGTTATACACTACAAAGGGCTTGGCTCACTACCCAGAGGGATCACTACCCAAATACAAAAGGGCTCATTACCGAATGATAGAGTACAAAATTAAACTGTTGAAGTTGCATATGACATATGCATGAATTATAGTTTTGTTGAAGTGCACAAACTGTGTTATACATCCATTGTACATATACCACATAACACCATTTACATGTGCACACTTTTTTCAAATATACACAATGTAAACAAATAGTTGTTTTTCAAAAATCATTCTTCTAACATGTAATACTGATGGCTATATGTATCCACATCAAGAATTCTGACTAGTCAGCTCAATTGGAAAGGGATGAGACCGAAATATCTACACGCTACAACAAAAAAAATTCTTCATGAGATGTCAGCTTCCAACATGATCCCAAAAATCCTTGTAGAACACGCCTTTAACATATCTAGATAGGAATGGAACCAAGACCACCTTCAAGAATCTACTCTCTTCGCATTCGGATGGGACCAAAACCAAAACACCTTCAGGTAGGAGTAAATAACAGACCTCAAAACTGCATGAATTAAACATACATACATTACATAACAAAGAAACAACGTACAATGAAGTAAACTTCTGGACTGAATTAAAGACATACATGCCATACCAAATCACATCCATGACATCAATGACAATAGGCCAATAAACATAACACAAAAACATGTCAAGCAACACATCATAGGGGATTCACATTACGAACAAGCAAACACACAAATGTGAATCTAGTCAAGAAAATTATCTACCTACCAATCTTACTTAACATCATCTAGGGATGGTGGACAAGATGCAAGAGGAGCCACTTTGATCACAATTGATGAAGCTACTTTAAGTTTCAAACAAGGACCATTCTCTAAGGATGAATCACTTTGTTTGTCACAAGGAGCTAGGGTTTATTCTTTTGAAAATTTTGAAGATAACTCATGATTAATTTCAACAAGATCACACATATCATCAAAATCATTAGAATCAACATTTCTAGCATGAACAACATTACCATCATCCATATCATCATATAGGTTAATAAAAATAGGATCTTTAACATGAAAAAGAAGTTGAAACATCATTTTTATTAAGTATTTTTAATTTAGGTGATTTGAGTTGAACTTCTTTGCTAGGGTTAGGCAAAGGTTGAAAAAATGGAACCAAGTCTAAATTTGGTCTCTTCGGGGTAGAAATGGTTTGGGTAGCAAGATTGTGAACCTTGTAATGACCACTTTTACTCAAGCAAACATCATTAATAAGTAGCAACAATTTTAAAAAAAAAGAATCGCATATTACAAAATTACTAAAAGATTATGATTATACACATTGTAACATATTGAATTCTGATTTAAACATCACTCAACTAATAAACCTATCACTTCATACATGAGATTTCACTTCCCGGTACAACACATGTCTCGACCTATCGTACATTCCTAAAAAAATCTCATATTACAAAATTACTAAAAGATTATGATTATACACATTGTAACATATTGAATTCTGATTTAAACACCACTCAACTAATAAACCTATCACCTCATACATGAGATTTCACTTCCTAGTACTATACATGTCTCAACCTTCTGCACATTCCTGCACTCAAGCCTACATTGCTAGATACACACATTAGATCTATCATATGTTAGATATATGTTTAACATGATAAATCATACAAAGACTTAAACTCAATCAAACATCTACCATTGAACTCACACGGGTAAACATATAAATTAGGAAGAGTGACAAGACCAGACAACTTAGAAGTGCCAAACCTAAGGTGTAGACCTACAGTCTTGGGGGCTCATCACAGATGGCCTTACCTACACGAATGCGCAAAGACTTCATAGTTTGACTTAAAAAAAAAAACATAACAAAAGCGACTACACAACCTTTTCTAGGGCCTCATACCCTAGATAGTTCTCTTGTTGACTGCAACCCACTTAGGTGAAACAGAGACGAAGTCCTAAATAACTCTGATATAAAGGTTATTGCACAAAAATTTCCCTACAAACTACGCCAAGGTTCCCAACATCGACTCCAACACTAATACAACTCAATATGATAACTCGGAGCGTTAAGAATTGATGCAATAGTAATCGGTGAATCCTCAAAAGAGAACTAACCAACTTATGCAGCAAAAGTAACACAACGAAAGCAACAATAAAACATAGAAAGATTACATAAACAAATCATATTATTATCTTAGAACCTCCGACAAACAACTGGTTATCATCATATAGTCATCATAGAACATCCAATAGCCAACCGGTTACATGCAAGCTACATGCCAGATACAATCCATTCAGAACTCTCAGAGTCAACCGGATCTCTAATCATGAATCTAAATCCTTATTCTGATTTCTACTTCCTCTCTTGCAAATGATTACATAATACCCTATATATACCCTCTGGAACATATCCAGGTCAGCCACAAAAGATTACATTTACCAATGCAAGAAAAATGAAACATGTAACTAGGTTGGCCCTAAGAATGAAAGAAATTCCTCCAGAAAATAACAACCACGAAGTGCGGATCAATAGGAAGGTCGCCCACACACTAAAGAACATCAGGCAGGACCCCAAATAGATCCACACACCAAGAAACCGCTTCCAAAAATGAAGGAAAACCTACCGGTAAGCTCAAGAACTGTCTCGGAACCCACAAACAGTCAAACTGAGAGCGATAACTAGCCGGAAAAGAATCCAACTGGACTGAAAATCTGGAATTAAGTACATGAACCACCTTGGAAATCAAAAATAGGATCTGCAATGAAAAACAAGAAACTACCGACACTTACTGCAGGAACACAAAAAAATGCACACTGAACTGAACAAGAACTAAACTGAAAGGAAATATTTTTGGTTGATGCAAGATTGCTCATAGACCAGGGATGCTCCTGCATCAATAATATATAAAGTGCTAGTTACAATTTATATATTATATTAAAAACTAGAATAATACCAAGGAAAAGCATCACTAAAACACTCACACCTAATTCTACATAAATGAATCTTAAATTTAATATAATATCTTCATACAAGAATATATTTGGGATAGCTATTGCTTTTAAAGGATAGCCTCTATCATAAAGAATTAGCCCTCTTCCTCTTGTTTCACATCCACTCTTTGCCTCTTAAGGACAAGCATTACTTAATGCTAAACTAAAGGTAACATGTCTATAATTAAAAGGTTACATACTCAACTAACTAAGTCAACCCAAATGGAGTTAAAGTACAATATTCACCTAACATATAAAACACACTTTACCTGTTACTAAAGAACCATAAACTAAAATTATGACTTGATGCATCACCATTATACTCCTCAAATATAAAATTTCATTTAGGATTGTATATGGTGAAAATGGATAACAATAATAACAATATTGAAAGGCTAAATGAATCCAACCACAAAACCCTAGCCTAACAATCAACAAAGATCCACCATAACATATGAAGATTACCTAAGACAATGCAAATCACATGAAATCACAAATATTATACCATCACATGTCCAATAGGGTTTTGATCTCCATTCTTCCTATCTCCATTGATCTTGCTTGATATATTTGCTCTCATATTTTTATATGCACAAGAGCTCAATAAAGAACGGAATGTGGTTGCAAGTAGGATCGTAGTGTAGCCAATTGATCAAGTTGTTAGCATGAGTGATTAGGCATTAGGCTGCATCATTAGGGTTTGACAATGAAGGAGGCATCTCCTTAAATAGAAGACACAATATGAAATGGAGGGATAAGATTGAGAGGTGTAAAAAGGAGGTCGGCTATGATTAGAGGGTAGGTAAAAGAAATAATAAAATACTGAAATGGGTAGGTAGTGTAGGAATTAAGAGATGAATGACATGTGTCATGTGTAGAAAAAGGCTAATGAATTAATTAAATAAATAAAGATTTATTTAATTAATAGAAGAAGTGGGATCAATTAAATAAATAAAATATTTATTTAATTTAGGAAAAGGATAATTTAAATAAATAAATGTATTTATTTAAATGAGAAATAAGGCTAGAAGAGGATAAATGAATTAATTAAATAAATAAAGATTTATTTAATTAATAGAAGAATTAGGCTTAGATAATTAAATAAATAAAATATTTATTTAATTAGACATGACAATTTTTGGTGTCTACATTTTGCCCCTCTTTGAGACAATGCGGCTTGTCGCGTTGTTTCAAAGAAGATAATATGAAATGATACAGAGTTGTCCTAGTATGGGAATGATATGCCCCCTCGAGAGATTGGATGAAAATGTCTGAAAAGATTGCAGACAATCTCTCGATAAGAAAAGACGGGATAGAATGGACTGACTGGATAAAGTGACAAAGTCACGAGATAAAGAAGACTGACTCGAGAAACGAGGGCAAGGGCTAAGGTAGGCTATAAGATAGACCATGGGCAAAAGACATCCTCATTGTCATCTACACCTTCACAAGATCAAAGTGCAGAGCGAGAAAAGAGCAGTAGCAGTCAGCAGCGATGGCTTTCATTCATAGATTCGACCGCGTTCGCCGATTCCAGAGGCTAACAGAGGTAGGAGAGCCGGTAAGTACCACCAAACCTCCTTGTACTATGACGCATTTAATTTTGTCATTAATGCATTCTAGGTAGGACAATAAATGCGCTTAGGAATAGGGTACAAAAAAAGTCCAAAAATGCTTAGGCATGTCTGCGTTGGTGCCAAGCGCGTCTGTGTCTGCTAGGCACGTCTGTGTAGGTGCTAGGCGTGTCTGTGCTTGGAAATGCGTTTAGGTCAAATGCGGGCGCGTTTATGAAATGCAAGGGCGTTTATGTTGCAAAGTTGCGTTCGTGACAAATGTAGGCACGTTTATGTGAAACAGGCGCGTCTGTGTTGTTTAGGCACGCTTGTGCAGTCAATAGGCGCGTTTGTGGGTTAGAAACGCGTTTATGTCTGAAAAATGCAAGGTTTTGTCTTCTAGGTCAAATCGGTAGTTCTGTGATGAACATACGCTGTCGATTGGATAAGCTGCTGAGAGGATACACTCAAGCAGGTCCTCTAGGAAGACTAGGATAGATCAAGGCACTTTGTGATGAACAGGGAGCACCAAGATAGAGTACTTTGTGATGAACAGGGAGTACCCAAAGTATGAGCAGCACTTTGTGATGAACAGGGAGTGCAAAATGTGAGTAACACTTTGTGATGAATAGTGAGTGTCACACACGTAGTACTTTGTGATGAATAGGGAGCACTACTAGGATAGATAGCAACACTTTGTGATGAACAGTGAGTGTCACTAAGATAGATAACCATATGCATTTAGATAGCGAGTAGCATTTTGTGATGAACAGTGAATGCCACCATGACTGACATGATTGATTTGTTTGACTGCAGGAGTATTTGCCTATGTTGGAGTCACGGGAGAGATTCCCGTCCACACAGAGGTTGCGACCAGAGTTGTCTTTTCAGGATAGAGCTGCCATCGAGGAGATGGGTTTGAGACACGTGCTGTATGTGCCTGAGTTTCGAACAAACATGGGATTGCTGACTGCGCTGGCCAAGAGATGGCATTCAAAGACATGCACATTTCATTTGCCGATGGGTGAGATGACAGTCACCCTGGAGGATGTTTATAGGATTCTGCACATACCGATCGATGGAGAGCTAATTCCATATGATCGCGATGGAGACAGAGAGGCTTTGAGACGGGTGTTTCAGGATCCCAGCCTAGAGATGAGAGCAGGACATGTGGCATGGGACACCATGACTGCGACAGGGTTAGCTTTGCCAGCTGTGATTGGAGGAGCTATCAGTGGGTTCCTATGTCCGGACAGGGCAACACGGGGGTTGGCAGTGGGCTGGGGAGGAGCACTGGAGATATTAGTGACGCAGCACACTAGATATGCGTGGGGTCCATGTGTTTTGGCCCACCTATATTATGAGCTTCACCAGTTTGTCTACCATGGATCAGTGGGACTGGGCTGTGGAGTGACACTATTGCAGGTTTGGGCATACGAGCATCTGCCTATCACACGGCTGATACACTTTAGAGGGAGAGGTCATGGACGGAGTTTTGTTCATCTGTACGATATGATCACTTCACAGCCTCAGATTGGCAGGTTAGAGCATTGGCGGCGAGTGATAGATGACATTGACGTAGTCATCTGGAGGACATATCTGGGATGCGAGGAGTGGGAGGATGATGCAGTGGAGCTGCCTTACACCTTCCGGAGTAGGTATCTGATTGGGTGGATGCCCTATATATTGGAGAGATAGCTGATAGACAGAGTATGCAGGCAGTATGGCAGGATCCAGAGGATGCCACGAGGCTCGAGTATGTATGCCCATACAGTCAGGGATCAGGCACAGTTCGGGCCTTTACTGTCATATGATCAGGTAGTCACATAGCTGGCAGAGATGGTGCCCCTACCTTGGGATATGTGGCTAGAGATCAAGGATGCCGGGATGGATGCAGAGTATTCCGCATATTGGGCAGAGCATCCGTTCCCACGGTTGACAGATCCAGGAGAGCTACTGGAGGGCGATGGAGGAGGAGATGACGATGATGATGGTGGAGGTGATGGGGGTAGAGGCCGACGGAGGTGGAGGGGAGTAGTTGGGGAGAGGAGGGTGGCACCTCGGAGGGAGGGTGGACAGGAGGGACAGGCCCAGGTGGTGAGGGGTCGCGGTGGATTGCCCCTGCAGGTACCAGCAGCACAGGGTCCTAGAGCATAGGGACAGAGACAGGAACAGGTGCAGGGACAGGTGCAAGTACAGGCACAGGGACAGAGATAGGTACAGGGACCTAGGCATGTACCGAGATAGGTACCCGTTTAGGCACCAGTATAGGTACAGGGACAGGTACAGGGGCAGGCACCCACAGAGGGAGAGCCACAGGCAGAGGCAGAGGGTGGGGATCCAGAGGAGGATGAGCTGATTGAGCTCAGGGAGATCTGCCAGGGCCAGGCAGATGAGATCCAGGATCTGGAGAGGGAGAGGGACTGACTTAGGACCAAGCTCAGGGATACTGAGCGGGAGAGGGATTAGGCGATTCAGTGCTACACTGAGGCTGAGACAGCGCTGAGGGCAGGGAGGCAGGCGATGGAGGACACAGGAGCAGGCTACGCATATGTCCTGCGAGCCGGAGAGGAGATCGCCTACTGGAGGGACCTGTATTATGGTGCCGTGCCAGCAGATCAGCGGGCGAGGAGCTTCCATAGACCATCGCGTACAGCGACAGCTACGGGAGGGAGCTGGAGGAGACAGGCATCGAGTGGTGGGGTCATGGGTCCTCCACCACCACCAGACAGGCAGGGTGATCCTGGAGCGGGTCCTTCTAGGGCTCAGATTCCGTCGAGGCCAGGTGGCTCCAAGGGAGGGAGTTCATCATAGCCATAGAGGGCTCCCTTGTATCAGTATTTGTACCATTTTTTGTATTGTAGACACCTGCGGGTGATTTTGTAGCCATATGAGTTTTGACATCATTGTATCATGACACATTTGATTATATATGAGAGATGATTCATTTTTGCGGCAGCTATATGCATGTGTACCTATGTGATGAGATGTTCTTATGTGATGCTTATGATATGAATGCAAATATGTACATGATGGAATGCAATATTTTTGTTCTTTTATGTTGTATATGTGATGCATGATGCAAATGTGAATGTAAGTGATGCAGATGAATATGATAATGCAAATGTAAATTGTGCTAACCGGTGTTGTGTGCAGGATGTGATGCAATTGTGATATCTATCTGTATGTATGAAATGCTTATATGTGGTAATGTAGGTGCAACTACATGAAATGCAAATGTTTTTGGTGTGTCATTATACTCAGTCATGTGATAGCAAGCTACGCGGACTCAAGAAGGACGATGGAAATCAATCAAGAAAGGGGGATGGAAGACAGAAGATATGAACGTGAAAGAGCTTCTTGTGCGTTATCATCATTGAGCTTTATTATGGCAAAATAGGTTATGACAATCGAGGCATATGTTCGACCCAGAAAGTCATTGTACCCGTTTGCATGGAGATAAGACAGTCACAAACAAGGAATGCCCCAGTTCATACTAGACTCACAGTGTCCTCATATCCTTGGACAAGTCATAGCATTACTAAAAGACAATCCACAGATAGAAAATGCAAATAGGTGACGATACCCCATCCTCGCCTTTCTAGTCAAAGACATCCTGGAGATAGAATCTCTAGTCAGAGACATCCTGGAAAAGCTAAAAGACATGTCACCATAAGATAAAATCGAAAGAAAACCAAGACTCGACACCAACATCCACTGTAGTCCTCAAGTTTAGTGTCTCTTGTCACTTGTATAAGTCTTATTTGATTGTGGTTACAATGTTTACTTTCACAAAATGGATAGATAGCACTGAACCATAATGTTGTCTGAGTCTGTTGAAAGATTTGATTTGTTGAAGCCCATTGTCGCTGCTGTGTCTCATCTGAAACTGACTGAATCCATGAAACTGATACTTTATTGCGAAGAAGACGAAACTTTATTGCAGATCTGCGATGCAAATGTTGCTTTCTGCGGATTGTGCGCGGATAGATTGAAGAAAGCTGGAAGAAACTGTACTCCTCGAAACATGTGATGCTCTTAGTTCCACACCCATCACTAGGCGTAGGAATTGCCTTAGCCACAGATAGGATCTAATTTATTATGGATGGAAAGGGAGGTGAAAAAAGGGGGGTTTATTATGAATGGCTAACCAATCTTGGGTAGATCAATAACAAGCCATGATGGGAATGGGTAAGTTTATTGTGAGTGAATAGGTTGTGAGTGTGTGCAATGTGAAAGGATGAAAGTGAATCCTGAAGGAGGGAGGAGCAATGTCTCTACACACGGCGCTGGTGACCCAGTTTTCACCATGGTACTTGCCCAGGGCACCACCGAAGTGGTTTTCACCGTTGGACGAAATTATTTCTCTTTACTTTTTTCAATTTTTCAATTTTTTTTTTGTGTCACAAGGCGCCTGTTTGCCAGGTTTTCACCAAGTAACGATTTTTTTGTTTTATAATTTTTTTGTATTTTTGAATTTTTTTGATTTTTTTGTATTTTTGAATTAGGATATTCCAGAGAATTATGTGTAAAATCTGCGAAGATGCATGCTGTTGATAGGATCCTCCAAAGGTTCACCTTCTGTAGTTGAGAGCTGATATGCACCGGATCCATATGCTACTGTAATGATGTACAGACCAAGCCAATTTGGTTCGAACTTTCCCTTCTTCTCTCTGTCTTGTTGATTTTTAGGATTTTCTCTGAGAACTAAGTCACCTACCTCAAATGTACGAGGCTTGACTTTGTGATTGTAACTGCATTGTTCCTTGACTGAATGATGTGTAGCTCGAGTGAATGTCTTCCTCGATGAAGGAATTGAGATAGAATTACTAGTGTGTGGACTACACAGGCCCGTATGCGTGTCACCTGAAGAAGTTTGGGCATCCTTGATAACAAAGTCCTACGATGAAGCTCCATCAAAGGTCCATGATGTATCGCTAGAAGGGGATGGATGTGTGGAACAAGTGGATGAGTTATGAAGGCTTATGATTGCGAAAAGAAGTGAAAGTAGGATAGCATGATGGAGACTTAGGATCAACAAGTATGCTTTATGACTTGAAATTTTAGAATTTTTGCCCCCAGTTATTTTGATATTAGGGGAGATCAACTCTTGCTCTTTTTGCTTCATAGGATTTTTATCCCTGACCTTGATTTTTGCAAAGTCCAATAGCTTTTGATTTTGATTTGGACTAAAGGACTTTTCTTTAGTTTTGACATTTAGATTTTTCTTTTCATAGCTTGATTTTTCATCCCCAATTAGTAAGGGCTTTTGTAATTCTTGTTGATCCAAGTCTGGAATTGGAGTGGAAATGGAATGAGTGGATGATATGGTAAAGCTATGTGAGTTCTCAAGAGGGCTGGTGATACACTCAATAGATTCTTCACTGGAACCACTCTGAGGACTATTTATATCAAGAGATGCTTGCACCACTAGAGGAGATTTGCATTCAGACTTAGTAGCCACAACACTAGGTGGTTCGCACCCAATTCCTTGGCATTGCAAATTGTTTATAGATTCTTCATGTCGACTGCATGTCTTAGGAGATAGTGGGAGTTGATCAACATGAAAGATATACTCACCACATCCTAGGTCTTTAACCTTGAATTTTTCTTTGATCTCTTCTTGTTTGGATGTAGAAGCTTTCACGGATTCTGGATCCACATATGCCGATGAAGGAATAGCTTCTCGATTGACTGGGATTGTTACTTCTGATCGAGGTCGTAGATTGTTGCAATATATAAATGGATTTGGGTCAGCTTTGATGGTCACTTCAACTCCATTGTGCGGAAACTCCAACTCCGAGGAGAGAGAAGGGAGGCTCGCTAGGGTTGATGGTTTTCACTTAAGGGAGAGACTTTACATTCAAAAGAGGGGTTGAAACTCACAAGATCCAATCCCATACAATGCAAGATTGGATGCTAAATGCGTTTCAAGGGTTAAGAAAGCAAGGCTACCCTCTTTTGTAAAGAATGTGCATAGGAGAATTAAGCTAGAAATGCATAGAAAGTGACAAAGATTCGCTTTATAAACTGAGTTAGGGATATAGTATGAAGCTGTGGACCTGGAATTAGCAGTAGAATGTCGATACGGCGTTGTCCTGCAAATTTGAGCAAAAGTTGTCGAGACAATGGCGCCCGACGCCACGGTCCTCCGAAAAATCCGCGAAACGAAGGGGGATCTGTTCGTCTCTGCACAAGGATTCCAGATCTTCAATTTCAGCCGCGTACCTGCAACCTACACACAGAAAAGCGAAGACGATTGGGGGGTTAGGGATTAGGGGTTTGCCTTTAGGTCAAACCCCGGTTTTGGAATTAACCAAGAAATGAGAAATGCTGTAAATGTAAATGACTGTAATGTAAAACAAGTACTAATACCTTGTTCTAAGGATGTTTGTATCCTTATGTGTGAAGGTTTAGATGTTGTTGTTGTTGTATGTAGTATGTTGTATGTAGCATGTAGTAGTATGTTGTATGTGATCTCCTCTTCAATGGTTGAATCCTTGTCTTGAATGCAACACTTAGCCTTGAATGGAGACTTGAAATGATCAATTGCTTGAATGCTTGAATGCTTGAATGTTTGAGTATAGTTTCCACGCTTTTTCCGTCATGTCCTCTTATGTCCAAATGAGAGAGGAAAATGTAGTTTATATACTTGCCAATTAGGGTTAATAGACTGATTTTCCCGACCTTAGGCCGACCAGGGAAGTTAAGTTTCCAAATTGCAAACAAAAAGACCCGAGACCCCCTAGGAGACCGGGCCCAAAATAGGCCCAGGGACCAGGGCGCTAGGCGCCATGGTCCTGGGGGACCAGGGCGCTGGGCGCCCTAGTCCCACCTCCCGGGACAGCAGGGTGCAAGGAGGTTCAGGCCAGGGTGCTTGAAAAATGCAGTTTTTAGTGTCGTGAGCAAGTTTCGGGGTCTCCATTCAGGTTGCGTGTTGCGTCACCATCGTGAAGAACGAAATGCAGTCGAAATTGCAAGTGTCACAATTTTAGGACGCTACATTTAGCCCCCACTTTAGCGGGAGTATGTATGCTCATACTTTCGGTAAAGTACATGGAAACAACATTGAAAGACTTTCACCACATCAAGGAGGCAAGATACACCAAGCCCCCAGTGGACTAAGGATCTTACGAATTCGATTGACAAAGTAAAAGGGAAGATCACGAGGGAGAACCATGACTGTCAGTAGTAGGGTTCCCTCACTATGAGTCATGCAAAAGAAATACCAAAAATCTTCAAGGCAAAGCTAAGTTCGCTAAGAAATTTTCAAGTATCCTGAAGGAATAGACAGGGTGTATGCCCCCCTACGTTAAAGCGATCACACATGCCTCAACGGGGGCGATTGTTTTAACGTAGTGATACACATAAGAAATGAGAAAGGAAAGGAGCACGTTATCGCAAAGATTTAGCCCCCAAGTGAGAGATAAACCCAAGGATAATAGACACAAAACACAAAGCACAAGGTGACTTCGCTTTCCTCGGGGTCAGTATGCTGTATGATAAGTCATGTATATATATATCATATGTATGTATGCATAATTGTTCTTCATTCCCCAATCAAGGAAGGTCACCTAGAAGAAGGGAACACATGTGTCTTTTGAGTCAACATGAGAGAGACCAAAAGAGATCTCAATGCTTTGCATCGTCCTCAAGTAGACAGCACTAAGGACAATAAATAGAAGAATGAGAATAACATATAGAAGAAGTAACAAAAGAGAGGGGGAGAGAATCTGCTATGCTAATGTAACTAGTCTAGCACGTCATCTACCCCCCGATCTTGCTGATCAATGTTTCGGGAAGGCAGGGAACACGCTAGAGGAGGAACATCCAACACAGCAGATGGAGCTATCACAAGATCCAAACAAGGGCTATGTTCATGTTCCATGCCACATTGTTCTTGTCTAGGAGCTAGGATAAGTGCTTTAGAAAATTCATTAGATAAATGGTTATCAACATCAACAAGTTCATATTCACTATCAGAAGCAAGAGGAGTAACATTTTCATCATGAATAACATTTTCATCTATATCATCATCAAGATTTATAAAAATAGGATCTTTAACTCGCACAGGATCAAGACCATCATGCATCTTATGTTTAGGAGATTTAGGCTCAATTTCCAGCTGAGGAGAAAATGGAATAATGCTTGTTGAAGGTGTTTTTGGAGATTGTAAAGTTTGAGAAGCAGCTGCTTGAGCCCTAAGACGACGCTTTCGTCGACGTTCGCGTGCAGAACGATTTCGTCTAGTCTTAGTAGGAAGTGGAGAAGATTGAGGAGGAGGAATGTTCTCATCCTTGTCACTTGGGTGTTTAGGTTGTGGTCTCTTAGGCTGGATAATAGGAGAAGAAGAAGGTCTCTTCTCTCTATAAAAGGACGGAGGAGGAACTGCTCCATATAAAGGAGGAATTTTTGGTTTAGGAAGAAGACCAAGTCCATCATGACGAGGAGGTATAGGTCTACTTTTAGAAGGTTTATTAGGCATAGACATAGTCACATCCATAGGAATGGGTTGGGAATTTTCTTGAAGAAAGACATTAGTTTTATCTTTCAAAGGAAGAACTTCCTTCTCAAGAACGATAGGAATGTCAAGTTTAGGTGTTCTAGGTTCACTTAAAGATAGGATCATATCTGTTTTCCACTTTTGATAAGATTTGAAAAGATGGTCACTTCGCGGAGGAACAGATTGGAATTGTTTAGGCCAAAAATAATCAATAGGAACACTAGAAGTTCTTTCAGCTAGTTTAAAGAGACTATGATTGACAGTAACAACTTTACCATTATGGGGAAATTTCAAACACTTATGAATAGGAGAAGCAATAGCTTTCATGGAAGATAGCCAAGGATAGCCAAGCTTCACACGAAATTGTTCGGATGAAGGAATAATAGCAAAGTTCACATCAAGGGATTTGTTATGGACCTCAATGGGCAATGTAATAGAACCAATTGCAGGAGAAGAAAATGCATCAAATAATTTCACAACCACATCTGTTTTGTCATAGACCACTTGATTCAATTGCAAAGTAAAAAGAAACTCTTCAGTAATAACATTAACCATGCACGAAGGATCAATAAGCACTCCATGACAAGGTGTATTCTTAACTTTTGCAACTATGTATAAAGGACCATCAGGTGCTCTAATGGTTTCACTAGGATCAAATGTGATGGAAGGTTCTTTAGGATTTTCTTGCTGCTCTAAAAAGTTAATCACATTCAGAGTCATAGACACAAGACCATTAGATGAGAGAGAGGAATCATTAGCCTCAATCGCATTAGAGGTATGAGAAGGTAATGGATCAGTAAAAATCTGAAGATTTTGGTTAGGAGGAGCTACAGATGTGTTGCCTTTATCATTCACTCCAGAAACAGAGATAGTATTATCATCAATCAAATCTTGAATTTTACCCTTTAAAGAAAAACATTTTTCAGTATCATGCCCAGGCTGACGATGAAAATGACAAAAAGCTTTGTTATCAAAATAAGGTGAAGTAATCTTTGCAGGATCAATTTGTCTTATAGGAGGAAGAGTAAGCACATTTTGTTCCAATAACTTATTCATAATACTATGCAATGATTCATTCAAAGGAGTATACTTTCTTTCTTTCCTGAAAAATTTAGAAATAGGAGGCACACCTGATGCTGCATTCACATTGTTGTTGATGATTTTTTCATTGAATTTGATGGAATCTCTGTTCGGTTTAAAATTCCCAAATGGTTGTTGACTGCTATCACCCTTATCACTCGGAGCCATAGGATGTGATTGTTCCATTTGACTCACAGTCAGTTGATAATTGTGAAGAGTTGCACACAACTGTTGGAAAGAAGTAAACTCAGAAAACAGAAGTTTGTCTCGAATATCTTTTTGCAAATTAGAAATAAAGATTCTTTGAATATCATTGTCAGGCACTGGAAAAGAAATTTGAGCATACAAATGCTTATATCTACCAATGAAATCAGTCACTTTTTCTTTAACACCTTGTTTACAATGCATTAAATCAATCAAAGTAACTTTAGGACTTATATTGTTTTGAAATTGTTGAATGAAAGCATTTGCAAGTTGTTCGAAAGAAGTAATAGAATAAGAAGGCAACGAGCAATACCATTGTAAGGCCTTATCTCTTAATGTTCTAGTAAACAGTTTCGCAAGCAACCTTTGGTCATAAGCAAAATCGGTACATATTGTTTGAAAAGTCTTAACATGTGTTAGAGGATCACCTTTACCATTATAAAGTTCCAAATGCGGGATTTCAACATGTTTAGGAGGGATAGCTCGAACAATGTCAAGAGAAAGTGGGCTCGCAACATCAAATGTGGGCACACTAAACTTAGATTGATTCATAGAGGCAATTTGTTGCTGTAAAGAAGAGACAGTTTGTGCAAGATTGTTAATGGTCGCTTCAATCAAAGAATTCATATTAGATGTGTTAGATTGAGATGGAGGTGTTATGTTATTGAAAGAAGGTAGAGAGTAAGGTGGTGGGACCCTATGATAGTCAACCATAGGGGATGATTGGACAAGAGGAACACTACAAGGAGGAATGGAATGGTTAAATGAATTGCCCCCTTGCGTCATGTTCATTGGTGGAGATGTAATAGGAACACTCATTGAAGGAATGAATGAAGAAGTCGGATTAAATGAAGGAAGAGGATTAATTGAAGAAGAGGGATTGCCCCCATGACTAGTGATCAGAGGAGGAATGTCTTGTATAGAAGTAGTCATTATGTTTGATGTAAAGGTAGGTATGCTAGCAATAGAAGTTGTCAAAGGAATAGAATGATTGACTTGTGTAGGAGGTTGTGTATAACCTAAAGTTTCAGCACAACTCTTCATAGGCATCACATTCGAATCCACAATGTGTGCAATACCACGCAAAATATCAATTCCATTCTTATCACTTTGAAGCATACGTTTTAGACCCTCAATTAAAGGAAGAGCTTGACTATCGGGATACTCAGGAGACATCCATTGGTGAAAATCTTCAAATTGGTTATTCAATTTCGAAAGTTGTTCTACAGAAACCTCATGGAGAGCTTCTTCATCATTAGGAGGATTAGAGGAATTACCCATGTCCTCGTTAAAAAGGCTATTCAAATTAGGTTCCATCTCCTCGGTAGTTAAACCTCGGAAAGACTTAATTCTACGGCTTCTTCTAACGGGAATAGTGTAAGTAGGGCTTATTGTTGTAAAACTCATGCACTAGAGAGGGAGAAAAGATTTTGAATTTAGAGGTAGCAATTTTCAGTGAAATCAGCCAATTTTCCAGATTTAAGCTGTTAAATGCAATCACGACAGTCTCCCGAAATTTCGGAAAAAATGTCCGGGACCGTGGCGCTCGGAGTGCAACACGGTCCTTGCAACTTTTTTTGAAATTTGCAGGGATGAAAGGTATGATGATTTTAGAGCTAATCTGAAAAAATTGAGTGATTTTACGATCTGTAGATAGGCCAAATTAAAGTTGCAATCTCAAAATTGAACCCTATCAAGATTGTCGAAAAATGCAAAATTTGAATTTTGAAAAAGAGAGGGAAACTGAAATTTTGAATTTTATGATTTTAGAGGGAATGTCAAAAGTAATGCAAGTTTTGAAATTCAAAAGTTGACTCAATTTCACGCAAAATTCAATTTTAAAAGCGGAAATCAAAGTTGTTGTAATTAAGCACCTAATTTCAAAAGTCACAAATTGCAATAATTTGAATAAAGCACTGAAATTCGAATGAATGCAAACACACTTTTCAGATTTAGGACAGTAAGAAACACAATTTTGACATGAATTTCAGTTTCAACAATTTTTGAATGATTAGGAGCCTTAAACCAAGCAATCACAAGACCAACTTTGACTGTAATTTTGAAAGTGTTATAATTGACAAAATCAGCCAAAATTCTGGATTTTAGCAGGAAAATACAGTAAGATCTCGCTCCCGAAATTTTAGAAAAAATGTCGGGGACGATGGCGCTCGGAGTGCACACGGTCCTCACAACTTTTTTCCAAATTTTCAGGGATGAAAGATATTGTGATTTTATTGCGGAATCCAAAGTTACAGCTGATTTGGAGATGTTTTGATCGGTCAAATTGTTGGACAAAGGTTGAATCAAGAGGGTTTCAAAAATTAGGGTTTTGACACTTAACCACTTAATTTTCAAAATTAAAGCACAGATATGAATTGATAATTTGTAATAGAAGGGCAGATCTGAAACAAGCATTAACAATTAAATATTTCACAAGTTCAATTACTAAAAAGAAAATTTAGGGTTTTTATGCAATCACCTCTAAAATTTTGCAAAAGATCAAACATGGAAATGTAATCAAGGAATCAATTTTCAGATCTAAGCATGAAAAATCAGAAAGGATGTTCACGTCAGGTTCACCAAAATGTAAATCGGAAAATCGCAATCGAACCCTAGTTGCTCTCCCCTCTTCCAACTCCGAGGAGAGAGAAGGGAGGCTCGCTAGGGTTGATGGTTTTCACTTAAGGGAGAGACTTTACATTCAAAAGAGGGGTTGAAACTCACAAGATCCAATCCCATACAATGCAAGATTGGATGCTAAATGCGTTTCAAGGGTTAAGAAAGCAAGGCTACCCTCTTTTGTAAAGAATGTGCATAGGAGAATTAAGCTAGAAATGCATAGAAAGTGACAAAGATTCGCTTTATAAACTGAGTTAGGGATATAGTATGACACTGCGGACCTAGAATTAGCAGTAGAATGTCGATACGGCGCTATCCTGCAAATTTGAGCAAAAGTTGTCAGGACGATGGCGCCCGGCGCCACGGTCCTCCGAAAAATCCGCGAAACGAAGGGGGATCTGTTCGTCTCTGCACAAGGATTCCAGATCTTCAATTTCAGCCACGTACCTGCAACCTACACACAGAAAAGCGAAGACGATTGGGGGGTTAGGGATTAGGGGTTTGCCTTTAGGTCAAACCCCGATTTTGGAATTAACCAAGAAATGAGAAATGCTGTAAATGTAAATGACTGTAATGTAAAACAAGTACTAATACCTTGTTCTAAGGATGTTTGTATCCTTATGTGCGAAGGTTTAGATGTTGTTGTTGTTGTATGTAGTATGTTGTATGTAGCATGTAGTAGTATGTTGTATGTGATCTCCTCTTCAATGGTTGAATCCTTGTCTTGAATGCAACACTTAGCCTTGAATGGAGACTTGAAATGATCAATTGCTTGAATGCTTGAATGCTTGAATGTTTGAGTATAGTTTCCACGCTTTTTCCGTCATGTCATCTTATGTCCAAATGAGAGAGGAAAATGTAGTTTATATACTTGCCAATTAGGGTTAATAGACTGATTTTCCCAACCTTAGGCCGACCAGGGAAGTTAATTTTCCAAATTGCAAACAAAAAGACCCGAGACCCCCTAGGAGACCGGGCCCAAAATAGGCCCAGGGACCAGGGCGCTGGGCGCCATGGTCCTAGGGGACCAGGGCGCTGGGTGCCCTAGTCCTGAAGGACCAGGGCGCTGGGCGCTCTGGTCCCACCTCCCGGGACAGCAGGGTGCAAGGAGGTTCAGGCCAGGGTGCTTGAAAAATGCAGTTTTTAGTGTCGTGAGCAAGTTTCGGGGTCTCCATTCAGGTTGCGTGTTGCGTCGCCATCGTGAAGACCGAAATGCAGTCGAAATTGCAAGTGTCACAATTTTAGGACGCTACAACAGGTAGTGCCCCTCCCTGATTCATCTTGTCTTTTTGTACATCAAAGAAACATATTGATCTAGCTTAGTCTACTTTATGATGATTTGATGGTATCATGTTATGTACTAACCCTATTTCATGATTGTATTGGATATAATGATGGATCTATATTTGATCATTATTCATGATGGATCATATTGTTTATGGGATTTTGATGACATTATGATTATGCTAACCCTACTCTATGATTATGATGACTAAGTTTATGCTATGATGTTTTTGATTAGCTTCTAGTGTCTTCATGATTAGAGATAATGTCATACCACTCATTGCGAGCACGGTATGACGTTGTAATTCTCTATCATATGCCTGATCATTTATGATGTATATGTGTTGTCTATATATATATATTGTATTGCGTTTAGTGGTGGATGCAAGATTCTAGGTACCAAACATCGACTCCACCTGGTCTCACAGGTTTGAGCATGTCTTTATCCCAACATCAAGTTGTTGGAGATGGCATGTGTTTCCCTCTCATACTCTAGGCTTAAGTTGATACCCTTGTCAATTAGTGTCTTGGCTTGAGTCGTTGGTCTACATCATGTGGTATGTTGTTCAACCTTATATTAGGTTGCCTTGTGAGTTTGTGATTATTTATTAATTAATAATTAATCAGTTTATATAGTTTATCAATATTAAATTAAATCAATGGATTACATTAATATTTAATATTAATGAGGGATTATTATTATTCATTAATGTTTATTTTATGGATTTATATTTTATTGGTTATTTGTGTTGAGACATGGAACAACAAGGACTCAAACCTAGGACCTTCCATACGCTGCTGGGGTGCTCTACCACTGAGCTAATGGCCCCTCTTGGACCAGTCCATCATCGGTTCGGGTGTGGCTTATTTCCAACACCAACAACCCCCCTTAAGCCACACCTCTCGTGTGCTTGGGGCTCCTAGCCTAGACTTGGCTCTGATACCATGTAAAAGATGTTCAATTTACATTCAATATGCAAGTTATATTCTATTTAAAATGATCGTGCTCTATGTATTACTGAATTAATATATGAATCTGACTATTTTCTTCTTTGTGGCAGGTGAGAGGAGCATTTTTTTTTTCTATGTCCTTATATCATGAATTCCATTCAGTATATGTATATAACAAGTGGGGTATGATCAAGAAATGCCTTGATTGGTCATGACCGATCAAGACATTAATTGATCGTGCCTCTTTGTTAATACCAGATAAATGCATGTTCATTATTAATGTCAATCAGTATGTAAATACTTTAACACTCGTTGACTATCGGTGTTTTGCATAATACTAACAATCGATAGTTATCGACATGTGTTTAGCCTTAACAACTGATAACTATCGGTGTAGGCTTAACAACCGATAACTATCGGTAAACTTTATCATGCCACCCAATATATATTGAATCACATATAACCCAATATTAATCGGTGTTTGATTAATCATTTATTATTATAATCAATTATGTTAATCGATACAAATCAGAATGCATGATTTAGTAATCGATGAACATATACAAATGATATAGTATGATTATCAATGTTAAGGATTTGATCGAATTGAATAGGTTATTTATATGCAAATGTAGAATGACTATCAAAGAAGAATTAATTGCTTGAAGGTTTCCATTATAATAATTGATATGATAAATTATTGAATGAGAGACTTCATTTATCTCTCATTCAATCATTTATCTTACCGAAGCTATCATACATTAACACTCTCTCTTAGCTAGGTAAGATAAATGTAAACAATTATATTCTAGCATCACAATTCAAATGACAATTAGCATTCTTTACTCAATCTCACATTGTAGAAGTGTTGGCAATATAACAAGGATATTGAGAAGGTTGTTGATGATTATGGACATAACTAATTAAAGATGTTTTACTGTCTTGATATTATTATTTTGTCATTGATGTCAAGAAATTGATTTTCTAATTCAGTATGATGTTGCCATATCTTAAGAAATATGATATGAAGATTATAAAGAAGTCGGTAAAGACACAGGAAAGAAAATGATGAATAAAGGGATAAGTTATTCAATGGGCAACTCTACCGAGTCAGAAAATGATGAGATCTTGATGTTTTAGATTGTTTTAACATCATACATATGTTGTAAAATGTAAAGGTTAATACTACACTATGTTATCAGGCAAAGAACCTAGTCGGTAAACCCTAAGGAACCTAGTCGATAAACCCTAAGGTTATCACAGTCGGTTAATGAAGACAGAATGTCTACCGAGTAAATTTTAGTATTCACCGAGTTGTAACCGAGCTATAACAGAATGCATTAAATGTTTACATGTGATATTTAATGAAAGAAGCTAATGAGCTGGAGCGGATCAATGATTGGCAAGCCGTGGAAGAAGCTTGTTAACAAATCTAAGGCAATGGAAAGTCGGCAAGAAGATCTACAACTCAGATTGAACCGCATTACCCTAACACAAGTTCCAAGATGATTGTGCAAGTTTTGAGGCAGGGTAAAACATTTTTCAGATCGTAAGATACAATGAACATGGACAAGATTGAAGATCTGATGGCTATGATTGATCATGGGAAATGTGATCAAGGAGATTAAGCGGTTAGATGATTGTTTATAAATAAGGAACTGCTGATAAATAGTGGATGCGGGCAAGTGTATGCACAGGGATGCTACATAGTGATCACCGAGCACAGAAGCTTGAAGACCTGTTGGAATAACAGAGTATTGATGCCCAGCAGATAGACAAGAATAGTTCTATGTCTAGATTGTGTTGAACAAATAAGAATTTGCTTTAGCATTTTAGATGTAAAGTTGCAAATAGATTGTATTACTATTAGCTTGTGAAAGTAACAGGAAATCTCTTAACCGAGTGGACTTAACAGTCTTATAAGTAAATCCTCTAACAAGGTGACATTCTAAATGAGTGTTTGAAATCCTTTGACAAGGTCACTTCTAACAAAGTGAAGATCCTAACAGATCTAAGGGAAATCCCTTAACCGGGTCACATCTAGCAATGTGTTTTGTAATCTTTAACACGATTGGGTTTTAACCAAGCATACTCTAGAAGAGTATATTTCTTAGTGGGTCTGAAATCCCACAGTGGTTTTTCCCAATTTGGGTTTCCACATTAAATCTGGTGTTATGAGGTTTATATTGTTCATATGCTTTTGAGTTTACATGTTTGACAGTTTTTATTCTATGACTGATATATGTTACCGAGGTTGAATCTGATGTTTTCATTGATGATTAAGTTTGTATGATTCACCCCCCCCCATCTTGTTGGCTATCGGATCTGTACTTATATTAAGTAACAAAACTATCAAGAAGATCATACCACCTAATCACATGATATGAAGTATAACCTAAACATGTGATACATATGTCCATCACGTCAATCTTTTGATGACAGGATACCACCTAAGCATGTGATATCAATATTGTCTAAACATGCAATACTTAAGGATAATCATATGAGAAAGATTTAAATTCTCATTTTAGAAAATCATATCACCTAATCACATGATATGAAGTATCACCTAAACAAGTGATACAAATGTCCATCACATCAATTTTGTGATGACGGATATCACCTAAGTATGAGATATCAGTATTGCCTAAACACGCAATACTTAAGGATAATCATATGAGAAAGATTTAAATTCTCATCTTATCCAAGTTGTGGTATGTGCACAAAACACCTTATACAAATTTTTTACCACAACACAATCATGGTACATCCATGACACACTAGAGATCCAACATGATAACTGATTTGGACATTATAAGATCATCTCCTCTTAGATATGAACCTAGGGGATAAAATCCAAAATGTCCTTTCATGACAAAGAAGTTTACACATTAAACATCTTATTGATATTCAAATATAGATTACAAAGCAAATTACCTTTCTATCACATTAAACAAATACATGTTCATTTATCTCTCATTCAATCATTTATCTTACCGAAGCTATCATGCATGAACACTCCCTCTTAGCTAGGTAAGATAAATGTAAACAATTATATTCTAGCATCACAATTCAAATGACAGTTAGCATTCTTTACTCAATCTGACATTCTAGAAGATCATACCACCTAATCACATGATATGAAGTATCACCTAAACACGTGATACAGATGTTCATCACGTCAATCTTGTGATGACAGGATATCACCTAAGCATGTGATATCAGTATTGTCTAAACATACAATACTTAAGGATAATCATATGAGAAAGATTTAAATTCTCATTTTAGAAAATCATATCACCTAATCACATGATATAAAGTATCACCTAAACACGTGATACAAATGTTCATCACGTCAATCTTGTGATGACAGGATATCACCTAAGTATGTGATATCAGTATTACCTAAACACACAATACTTAAGGATAATCATATGAGAAAGATTTAAATTCTCATCTTATCCAAGCTAATTCTTCTTTGATAATCATTCTACATTTGCATATAAATAACCTATTCAGTTCGATCAAATCCTTAACATTGATAATCATACTGTATCATTTGTTTATGTTCATCAATTACTAAATCATGCATTCCGATTTGTATCGATTAATATAATTGACATTTGTTTGGTATTAATAATGAATATTGCTTATGGGATTTTGATGATATTATGATTACGCTAACCCTACTCTATGATTATGGTGACTGAGTTGATGCTACGATGTTTGTGATTACCTTCTAGTGTCTTCGTGATTAGAGACGATGTCATACCACTCATTGTGAGCACCATATGATGTTGCGATTCTCTATCACTTGCTTGATCATTTATGATGTATATGTGTTGTATATATATTGTATTGCGTTTAGTGGTGGATGCAGGATTGCAAGTACTAGACATCGACTCCATCTGGTCTCACAAGTCTGAGCGCATCTTTATCCCAATGGCAAGTTGTTGGAGATGGCATGTGTTTCCCTCTCATACTCTATGCTTAAGTTGATACCCTTGTCAATTAGTGTCTTGGCTTGAGTCATTGGTCTGCGTCATGTGGTATGTTGTTCAACCTTATTTTAGGTTGCCTTATGAGTTTGTGATTATTTATTAATTAATAATTAATCGGTTTATGTACTTTATCAATATTAAATTAAATCAATGGATTACATTAGTATTTAATATTAATGTGCAATTTTATTTCTATTTTTGAAATCAACCATTAGATTGCATGGCTCAAATTTAATTGCAAAACAAGTCATATACAAAGGCATGCTCCAAAAAACAAAATAAAGGGATAGTTCTTTAAAAATGTCACCCATATCATCAAGAGTCAAAACCATGCCCCTAATCTACTGCCCTATCCATCAAAACTAGTTAAATATATTGCTTGGACCACATGCAGCTTGGAAACATACATATAAAATTATATAAATTTCAAAAATGATGCATTATTCTTCATGTTTGACAAAAAGTATGCCTTCTGTTTAAAGAGACACGACCTCCATATAACCTATATATAGATCAAGTTTTGATTCCCATAGATGAACATTCAGCAACATTCTTTGCAATTTAATTATCACAGATGCAAACTTGTAGAGTGGACCATTTTCACCACTCTGAAAACTTCGAAGCCACTAACGACTCAATTTTTGGGGTCAGGATTCATCTTCTCATTCATTGAAGGATGCATCTGACCGGATTTTTTATCCGATGCAAGATCAGACGACCGACCTCCAACAGTCGCAGGCACTAATCTTGAATGTTGTCTTGCTTTCAATTTAGACCAATACTCATGTAACTATGGAGAAACCTTAAAGATAAAAACATATTCTAGCAAAATATGTGTGTTTATGTGTGTCCTCCACACGATGTAACGCATTGGATCAATAATATCATCTATGCCACTATCAAAATCTTTATTACTAGGATGACATTTTCGTGAGCCAGGTATCACCACCTTCATATCCCCCAATATTACGTGACACAATAGCATGTGTTGTTCGCCATTTTCATCAATATCAGAGTATACTGCACTAACGTGCGAGTGATTTGCAGGTGCAAGGTAGACTCCCTTACCATAAACTGCACCATGTTTCGGGGTCACAGGCTGCACAAAACCATTTTTTATTATTCCACAGATGCCATCCCTCGAGGTTCCATGCCAAGCACACTGGACATTGGCATCACCCCCATTCTTTTTGGTAATGTTATCTGTGCCCCTGAAAAGCATTCAATCGGGATTGCCCCACAACACTGCCATGCAAGTTGCGATAAATTCCAATAACACTTGTAAAAGTCACTAGCATTCTAAGGTCGGCCAAAAACTTGTTTCTCACATCGACAAAATCATGCTCATCTTCACCCAACTTGATCAAATTATCTTCGACGCCCTCAAAAGCCTCATTTGCATTACAAACCCTAGCAAAAGTGGGGCCTTCAGAGTCACATGAATCGTAATCACTAGAACCCAACTCCGCTTGGATAGATTTTGGATCTCTGTTACGAACTACTTTACAATTTTTCAGGCTCAAAACCGTCATTTGAAGTGCAATGCCTATCACCCTTGGGGTCATAGAGAATTCTGGGGAAAAAGCATTTTCCATCAATGTCTATCTAGGCAATGGATCTATGGGTGCCAGATTTCAGATGAATTAGTAGCATATGGAGAAAATCCACCAGGCACGAAAACCCATCAATGGCCACTTCCACCACTGTCTTACCATCTTGGAAATCCTGCTTGAGGAGCACAACAATTTCAAATGGGAAATCCATCCAGTCGTCTTGGTCGAAATACATAGTGTGAGCCGAAATGCCGCTTTTCTTAAGATTACTATAATTTTCCACAACCGCCTTACCATGGGAGAAGCACCTGACAAATCCACAAGGTATTTTCACCCTCTTTGTAGGTGGCACCAATGACCGCTTTTTAGCATTCAAATATGAGGTTACAACCCATTTTCCCTTAAATTTGGCTTTGTTGACCAATGATTGACACATAAGCTTTTTTTTGACATCCATTTTAAAGCAAAGCAAAGAAATGAAAACTGTAATATAAATCGCTATTTCCCTCCACTTATTGTGGGGTCAAGGCTCCAAAGCCCAAACAAACTGACACAATGACAATACTGAGTGTTTTACAACCGTATAGACTTTTATACTGTTAATTTGAATAGCAAAGCATTCAAACAACTCTGAGATATAAACCCTACCTGTATTTAAGAATAACCACGACTGCCTAAGTCAGTCGTGCCATTTGTTTAGCATTAATGTGCAATTATTATTATTATTAGAGAATTATTATTCATTAATGTTTATTTTATGGATTTATATTTTATTGATTATTTAGAATTATGGAAATTAATTAATCAAATTATTGCTTATAGCCATTGGCGTAAATTATTAAATAATGGTTAGCACAAATACAATATATTTATACATATTTATTTACTGGGAGTTTATAATTAATTAATAATTAAAATGGTGGAGTTATATTAATTGAGTATTTATGCTTATCAGTACATCCCTCTATTTATTTATTATTTATTTGATTATTTTATATGTATCTTTACATTTAATTATTTGTTTATTGTTTATCTATTTATTTATTTTTGACTCATCTATTTATTGGTTATTTATTATTTATTTATATTGGTTTTGATTTATTATTTGAGGTTTTAATTTATTGGATTATTATTTATTTATTGTTTAATTAGTGGATGGGTATTTATGTCTGTCTGTACATTTATTTATTTATCTTCTTTATTGATTATTTATTTATTTATTGTTTATCTAATTATTTAATGTTTTGATTATTTATTTATTTGCATTGTTGTTTTATTTATTTGTTACTATTTATGTACCTACCCCTTGTTATGATTGGCCCTCTTGGGAGTTGTGATTGTGAGGATAATATTATTTAATTGTTTGTTTATTTATTTATATTATTTGTGGTTTTTTATTTAATTGGAGCATTTATCTATATTGCCTTTGATTTATTTTATTGGGATTTAATTTATTATTATTTTTTATTATATTATTATTATTACATTCTCTTGTTAATAATTGAGAAATTAAATATTATGTTTATACCCACCCTATTATTTTATTGGTTGAGATTTGAGAGTAAGTAAATAATATTATTCTTACCTCAATTTTTGGAAGGGGGTTGGTATAGAATATATTTTATTGGAATATTTTGGTTGGTGGATATTCTTCTGTAGTCTTGAATGAGATTCTATTTATTGGCTTTGTGGGCGTTTTCGTGGTTGTGCTTCGTGATATCTTTCTGGGACCTTTGGATTTTAGAATTGCTTGGAGTGAGAATTGCTTGGTTGGGTTGAATTTTGGAAAGCTTGTTGGTTTGGATTTTTTCTCTTCTACGATTGCATTACCATCACTCTACTTCTAGGTTGGAGATCTTTTTCCATTCTTGCATTTTGATTTTTGAAAAGAGATATTTTCTCTGTGACTGCTAAAAGATTGTTTAGGGAGATTTGGGAATGAATGATTATTCTATTATCAGTAATTGAGAGTAATATTTTGGGAAAAAGATTTATATATGATTTTATGAATTTGTGTGTTGTATTGCCAAAAAAGGGAATTTTTGTATGTTGATATATTGATTATAAGTTGGTTGTAAATGCATTTGTTGTTGCATACTCTATCTTGTGTCCTTCTAATTTGATTAGATATGGAGTGGCTATGTTTGTAATCTTTTTTGTGCAAGTTATTACTGATATAAGTTGGAATTCTTGGATGTGTTGTATTGTTGGCCTTAACAAGGCTTTGTTTTGGTTTCTTATTGGATTTTAATGACTTCTAGGTTGTATTTATGCCATTGTAAGGCCCGTGTCTAAATTGGGGCAAATTTGAGTATCTATGTATCCCATTTTTTGTGAGTTGGTCCCTTGTTGCAATAGCGCTACTCTAGGCTTCAATAATGCCAAAGTAGTGTCAACAAATTTCTAGGTTGGATTTTTGAGTCCCTCAATTGATTTCTCTATTGGGTCTTCATTCCAGAGGCTTGTTTTATTATGTTTGATTGTTTTGGGGCACTTTTCCATTCATTTGTAATGTGTGTGAATTCATTTGGGATCCGTCAAGTGATTTTTTGCTTGTTTGTTGAGGTTTTGATATGTTGCTCCAACAAGTTGAGTGATTCCTTGCTGTTGAGGATGGTTAATTGTAGCTCCAACAAGAGGTTATGTTGTGCCTCACTGTGGAGGATCATTCTATGTTATTGGATTCATGTATTGCCCCTTTTTATGTGTATTTGACATTCTTGAGGTTCTCTTTATTGTTGCATTTTGGCATTATGAGGTTATGGCTTGATCCTTGCTAAGTGTTTGTTGATGACTATCTTTGTGATTCGGTTGTATCAGTTTTGTAATAAATTTTGGATGCTTTCCATGTTGAGATTTATGTTATTATTGTGTTGTATTGATGAGAAATAAATTTGAAATATCGAAAAAATATTTTCATATTTTTTCTAGTTTTTTCTACGTGTTAGTAATTGGGTATTTTGAAGGCCTTTGCGGCATTTTCAACCCTTGAAACTTTGGCCTATCCTTTAAAACATTGTCATAGGCATGTTCTTTGAGGACTTTGCCTTTAACTCTTGGAGACCTTTCCAATGAGTTAAACGACTCACAATTTTGAGTCTTGAGTAGAAAGTTATGTCTAGTTAAAGTTAGGACAAAATGTCATGTAGTTTTTTTGAAAATTTAATAGTTTTGGATTTTATTATGTAATAAACAAATATGACTGTTGAGTTTCGATTCTCAAGGGGCTTTGGTGACCCTTGGAATTTCATGAACTATTATATGTTGGATTTTTGAATTGAATGGATTACTTTTTGGTTTTCTTCAATTATGTGCTTACCTTGTTCGTGTAAACAAATCCACAATACCGTAGGTTCTCACTCAGGTGTTGTCATCCAAATCCATAATTTGAATCAGTGGTATCAGAGAAAGTTCACTCCTATATGTCATATCACACATGATTAACATATCAAAGATTGGGGTTGGAAATAAGAAATCCTTCAGACTACCTTCCTTTGAGATGCACACGATCATAGATGGGTAAGTTGCAGACCGACGATGACATTAAAGCATTGGTTGTAGATGCATTAACAAAACAACGTGAAGAAATGATAGAGAAGTTAAAGAAAATGCTAGAAAGTAATGGGTCACAAGAAAACCCACCATTCACAGGGTATACACCATTCAAGGTGCAAGTGAATTTTGATATACCCACATTTCAAGGAAAGATTGATGCGGATGTTGTTGATGATTGGGTTTCAAAACTGGAAAGGTATTTCTTTGTCAACCAGTTGTTAGATGAAGAGAAAATAACTTTTTCTCTTCTCAAAGATGAAAATCATGTGAAAGATTCGTGGGAAGAAAAGTTAGCATCCAAGGAAGAAGAAATTGGCAGTACTTTTATTTTTGATCAAAAACCCACATGGGGAGAATTCATGGAGCACATAAAGGAAGAATATTTTCTTGTAGATATATATGAACATAAATATATGGGGTGGAAATTGCTTCAATAGAAAAGGACCAAACTATTCAGGAATATACTAATATGTTTCATGCTTTAGTAGCAAAGCTTGGCATCAAAGATTGTGAGAAGCACCGAGTTTTGAAATATCAAAGTGGGCTCCATAGGTATATCCAAACTGAAATGGAATTCTTGAACATAGAGACTTTACCTAGTGCATATAAATTTGCTATAAAAAATGAGGAGAAATTAAAACAGAAAGGAAGGAGGGATAACTTCGCAAACAAAAAATGGAAGGGTGAAGGTGGCAAAACTACATGGAAACAAACCTACAAGGATTCTTCTCCCAATTCACCACCGAAAAAGGCATGGGCTATGTAGAAGGCATAAGAGAATGGTATGTGGTGTGAATTCTATAAAAGTCCCTCTCATAACACAAAAGATTGCAGAACCATAAATTTTTTAATGATGGAGACGTATGAGGACAAGGCAGAACCTAAGGTGGCAGAATCTTGCACATAAGAAAGTCATGAATAGGTTATTGAGGCTGATCCATAAGCAACAGTAGCTACTACAAAGATATTGCCTTGGGAGGATGAGGAAAGATTGTTGCACTCATAGATGTGGGTTGGAGGAAAAGCCTTGCACTTTATTGTTGATAGTGGAAGTCAAAAGAACCTAATATCAGCCGAGACTGTGAAGAGATTGAATCTGAAAATAACAACACACTTGAAACCCTATTCAATGGGATGTGTAAGTCAAGGGAGAGATATTGAAGTGCACCAACAGTATCGCCTTTCATAATCTATAAAAACTTTCAAAGATGAGGTAATTTATGATGTAGCTCCTCTAGATGTTTGTGATGTTCTACTTGGACAACCATATATGTACCAACGCCATGGTGTTTATGAGTCCAGACCTCACAGTGTGACAATCAGATTAGGTGAGCAGAAATATCGAATACCAGAGGTAAGCCCTGCATACTCTACATCTTTGATTAGTGATAATAAATGTAGGAGGTTGGTTTCTAAAGAAGAAAGGAAATTAGTATATAATTCCCATGCCATCATAAACACCACAACCTTGCAGAAAAGATCAATGGATCAGATTTTGATAAAATATGAGAATCTGTTGAAGTTACCAACTGGGGTACCTACACACTGCCAAGTGAGACACACTATTGATTTTATACTGGGAACTCCACTGACTAATGAACCAGTCTACCATAGATCAGTATTAGAAAATAATAAAATTAAGAGGAATATACAAGAATTGATTGAGAAGGGACATATTCGTCCAAGTGCATCACCCTGTGGCAGTCCCATTGTTTTGGCAAAGAAAAAGGATAGAACTTGGAGACTTTGTATTGACTATATGGAATTGAACAAAATTTCTATCAAAAATAGGTATCCACTTCCCCGAATAGATGACCTTTTGGGCCAGCTTAGAGGGGCCCGATTCCTCACAAAAAAATGATTTGAAATTAGGATACCATCAAGTACCAATTGACTCAATTGATGTGTGGAAGCCAACTTTCAAATCTAAAGAGGGATTGTTTGAATGGCTAGTGATGCCTTTTGGTCTAACAAATGCCCCAATGACATTATGAGAATGATGAATAATGTACTCAAACCATTCATTGATTCCTTGGTGGTGGTATATCTGGATGACATACTCATCTTCAACAAATCTTGGGAGGAACATTTACAAGATGTGGAAAAAATTCTCTCAACTTTACAAGATCATGGGTTTTATGCAAACAAAGAAAAGTGCTCCTTTGGTATGCAAAGTATTATATACTTAGGGTATGTTATTGACAGTGAGGGTGTCCATGTTGATCCTGAGAAGATACAAGTGATTAAGGACTAGCCATCTCCTATAAATCTCATAGAGTTATGAAGTTTCCTCAGGTTGGCAAACTTTTATTACCGATTTGTGTTGAAGTTTTCCCATTTTTCTTGGCCTTTAAATCAGTCATTATGGGGGGGAAGACAAGAAAAATTCAAATGGATAGGTTCTCAACAAGAAGCATTCAATGAGTTAAAATGAAGGTTATGTTCTGCACCGGTTTTATCTATTCCTGACCTACAATAGTAATTTGAAATACAAATTGATGCATCAGAATATGCCCTAGGAGCAGTCCTCATGCAGTATGGTCACCCATTTGCATATCATAGTGAGACTTATTCTGATATAATGTGCTAGTATGTCACTTACGACAAGGAAATTTTGCCTATTGTTCAAGCTTGTAAGAAGTGGAAATATTATATTTTGGGTAAGGAGACTATCATCCACACAAACCACAAACCTCTTCAATTTTTGCAAACACAAGGGAAGTTGTAGAATGATTGACATCAATGATGGTCAACCTATCTTCAACAATTTCATCTCAATATTTTCTACAAGAAGGGAAGCACTAATAAAGTAGCAGACTATTTGAGTAGGCCTCCGATTGCAGCTATAAGTATTATATTGGACTCATGTGGTCATCAAACTGAAGCCTGGGCTTTCTTATATGAGAATGATGTTGAGTTTGAAGATATTTATAATCAATTGGTGAAGGGAAATCAAGTGAATGACTTCTATTTGTAGGATGGAATGCTTTGTCACCTTGGCCAAATCTGTGTGCCCAACGTAGAATGCAAAAAGTTGATATGGGAAGCTCACTATAATAAGGTTGCTAGTCATTTTGGAATAGGTAAGACTACTGCTATACTTCAAAGGTATTTTTATTGGCCAAAGTTAAGAAATGATGTCATTTCATATATTCAAGCTTGTACCGCATGTGCTATTGCTAAGCCTTCCAATTGTAAACTTGGACTATATTCACCACTTCCTGTTCTTGAAAAACCTTGGCATTCAGTTTCTATGGACTTTATGTCTAGTCTTCCTACCACCAAAAGAGTCCATGATTGTGTGTATGTTGTGGTAGATAGGTTCTCAAAAATGGCAGCAATAGTGGCTTGTAAAAAGACAATTTCTGTAGAGGACATTGCAAACCTTTTCTTTGAACACATTTGGGTTCATTTTGGTTTGCTGAATACCATTAATTTAGATAGGGACAACAAGTCTCTTAGTAAGTTCTGGTCTAGATTATGGGAGAAGATGGACACAAAATTAACAAAGTCTACTGCTTTCCATCCTCAATCAGATGGCCAAACAAAGGTAGTAAATCGGATGATCATTCACATCCTACACATGTATGACTCAAAACATCCCCACACATGGGATAAAAGTCTTCCATATGTTCAACATAGCTACAACAGGGCAATTCACAGTTTGGTTGGTCACAACCCATTTGAGGTTTGTCTTAGTTATCAACCACTTTAACCCATGGATGTTTCCATACCACTTATTCAACCTGATCTGGTTCCACGTGTTGGTAAGGAGGAAGATAAGGAAGCACAACTCATTGATATAATTCATCATCTGCAACACCAAGTTCATGAAATCTTGGAGCATACCAATAATAAATATAAGGAGAGACATGATGAGCATCCTACTCCTCATAATTTTCAAGTCAGGGACAAGGTGTGGTTGCATATCCAAAAGGAACGATTGCAGGGTGCCAATAGGAAGCTTCATCCTCTGCATTATGGGCCATACACAATCATCAAGCAAGTTGGTGATAATGCTTTTGAGCTCAATTTACACCCATTTATGGATCTTCATCCAATATTCAATGTTGCAGATGTGGCATAAACAATTTCCACTACAAAATTGAATCTAGATGTAGCTTCTCCATTCCAATGTGATCAGATTGTGGACACCATGGTGAAAACACTCAAATAGCAATAGATCTATCTATACAAAGTGGTTTGAGCAGGGTAGATTGCTCAACAAAGAAAGTGGTTTACCCAAGAGCAACTTCAACTCCATTGTCCTCATCTCATTCAGAGTGTTGATGCAATGGGGCCCATTTCTTTTCAAGGGGAAAGTAATGATCATAAATAAATTTGAAATATCAAAAAAATATTTTCATATTTTTTTTAGTTTTTTCTACATGTTAGTAATTGGGTATTTTGAAGGCCTTTGGGATATTTTCAGCCCTTGAAACTTTGGCTTGTCCTTTAGAATGTTTCCATAGGCACATTCTTTTAGGACTTCTCCTTCAACTCTTGGAGACATTTCCAATGAGTTAAATGGCTCACAATTTTGAGTCTTGAGTAGAAAGTTATGTCTAGTTAAAGTCAGGGCAAAATTTGATAGTTTTGGATTTTATTAGTAATAAACAAATATGACTGTTGAGTTTCTATTCTCAAGGGGTTTTTGTGACCCTTGGAATCTCATGAACTGTAATATGTTGTATTTTTGAATTGAATGGATTATTTTTTAGCTTGCTTCAATTCTGTTCTTACCTTGTTTGTGTAAACAAATCCACAATACCGCAGGTTCTCACTCAGGTGTTGTCATCCGAATCCATAATTCGAATCATGTATTTTGATATGTGTTACCTTATGGCTTGGAATATGATTAGGGGGAGTGGGCTTCCTTGTGATGACCAAGGTCACATGAGTTAGGTAGTTTGGCACCTAGACCACCAAGGCACATTGGGAATTTTCCTTTTTGTAATTCAGTGATAAAATTTAATAATTGATTGGGTTTGGGTTTCACCTAATAAGATAATTCTATTTGGTTTGGGCCATATGAGATGGAAAGATGATCTCCCTTGTAATCACATAGCTTGAGATGGCTCCATATGTTTGTTAAGGGATTGTTTTCACCATTCTTTTGTGATGGTAGCTTGTATGTCTATTAGGAGTATGGATTGCTCTTCTCTATGAGGATAGCATACATGTCTGCTATGGGTGCATATCTACCTTCTTTGTGAGGCTAGAATGTAGGTGTGTGACTAGTAAGGATGGCCATATTCCCTTCTATATGAGGAAAACATGTGATGACACTCCTTTCCTACATGTGACCATGTCCATACGCCATGATTTAGTGCATGCCTCTGGAAGAGTTTATTGTTGATTTCAGCCTTGTGTTGTCATGTGATTATTGTTGTGTTGAGTTCATTATGCACTATGTTGAGTCCCATGGTTGTTAGGTGTCAACCTAGGTCTTGAGTGAGTGTTGGAACCCCATGTCATCTCCTAGCATGGGGGGTGGTTCCTATTTGGTTCCACATGGTCGGGTGGTTTGATGCCCTCTTCCATTGGGATATTCTTCTTCTTGGATGTTAGCATGCGTGGATTGGATTCTTGGATTCTTCATTATGTGGATATTCTTTGGAGCTTATTTCTATGTACTTGGAATAGAAAACATTTTATCATGATGATTTGTATTTGTAGATGAGATTATGTGCCCCTAAGTTATGTATCTTCATGTGTTTGTTGATGTAATTGAAAGGGAAAATGATGTAGTAGTTTAGGAGGAGTTCTCATTGTATATTCATTGATGTATTGGATACTCGTTTATGTAATGTTAGATTATAGTTTGATGTGAAAGAAAGAGATAGTATTTGTATGTTTGTATTGTGTGAAATTGTAAGATGGAATTGTATGTATGACCTTAAGGAAAATTTATGATGAAAGATTAGTAGTTCCTTTTATAGACTTTGTTTAAGTAATGGAAATCATTTAGGTGTGATGGATTATGTTTCTTAGGAGATTGAGCTTCTTGTCTTAGAGATTTGTAGTAAAAACTTAAAAGATATTCTAGTCTTTTTAAAGAGAATGGTTATATTATCTATGTTGCTTTTATGATGAATTAAAGAATGGATATTAGGAGTATTTGATTTGGTAGTTTCTAAAATAATCTAAAGAGTATGGTATGTGACTAAGTTATTCATATGTGTTAAGGATATATCATAGTTGTATGGAAAGTAAATGAATAGATGGGTAATAGAATATGATGTTTGAAGCAGTCACCGGTGAGGAGAGACCTCAAGGAGATAAGTCCAAACTGGCTAGCAAGAGAAAACACAACAAAAATAGACATATATGATGGAGGCAATTCAAAATAGATAGTTTTATTGCATTAAATTTTATTACATCCAACTGGTAACAAGTGGGTTACAATATACCGACACACAAACTTGGTAGAATAGGTCACAACTGTGACTTTGAATTGAAAGATATATCTTCTAGGCACAATCTATCTATCTGATACTTATTAATTCTCGCATTGATTACATTCTAAATCATGATTACAAATATATGTATTGATCCAAAGGATCTGGTCGGCCCAAAAAGGATCAAAACCCGAAGAACAAGACCTAACGTGCAAAATGAACAAGGTTGGTCTCCGCGAAGAGATTCCTCTAGAAAATCCAAAGGATGAAATCTATAAGGTCAACCACATGCCAAGAAACATCGAGATCAACACCCAAGGCTCTGCAAGCTTCAGAAAGTGTTCTGGTAGATCATCAGAATAGGTCTTAGGCAACCGGTAACAAAGGAACAACTGGTAACAAGAAATTGCCAAGGAAACTGGTAGCGATATCTTGCCGAAAAGTGATCCAAATGAGATGTGGTATGAAAGAAAGAAGGATGACCAAGTCTTCAAGTAGAGTCCAAATCCACAGGATCCGGTAAGCCAAAAATGAGACACACAAAAGAAAACTGAAATTGCAAACCAAACAAAAGGAAATGTTTTTGGTTGATGCATGATTGCTATGAACCGAGGATGTTCTTGCATCAGACATTCAAAATTAATGAAAAAGTGAGCCTCTCACATTGCTAGGGTCATAGGGAAACCAAGGCAGTCTACCTTTGCCTAAGAAATCCATGATGAATCTTCAACTGGTCTGATCTTCCACTTCACAAGATATTCTTTGTACTGACTGTTCTAAGTACTACGCCCAATCCTACCATCCAAAATTTCTTCAATCTGATCTAGTTCCTTCCAGGGCAATTGTTTCTCAAGGTCTGCAACACCATCCTTAGTGAATTCTGGTTCATGGTACTCATGAAGATCTGCAATGTTGAATATAGGTGAAATACTTAGACTATTCGGTAGCTCCACTTCATATGCATTTCCAGAACTAAAGTTTCTCACAATATTTCAGGGTCCAAACTTCTTCATCTACAACTTGTTATAAGTTCCAACTGGGAATCTCTCTTTTCTCAAGTATACCATCACTTCATCACCAACTTCAAATTCCTTATGTCTCCTCTTTTCATCTGCCTTCTCCTTATACGTTCTAGTCATGTCTTCGAAATGTTGTTTAACCTAAATATGCAATGCTACCATGTGAGAGGCAAAATCTTCTACTTAATGAAGTCTTTCGGTCTTCACTGCTAATGTCTCTCAGTTTTGCTATTCCTCTAGGATTCACTCTGGTAACAATCTCAAAAGGTGTTTTTCTGGTACTTCTATTCACTGATTTGTTATAGGTGAACTCTGCTTGTGCAAGGATCAAATCCCAACTTCTGGTTTTATCTCCCACTAAACATCTCAACAAGTTTCCCAAACTCTGGTTAACTACTTCTGTCTGTCCATCAGTTTGTGGATGAAAAGTAGAATTGAACTTCAAATCTGTCTTCATCTTTTTCCATAGTGTTCTCCAAAAATAGCCAACAAGCTTAGTGTCTTTGTCTGAAACTATGCTCTTAGGTAATCCATGCAATCTCACCACTTCCTCGAAAAATAGGTCTGCTAGATGCAATGCATCTGATGTCTTCTTACAAGGTATGAAATGAGCCATCTTTGAAAATCTATCCACTACCACAAATATAGAATTATTCCCTCTTGGTGTCTTAGGCAATCCAAGTACAAAATCCATGTATATATCTTCCCAAGGTCTTACCAGTACTATCAAAGGTTTATACAATCCCACATTCTGACTACTACCTTTTTCAACTTGACAAAATTTTCAACTCTACACACATCTCTTAACATCCTTATGAATAGGGGGTCGAAAAAACTACTCACTTACCAATGCAACTGTTTTATCAATGCCAAAATGTCTAGCTAAACCTCCACTATGCTTCTCTTTTATCAGGTTGTCTCTCATGAAACTCTTAGGTATGCATAACTAAACTCCCTTGAATAACATCCTATCTTGAATTAAATTATCCAACCATTTTCTTCTATTAACCATAACCGGTTCTCTACATGCTTTCCAAGGTTCTGCAAAATCCGCGTCTTCATCATACAAGGTCTTCAAATCTTCAAAACCTAATACGGTCATTCTCATCTCTATCAGCAAATTCCTTCTCCTACTCAATGCATCAACAAATTTGTTATATTTCCCACTTCTATGCTTCAACACAAAGGTGTAACTTTGCAAGAATTCAACCCATCTCATATGTCTCTGATTCAACTTACTTTAACTGTTCAAATACTGCAAAGCTTGATGATTTGTATACAATAGAAACTCCTTAGGCAACAAGTAATGTCTCCATTTCTTCAAGGCTTGAACTATGGCATAAAATTCATGATCATACACTAAATATCTCTTCCTGGCATCATTCAATTTCTAATTGAAATATGCTACTGCTCTCCCTTCTTGACTCAAAACTGCTCCTATTGTTGTTCCACTTGCATCATAATCCACTTGAAATACCTTATTGAAATCCGGTAAAGACAATATAGGCTTCTCAGTCACTTTCTTTTTCAACAATTCAAAACTCTTATTTTCTCTGGTGGTCCACTTGAATTCCTTTTGATCTCCCCTCATTGTCTCAGTCATACAATTACAAACTGAACTGAAATTTTTGATAAACTTCCAGTAAAAACTAGCCAATCCATGAAATTATCTTACCTCTCCAGTGCTTTCTGGTGTAGGCCACTCAACACCGACTTTCACTTTCTCAGGGTTTGTCTTTAAACCATCCTCAGATATCAAAAGCCCAAATAGACAAACTCATCCTTCATGAAAGTACACTTCTTGATATTGATCAATAACTTCTCTTCTCTCAACCTCTATAAAACTTGTCTTAACTGCAACAAATGCTCCTCTTTTGTCTTACTAAAAATCAGAATTTCATCCAAATACACAATAACAAACTTACCCAATAATTTCTTCAATACCTCTCATCAGCCTCATGAAAGTACTCAGTGCATTAGTCAATCCAAAATGCATCACCAACCGTTCATATAGTCCTTCATTTTTCTTAAATGTTGTCTTCCACTCATGACCTTCTTTGATCCTGATCTAATGATATCCACTCTTCAAATCTATCTTTGTAAAATATTTTTCTCCACTCAAATAGTCCATTATGTCATCCATCCTAGGCAAAGGAAATTGGTATTTCACTGTGATCTTGTTTATTGCTCTTGAATCGATACACATCCTCCATTCCCCATTCTTCTTAGGTGCTAATACTATTGGTACTGCATAAGGGCTAAAACTTTCCCTGATCAAACCTTTCTTCAATAGCTCCTGCACTTGTCTATTTAGTTCTTCATTCTCTACTAGTGTCAACAGGTGTGTAGCTTTGTTAGGAAAAATAGCTCTGAGAACCAAGTCCATGCAATGACTAATACTTCAAATAGGTGGCAATCCATCAGGTACATTATCTGAAATGATGTCCTCATATTCTGTCAGTAAATCTGTTATCTCTATTGGGTATTCTTCTTCTAGTTCTGGTCTCATAGTCTTCTTAGGAATTAAGGAAAAAGACATATTTTCATGTCTCAGTTCATCCAAGAATTTCCTTCCATCTACTAAACAAATTCTGGCATTCGTACAGGGTTCACTCTTCAAAGGTTCCTCCAAAGATAACAAGGTTTGCTTCATCCCATTGGCCACAATAGTGTATGTATTCTTCCTCCCATCATGTATTTCCTGTCTATCAAACTGCCAAGGTCTTCCCAACAAAAGATGACAAATATCCATAGGCATAATATCACACAAAACTTCATCATGATAATTCCTAATTTTCCATTTTACCAAACACTGTTCACTTACTAGCAGCTTATGTTCATCTTGAATCCATGCTATCTGATAAGGCTTAGGGTGTTTCAATCTCTCCAATTTAAACTTATTCACCATCTCTTATGAAACAAGATTATCTGAATTACCGCTATCAATAACAACTTTACAACACTTACCAGATACCTTACATCTGGCCTTGAACATGTTCTTCCTCTACAAGGGTTATTCATCTCCTCCGGTATAACACAAAGCTCTCCTCATCATCAACTGTTCTCCATCTTCCAATTTATTTTCTGACCCAGTGGGGTTTTCTTCCACCACAAGTGCTCTTCTTGTAGCCTATGTCGTCTTACATTCAAATGCATAGTTTCCTTCTCCTCCACACTTAAAGCAGGTTCCTCTAAATGTCCTCTTGTCTTATCTTCCAAAGTTCTCATTCTGGTAACCATCTGGTTCTCTCCTTCGGTAGAAATTTCTATCATCCTTCTGGTATGAATTACCTTCCTTTCTCACTTCCTTGTCCTTGTTCTGATCTGTATTGATTCCTCTTCCTCCGTTATATTCTCTTCCTCCTTGAAATATTCCTCTAGTAAATCTTCCATGTCTACCTCTCTGTCTCTGCTCATTTCTTTTGTTCAATTTTTCTTCAGCCTTTATTGCATACTGGTAAGCCTCTTCAACACTCTCCAATTCAATCATACTCATCTACAATCCATTCAAATATCTTGCAATCTATTTAACTTTATCATCAACATGTCCGGATCTGATGTTCAACTTGTAAAATACTTTGGTGTACTCCTTCACACTAGATTCCTTTTGTCTCAGATTCTGCAACTTCCAGAACAAATCTACTTGATAATTCATCGGAACAAACTTTGATTTTACCTTAGCAATCATCCTATCCCATGTCTTAATCTTTTCTTTACCTCTTCTCTATCTATCAACTTTCAAATGCTCCCACCAAAGAGATGCATGACCTTTCAACCATGTATAGGCATATTTCACCTTCCTTTCTTCTGCAGTATTTTCAAAATCAAAATACTTCTCCATCTTTGAGATCCAATCCATCAATTCATCTGAATGTAAATTCCCATCATATTCCAGTGGGGTAAAATGAGGTTTAGTGTTTGCCCTACTCAAAACCCTTAAAAACCTTTCCTTCTCTAGATCAATTGTTGGTAGGTTCACTTGTTCTGTCAAGGCTTCTTCTCCTTCATCTTCACTCACATCCTCAATATGTCAGCCTCTTCTTTGGGGTGTCTCCATGACTTCTAACTAGGCTGCTATTCCTTGCAACATCTTCATCATACCATTGTCTGCATTCCCATGAGATCAGTCATTCCTAGTTCCTCTTTGCGCCATTGATTCATGCTAGTGCTCTATAATTGCAGGTCAGATCCACAATCCACCACCCTACAACAAAATTTCAGGACACACAACCTCTGAAATGAAACTTCACTCTGATACCACTTGAAGTAATCACCGATGAGGAGGGACCTCAAGGAGATTAGTTCAAACCAGTCAACAAGAGAAAGCACACATATATGATAGAGGCGAATCATAATAGATAGTTTTATTGCATGAAATTTGATTACATGCAATCGATAACAACCAGGTTACATCATACTGACACACAGGCCTGGTAGAATAGGTCAGACTGGGACCTTGAATCAAAAGACCTATCTTCTAGGCATAGTCTATCTATCTGATACTTCTTGATGTTCTAATTGATTACATTCTATAGCATGATTATAAATATATGTATCGATCCAAAGGATTCGGTAGACCCAAAAAGGATCAAAACCCAAAGAACAAGACCTAACATGCAAAATGAACAAGATCAGCCTTCTCCAAGAGATTCCTCTGGAAAATCCAAAGGATGAAACATAGAAGGTCAGCCATATACCAAGCAACATCGAGATCAACACCCAAGGCTCCGCAAGCTTCGAAAAGGGTTCTGGTAGATCACCAAAATAGGTCTCATGCAACCGGTAACAAGAAACTGACAAGGAGACCGATAGTGATATCTTGCCGGAAAGTGATCCAAATGAGATGTGGTTTGAAAGCAAGAAAGATGATCAATTATTCAAGTAGAATCCAACTCGATAGGATCCGGTGAGCCAAAACTGGGATAAACAGAAAGTAAAACTAAAACTGCAAACAAAATAGAAAGGAAATATTTTTGGTGTATGCAAGATTTCTATGAACCGAGGATGCTCCTACATCAATGTTCTAAGATGAATATGAGATGTGTTGAGATTTTGTCTAGTGACATTGAGATATCCTAGGAAATGGATTTGCATTGTATGAGTTTATATAGAGTTATGTTAATGGTTAAATAGTTATTCCTCTTAAGTAATATGATTCTATGGTTATGTTATTGCTGATTTATGTATTCATGTATATAGTTAACAATGCATTGATGAATAATGGTAGTGATGTTGCATTAATAAATGCTAGTAATAGTGCATGTGTAATAGTTATCTTAAAAGATTTTTTTTATCTCTATTTGTTGGCAGATTTTAATTTTATTCTCTAGGGTATTTTGGTGGCCATAAACATATACATATACATATACATATACATATACATATACATATACATATACATATACATATACATATACATATACATATACATATACATATACATATACAGACACACACACAAACACACACACACACACACATTGCTCCCCATACTGTGGGTTGAGAACCCACATCATGTGAAGTCATCACCAATGAGGAGGGACCTCATAGAGATCAATCTAGACCAATCAACAAGAATAAACACAATAGAAACACAAATATATGATGGAGGCAATGCAGAAAAGATTGATTTATTGCATGAAATTTGATCACATCCAACGAATAACAACCAGGTTACAACATACTGACTCATAAGCCTGGTAGAATAGGTCAAAACTGGGACCTTGAATTGAAAGATCTATTTTCTATGCACAGACTAGCTACTTGATTCTCTTCTTCGTTACATTCTAAAGCATAATTACAAATATATATATCGATACAAAGGATCTAGTCAGCCTAAAAGGGATCAAAACCCGAAGAACAAGACCTACCATGAAAATAACAAGGTTGACCTCTGCCAAGAGATTCCTTTGGGAAATCCAAAGGATGAAACATAGATCATGGGAAAAGGTCGGCTAAATGCCAAAGAACATCGAAATAAATGCCCAAGGCTCCACAAGCTTTGGAATGGGTTCCAGAAGATCACTAGAATAGGTCCAGGCAATCGATAACAAAGAACTGTCAATCCTGTAACAAGAATCTATCATGGAAACCGGTAGCATTATCTTACCAGAAAGTGATCCAAATGTGATGTAGTCTAAAAGAAAGAAAGATGATCCAATCTTCAAGTAGAATCCAACTCCACAGGATCCGGTGAGCCAAAACCGAGACACACAGAAAGGAAAAATGAAACTACAAACAGAAAGGAAAATGTTTTTGGTTGATGCAAGATTGTTGTGAACCAGGGATGCTCCTGCATCAGCATGGGTTCTCCCCACACTGTGGGTTGAGTTCCCACGGTTAAGGGTCTCTCCCCACAACGTGGTGGTGGGTTAAGCTCGCCACCACCAAAATTAATTAAACTTAATTTTTTTTTAATATATATATATATATTTGGAAAGAACAATAACACAGTCAATTTATTTTATAAATAAGAATTGATAAAAAAAATAATAAACCCCAACACAATACACTTCTAGAATTTTATTAAAAGAAATTTACTAAAAAACAGATTTAATTCATGAATAATAATCTAGGATAGGAAAACCCAAAACAACCCCTATTTTTAGAATGAAAACTTTACACCAAAGAACATAAATTGAAATCGATTCCTAGGGAATTCCCCAAATAAATATTATTCCTTTTAATCTATCAAAGAATTTCCTGAAAACCAAATACACACAAAGTCTAAAATTTCTAGAGAAAAATTTCCAACATCCCTCCAGTAACAGACAAATTTTCTACAAAAGCCAAATAAGATTTCTCTTTTCAAATAAAATACACACAACAAAAGAATTTATACCCCTACCTTAAATCACATTCTTGGTAATCAAACTCGTAGGTGAAACCTCCAAATCATGCCCCCGACAACACACATGAAACCAAAGGCAAAACTCCAACCTATGCAAAATCCTCGTTGCCAAGAACTTCTGTCCCAAAATCCAAAAAAAGAAACAACAAAGAGCCAACCCCTTATTATGGAAATTTTCCAGAATATAAAAGGGTTTTTCCAAAACTCATCATAGGAAATGGCAATTTCCTAATTCACTCACGCACGTACAGAAGACCAAAAAGCAACTTCCTCAACAAAATTTAATTACAAACTTTTAATTTCAAATTCTCATAGAATCAAAATCAATTTATTTATTAAATAGTAAAATAGGACCTTACAATTATTAGATCAAGCTTATATTAATTTTAATAAAAATAAAACTTTACTTGATAATTACTTAATACATCTATAATATTAATTTATTAAAAAAAAGATCAAATATTAATTCATTACTCCAAAACTAACATATTAATTTAATCCTTAATAACTTTGAATATGCAACCACATTCAACAATAATTAATTACTCAAGGGTAAAAATGATTAATTGAACTAACTTCCTTATAAACAAAATTTAATATAAACTTAATAATAAAAAATAACCAACACATAAGACTTTAGCCAAACTTAACAAATAACAGACCATACCACAAAACAAAGGTATCGGATTAACACCTAAGTGGCGATCTATTTGGCTAAAAAAGACAATTGACACTGCTCTAACCGAGCAAGGACAAGGGTAACATGAATGGCCTTAAGACAAACATAAAACAACATAAAATGCTACACAAAACAAGAAATAACTAACATACACCTGACATTACCATAGGAGCCAATAATATAAAGTTCACTAGCCAATAGTATAACTTTGGCTGCTGCAACGTAGGTTAGTACATCAAAATCCCTTATAAAAATAATCATTCTTCATCCTATGAAATATTACAGAAACATATTCAATATAAGAATCAAGTCCTAAGCCAACCACACATCCTCAGTTATCCATATTTCGTATTTATTAGCATTTAATATCGAATATATCCATTAATAATGTTATAGCAAAGGTATAATGTCACAATACCTCCTTATTCATGGCCAACCTCGAGGGGAATTACAAGCCTTAGCATGACATCTTCATTGGCATTCTCTTGCACAATTATTCCTTTTAGTTCTAGACAATAATTGTGAAGGTTGAAGATAAATGGATATAGGCTTCTTTTGTTCCTTTATAGGGGGAGGAATGGAAGAAACCCCAATAGGTTGATAGAGACTTGATGCCAAGAACTTTCCTTTGTAGGAAGTAGGAAGTGAGACTAAGGCATATATAAGAGAAATAGAAGGAGTAGGAAGAATACCAGGTCCTTTATGAGGAGGAGGAATATCCATGTGTGTAGTGTCTCTAGGTTTACTCAAGACCATGATCATCTCATTTTTCCATTTTTGATAAGATAAGAAAATGGTGTTATTTCAAGGCTTAAGAGGCTCAATTTTTTAGGCCAAAAGTAATCAAGAGTGAAATTTCTATGCTTTGCAGTGGGTTAGTAAAGGCTATGATTAATTATTATAATAGTACCATTACGAGGGAATTTCAAACATTTATGAATTATACAAGGGATAACACACATGGAAGAGAACCAAGGACGTGCCAAATTTACACGAAATTGATTTGGTGTAGGAATAATAGCAAAGGGGACATCTAAGCACTTAGTACCAACCTCAACGAGAAGGGTGATAGAACCAATATTAGGGAAAGAAAAACCATTAAACACCTTAACCATAATATCAGATTTATCATATGTTACTTGATGCAATTTTTTAGTATAAAGACATTCTTCAATAATCACACTCACTATACACACTGGATCAATGAGAACCCCTCGTGAGAGTTTGTGTTTGATCTTTGCAGTGATACATAATGCGCCATTGGGTGAAACAATAGTCTCACTAGGATCGAAAGTAATACATAAGTCTTTTGGAGGTATACGTTTGATAACAAGTTTCACAATATTATTAGATTATATACCAAGGTCATTAGGAGAAAAAGAAAGACTTAGAGTCAACAACATTGGTAGAATGAGAAGACAACAAATTGGTAAATATTTGAAGGTTTTGATTAGGAAAAGCTACAAATTTATTCCCTTTGTCATTGACACCAACTATAGATATATGTTTGTTATCAATAAAGTATTGGATCTTATTTCTCAACTAGAAACATTTCTTAGTATCATGGCCAGGTTGATGATGATATTGACAAAAACCTTTAGGATCATGGTAAGATGACAATGGTTTAGAATTGCCAACTGGTTTGATGGGAGGAATTTGCAACACTTTAGCATTCATTAACCTAAATTTTATACTTTGAAAAGACTTAGAAAGAGGAGTTAATTATTTTGTAAAGTATTTGGATAAAGGGGCCACATCGATGTCATGACTGCCACTTGAGTATTGATGTTGTCATTTATCTTAATAAAAGATTTTTTTTTTTGAACTTCATAAAATATTGTTAAGCACTCTCGTTCTTATCAACCAGAGCCATTGAAGAGGATGATTCAAATTGACTCACTTGAAGCTGATAATTATGAAGCACTATGCACAATTACATGAAAGAAGTAAACTTAGAAAATAGAAACTTATCTCTAGTATCTTTTTGTAAATTAGCAATACCATCATAAAAATAGAAGCTTAAACTCAGAAAATAGAAGCTGATCTCTAGTATCTTTTTGTAAATTAGCAATAACATCATAAAAATAGATGCTTTTTTTTGTTTGAACTTCATAAAATATTGTTAAGCACTCTCATTCTTATCAACCAAAGCCATTGAAGAGGATGATTCAAATTGACTCACTTGAAGCTGATAATTATGAAGCACTATGCACAATTACATAAAAGAAGTAAACTCAGAAAATAGAAACTTATCTCTAGTATCTTTTTGTGAATTATCTTATCTCTAGTAAACTCATGAGAGATGGGTTCTTGTGAACCACTACTCATGAAACATGGGTCAATGAGTTTGACTAAAAAACTACACAGTTGAACCTTGATAGCAATATCATAGTTGTAGTGCCCCTACTTGATTCATCTTGTCTTTTGTGCATTAATAGATTGTATTGATATAGCTTAGTTTGCTTTATGATGATTTGATGGTATCTAACCATGTACTAACCCTAATTAATGATTATATTGGATACGATGATGTTTATGATAGTGCTTGATTGTCACGACTGTCTTCTAAGTGTATTTGTGATAGAGACAATATCATATCACTCATTGCGAGCAACATATGCTATTACGATTCTCTTCACTTGCCTGTGTATTTACGTTATATATATTGCATATGTTGTTGTATATGTATTGGTGGTGACAGGTTTGTAGGTACAAGACATCGACTCCACCTGGCTTCACAAGTCTGAGTGTGTCTTTATCCCAATGGCAAGTTGATCGGAGATGACATGAAAACCCATTCTACACTTTAGGTTTAAGTTGATTACCCTTGTCCGTTTAGAGTCTTGGTGTGAGTTGTTGTTTAGCGTCAAGTGGTTTCTTGAGTTATTCTATGTTGGATTGCTTTGCAGTGCTATAATTTTTTATTAATTAAATTATTAATTAACTAATTGATTTATATAGTTTAATAATGTTAAATTAAATTAATGGATTTACATAGTTTATAATAAAAAAAATTAAATAAATAGTTGATATAAATATTTAATATTAATGTGTGATTATTAATTAGATTATAAATTAATAAATTGGTTTATATAATTTATTAATATTAAATTAAAATAAGTGGATGGCATTAATATTTAAATATAATTGCCGATTTAATTATTGAAGGTTATTATTTATTAATGTTATTTTGTGGATCATAATATTTGGCATTTATAATTATGCATGTAATATTATTTATTTACTATTATATTTTATACATATGTGGGAGATATTAATGGCATTGAGTTTAAATTATTATTGGCTAGAACATTTATATGTATCCGTACTTTTAATTATTTGCTTATTATTTTATTTATTTATTGTTGGCTTATTTATTACTTATTTAATTATTTAATTATTTATTTGCTTTATTGTTTATTATCTATCTATTTATTTATTGGTTATTTCTTTGCTATTATTTCTTTACTTACCCCTTGTTATGATTGGCCCTCTTGGGAGTTGTGGTTGTGAAGATATGATTATTTAATTGCTTGTTTATTTATTTATTTATATTATTTTGTGGTTTAACATTCATTGGGCATTTGATTTATTTATTTTATATTAGCCCTTTCTATTTTATTTATTGGTTAATGGGATTATTTATTATTCCTACCCATTTATTTATTTATTATGTATCTCACCTACCCTCTCCCATTGTTGGTTGTGAGTTTTGGAGATTGTAATAATATTATTTTATATTATTGTTGTTTTAATTTTTGAGATGGTTGATAAGAAATATATTATTTTGGTTTAATTATTTATCTATTATTTAATTATTTACCCTACCTACCCTATTTTATTATTGGTTGAGATATTTGGGTAAGTTAAATAATATTATTTTATATTGTTCTACCTCAATATTTGGCATGGTTGGTATGAGATATTATATTCTGGATTATTTTGATTGGTTGGAGAAGTTGTATAGTTTTTGGATCAATTTCTATTCATTGGGAGATTTGAGTTTATTGTGTGTGTGGCTTGGCTGGAGAATTTTCTGAGAATTATTCATTTGGCTTTTGGAGCTTAGCTTGGATTTGCTTGAGGTTGTGATTTTTGTTGGTGGATTGAAGATTTGGCTTGTCACTTCTGCAATAATTTTGCATTCCATAACTTCTATTTTCTAGGTTGGCGATTTCAAATCCTTCTTATGCAATTTGATTTGAAAAGATTATATTCTTTGTGTTTGTGAAAAAATATATGTTTAATGTATTCGCTGAGATTTTATTCGTGATTTTGGTTATTGGAAATTTTGGCATTTAGACTCTCATGCTTGTGCATTGTCGTGAATGAGTTTATCCCTGTGATGTTGCATGCTTGATTTATTTATTTGAGATGATTGATTTCACTATTGGACTGAGCAAGATGAGAAATGCCTTGCTGATATTCATTGGGCTCATATTGAATATTTTTTTATAATGAGATTCTTGATGTTTAAGGATTATTGGTTGCCCTTGTAAGGTTGTGATATTGGCATATGTTGTTCATGTTCTTGGATATTATTATTTGATGTATAACCTTGGCTATCCAGGTTATGATGCATTTGAGAGCCCTTGTTCTTGTATTTGAGTATGTTGTTATACTAAGGTCTAGGTGCATGATTAGGGAGAGTGGGATTCCATGAGTCTACCGAGGTCACGAGGAATAGACTGCTAGGATTCCTTGTTGGTTGGAGTCAGGGTCTAGACCACCTGGATAGCTCATTGGACGTTTATTGTATTAATCAAGTAATAATATAATAACTAATCTTAGGTGGGTTGGGTAGTAGTCTCATCATACAAGATACATAATCTCAATTACACTACATAGAATATACTCCATGAATCCATCTACATTAAGAGAAGATATGAATCCACATCCATGCACAAGAGAATCCAATGAAGAACATCCCAATGGAAGAAGGCATCAAACCACCCGACCATGTGGAACCATAAGGAACCACCCCCCATTCTAGGAGATGACACAAGATCCCATTCACACTCTAGAACTAGGCTGACACCTAGCTACCAAAGAGATGAAATAACTCCAAGACCATAATAATGACATAATCCACCATATAGGACATCCAAAGGCACTACAATAAAAGCATAAGGAACCAGGATCAACATGTAGGGTAGAGTGTCATCACATGCTATCAGAGGATATCCTATAACTCTGTCCCGAAATCCATGATACACATGCAGAACCATCTCAACCTTTGAGGAATCATGGGAGTTTGGTTTATCTGGTTACCATATCTTCCCATATCTCACTCTGGTTTACTCTAGGCCATGAGATGGGGCATCACCACAACACATTTCTTATCTTACTTAGATGAGTTACTACTACCCAACCAGAGTGAGATATGGGAAGATCTGGTAACTGGATAAACCAAACTCCCTTGATTCCTCAAAGGTTGAGACAGTTCCGCATGTGTATCGTGAATGCCAGGACAAAGTTATAGGATATCCTCTGATAGCATGTGATGACACTCTACCCTACATGTTGATCCTAGTTCCTTATGCTTGTATTATGGTGCCTTTGGATGTCCTGTATGGTGGATTATGTCATTATTGTGGCCTTGGAGTTATTTCATCTCTTTGGTAGCTAGGTGTCAGCCTAGATCTAGAGTGTGAGGGGATCTTGTGTCATCTCCTAGCACGAGGGGTGGTTCCTTATGGTTCCACATGGTCAGGTGGTTTGATGCCTTCTTCCATTGGGATATTCTTCATTGGATTCTCTTGTGCATTAATGTGGATTCATATCTTCTCTTAATGTAGATGGATTCATGGAGTATATTATATGTAGTGGAATTGAGATTATGTATCTTGTATCATGAGTAAGTCGTAATTATAAAGGAAGAATATGTAACAGTATCTTGAAAACATATGTAATAGGAATTGTAGTGGATTGAGATCTTGATGTATTGTAACATAACATGATTGCTGAGTTCATTGTAAATGACTATGTTGTAAAAGGATATTCATTGTGGATGCAATTATAGATTGGAAGAAACTATATAAATGTTTCAATGGAAATGATGTTATTCTTGGTTCATGGATATCTCTAGAATATAAATAAGAATGAGTAGCTTGTAGGATGTATGATTATACTTAAGGAAATGAACTAGATTGCGTTAGTTGATGCCTAATTCATAATTCATGATAACATGACATGTTAGAAGGTTTGGAAAGGGATTAGGAACATTTGGTTTGGTATTTTAAAATGAATCAAATGGATAATGGGATATGATAGGATATGCATTTGTTGAATAACGATTCTCATGCTAAGAAGGAAAGTAATCGATTAGGAAATGAATGTAATGAATGTTGAATGGTATCATAGATGGAGATGTGTTTATGTGTTAGAGTTATTTATGTGAAGATGTTGAAGTACCCTAGGGAATGGTAGATGTTGTGATGTATTCATCTTGCATAATTATGATGTTAAAAATATTTTATATAATCTTCTAGATGTTAATTAATGCTTTTGATGTAATGATAATTTATTGTGTTGTGTTAGTAGATGTTTAAAAAAAAAAAAATTATAGTTGGTTGTATTTCTCTAGGGTATTTTGGTGGGCATTACAATAGCAATAACAATTCTTTGAACATAATGATTAGGCACATGATAAACACTTTTGTGAATGCAAACATTTATATCTACTAATAATATTAGTTTTTTTTTAGCTCTTTGCTTACAACAAATAAAATAAGTCAAAGTAATCCTAGGACCAATGTTATATTGGAATTGTTGATTAAAAGAATTAGCCAATTGTTGAAAAAAAGTAATAGAATATGGAGACAAAGAACAATACCATTTCAATGATTTATCTCTAAAGGTTATAGTAAACAATTTAGCCATAAATCTTTGGTCATGAGCAAAATCACTACACAAAGTTTTAAATGTCTTCATATGAGTCAAGGGGTCACCTTTTCCATTTTACAAATCCATTTGAGGAACTTCTATATGCTTATGAGGAACCGTAGGGACCATGTCATCAGATAGTTGGTTTGCGACATCAAATGTAGGAAAATTGAACTTGGATTGAGTTATGGAAGACAATTGTGTTGGAATCAATGAACACTGAGAGGGGGGGGGGGGGGGGGAGGGGTGAATTAGTGTTCTACAATTCACAAATTTATTAAACTAATTCTTAAACCATCAGATACATAAGAGTGAATGTAAAGTGTAGAAACACAAACCAATCTACCATAAAACCATAACACCAAAATTTTTACGTGGAAACATGGAAAGGGAAAAACCATGGTGGGATTTGAACCCACAATATTATTATACTTGGATCAGGAGTATGATAATATTACAAAAAGAGGAATGCACTTGCATTTAGGCACACTGCCTAGAGCTCACTACTCAAATACAAAATAGGGTTACAACCTGGAGGAATCACTATCCTAAAAATTATTACAATAGTGTATGAATTGAAGAATAGAATCTACTATTGCCAAATAGCAATTTCGATTAAGCACAATCTGACTGTATTCCTTTGTTCTACTTATCTACTTGGTTCTACTGCATAGTCATATATCGAAGCACCAAATTTGCCTATTGATGATCATTTTATCATCACATACCAAGATTCACACATTCAACCATATCAAAATGATCATACAAGTCAATCTTATATATTTGCACCACTAAAATAAATCAATTCTCATGTCGGCTTCCAAAAACCATATAACACGCAACATGAAATGAGCAACCAACAAGTCGGCTCAATCCATCCAAAAATCCATATGCGGACCTAAACAAGATGATAAAAATATTCACATATGTCAGCCCAATCTCCTCAAATATAAAACAAATCACCAAAATCAACCCAAAGATTCTACACCACACGTTACATCAAAACAACTTTGTTCTACCTGAATTACCAGATATTGGAACTTAATTCTCACTCATGAATCAACATCAGATACCAAAATCATAGAGTAAGTTGCCTCAAACCTTAAATCATCTACCTCTATCACTGCAACCAAAATCAAGATCTACACATTGTACTCATACTCTACCGGTTATTGTATTCCACCTTCCAGACTTATGCCTAACGATAATACAACTTTTGGTAAATCAAATTTATGCACAGTGGATATGATTTCAGAACTGAGTTCCATCAATGACAACTCCTAAACATTTCTCATGCAACAATCTTCACTGAAACAGTGTCTCTTGCCAACAATCTCCCCCTTTGGCATTGATGGAAACACTATGAAAAATGACACTGTACACTCAAAGGCTACAAAACTCCAAAACTCAAAAATCTCCAAAACTCAACAAAACTCAACAAGATCCCCCCGAGAATAATAATATACATTTTTTTTCACCTCTCTTTTTCTCCTTCTCCCTTTGACAACAACACCAAAGATAGAAATCTTCCAAAATTTATGTACAAGGATATACATAGTTACTTACAAGAATTTAAAAATATCTATAAATATTGTTTTTAGGGACAACAAATGATCTTCCCAACTCTTCTTTAAATTCTCCAAAATATTGATTAGACCACTAAGAAGGTAGGCATGCATCTCTGCTTCTCTTTGATCTACCAGAACACTCTTGTTTAGAGAAGTCATTGCATCTTGCTTGCTATTGATCAATGTGTCTATCCGAAGAGTGATTAGGCTTCTTACTTCTCCCACTCTGCCCAAAATTTTGTCCTTTTCCTTAATTAATCTCTTTATCTTGTCAATTATACCCATAACTCGAGCTTCAAGATTTCTAGCCAAGACTGATTGAGGTGCATAGGATTGAGATATGCTAGCTAATTGCCCTTCATACTCATTTATTTTCTCTTCAATGTCAATAGTGAGCTTGGGAAAAATTAGAAATGACTCCTATATTTGAGCGCCTTTATCTAATGCATCTTGTATGTTTTTCATAGCAGTTGTCAAACTCACCCTATCTCCTTCAATCATCTTCAAAATTATCCTCAATCTCATTGCATTAAACTGAGTCAAAATTCTAGCATCTTCTACTTTCTCCAAAGACACAAAATGAGAGTCTACTACATTGAGCATGGTTCTAAGCTTAGTGGAGGGAGTATCAGTTGTGTCCGGTTTAAATGATGTCAAAATTTTCTCTAACATTTCTACTGCTATGGAGATCAACTCTTTATCTTTGGAGATATACTTGAGTAAGTCCTCACTCACCTTCACTTGTGCAAGAACTGCAATCTTCAACGCTTGAAATAGAGAAAGAGAACTCAGATCAATAGGTCCTTGAGAAAAACCATCTGAATCAGTGACAATCTATTTTCCTTTGTCTGCTACAATATCTCTTGCCACTGTTATCGGAGCTTGATCATCCTTCTCTTCTCTTTTCTCCTTCTCTACCACCTCTACACTAGCATCTTTTACAACATCTTCATCCTTCTCAGCATCAACCTCTCCCTTCCCTTCATCAACTATTTCAATCTCCTCAGCTTCCTTTTCAGAGTCAATACTTATCACCAGAGGATCTTGTTCAGCTTCACCAAAGTCATCAACCTTAGCAGTATCATTATCATCTGTAACTGTGGTTTGTTCATTTGTCTTCTTTTCCAAAATAGCTCGCTTAGATGGTTGTTCTTTCTGCACATCAAGAATCTCTGTATGCTATTCTGGAATGAAAGTATTGCGTGCCCGCTCTTCCGGCTGGGTGTCATCTTGTGCCGGATTTACATCATATTTGTGCCCTTTCATAAATTGTTTCAAAATTTCTTTAGTCTCTTTGACAACTTCATCTATCTTCCTGAGCATAATTTTATTAACTCTCTCTTTTCTTTTGAATATATCCTTTGCAAGCTTAAGCAATCTATCTACTTCAGCTTTTGAAAATACAAAAGACAAATTCACTAATATATATTCTTTTATTCTCTCATCCTCTAAGCTGTTTGTATGCCTCCTTGCATCCAAAATATCATATAATCCCTTCAGAATCATAGATGATAGCTCTATCAAGGCTTTTCTATAAACATTCATATATTGTACAACTACTTCCTTTATATCTCTCTGATCATTATCATCACAATTTTCATAATATACAGGTACATTTTTCAGGTTACCTTCCTTAGCACTTCATCAACTATTTTAGTTAATGTCATTGGGGGCACAACATCCTAAGTACCTTCTACTTTTCCAAATTTCAGAGCTTCACCGAACTCAGACTTTTGCTTCTTGCTTGATTTTGCTCTACTTGATGGCTCAACTTCTGTCCTTGTCTTCTTGGTCAGTTGGGATCCACCGGATTGAGGCTTCTTCACTACCCTAGCATAGGTAGCTATCTTCTTTACATCTCACATTTCCTCATCATAATCTATCTCTACATCTTTAGCAGTGGCTACAACATATTACCTTGGTGGATTCTCCTTCTTCCCTTTCTCTACTCCACCATTTTACTTTCTTTGTGGCTTGGGTGGAGGAATAGGCTTCTGTGCACGAGAGGTAGGTACAAAATTGGTTTTCCCTGGCTTGGATGGCTTGGCAGGAGTGGAGAGTGGTTTTGTCTTCTTAGGCTTTACCATGTCCTCCTCCTTCAGAATGTTCTGCTCCCTATCCCTTTGAACCACTTCCTTTGTTATTCCTATTTGTTTTGCAAGCTCTTCAACTTCTTTTCTGACCTTCCTTTTCCTTCCGGGCTCAGTGAATTTATTGTGTAGGTCTAGGTCCTCTTTATAAGTATCGAACCTCTCTTCTTTTATATCTACCAGTTTATTCAGAAGGTGTTGTGCATATGCATCAAGTGTGTTTCCATCCACTTGATACCCCATGGGCATGAGCTAAATTGTTCTAGGTTCAACTGCCTCCATGTGGAATTTGTCTTTGTCTACCATGAAGCATGTGGTATCCTCATATTTTTCAACAATATCCTTTGGAATCCTCTCTCTACTTTTCATCATAGCTTGAAGTGATTTGAAATAACCCCACAAATAAGATTTATGTGCTACTACGTCACCCAATCCTTGCAAACCTTCTTTAATTTGAACTACCACTAGTTTATCATAAACCCATTGTACTTTTCCTATACTAGGGATTTCATTCAGAAAGTAAAATGCCAAACAAATAATCACAGAACCAAACTTGAAAACATGCTTCTTATCTTGCTTGATCTTCTTCAGGTTGCTCATAAGCTCACTGAGAAGTACTCCACACAGATCTTATTTATTTTCCTCCTTGAGTATCTGATAGGCTACATCTATTGCACTACCAGATACTGAATTTTTTTCTACTGGACTAGTACACTTTGTTTGCATTGTGTTGTCATTAATGTCAACTAGTATAGGATGGCAATTGATATGGGAGATTGATTTGGAGTACTATTATTGATGCATGAGATTATAGATATTTCTCCTATTGTGTGTGTTTGCATCTTGATGTCTTTCGCTATCTCACTGATATATCCACCTTGTGTTAGAGTTGCTAACTACTACACACACTTAGGATTAAAAGGTTAAAGTTTGGAAACCACTAATTTAACCCCCCCTCTCAGTGGAATCTTGTGTTCAACAATTGGTATCAGAGCCTAGGTTCCCGATTGATAAGCTTTCTCCAACTTGGGTAGATTCTGGTATTTGAACATAATGGTTTGTTTAGTTTTAATCCCTACTCCTGTATTTGATGGTTCAAATTATTCTATTTGGAGTTGTAGCATGGAATTCTACCTGTTCTCCCTAGGGTTTGATGTGTGGATGTCGGTTGTTAATGGCCGCCCTAGTAAAGTGAGTCCTCCCACTGATTTAGAAGAAGAAAGAAGATACCAGTGTAATGATATAACAATGAAGACTATACTTAATGGGCTATCTAGTGGTGTCTCTTGATAGGTGGACAGATGCAGATCGACAAAAAAGCTATGGGATAGATTGAAGAAACTTTATGGAAATGAACCTTGTACTGCAGAACTAGTTTGTGAGAGAAAGAAAAGAAATAGATCACATAGGTTTGCAGATGAAGATAGACCAGTGAGAAGCAGCAAAAACAATGATGAAGAAGGAACCCACCTCTTCATGACTCAAGAATCAGAAGATGAGAGACACACATATGAGAATGATCATGCGCATCACTCATACTGGGAAGATGTGTTTGGTAGTGATAGTGAAGATGAAGAAGAAGAGGAAGAAAAAGTTGATCTTGAAGGAGAACATATAAGTGCACTCAAAGAACTTAGTAGAGTGAGGAATGAATAGAAGTTATTCAAGAATGTTGTAGTTGTTGAACAAAACCGGTTGATCAAATGGCTTGAAGAATCTGAGAAATATATCACAGAGTTGAAGACTCAATATGAAGACACCAATGAGTGTCAGTGTAAAGATCTAGAATCTGAGCTAGAGGCCAAGGATAAAAAATATGAGCAGCTAGAAGGAGATATGGAGAATATCTGAAAAGACCTTGAGAAGTGTCAGGATGAGATTAAGGTGAGAATCCAGTTTGATGGCAGCAGTGATGCGTTGGACAAAATGTTGAAGAAGAAAAAACATTACAAGGACACTAGAGGATTAGGAAGTGGTGTCGGTGAATGCTCCACCAACAAGAATGTCCCTCATAATGACATTTTGTTTGTCTCCTCAAATGGAGATAACAAGGGATAGACCTTCATTGTCTGAAATACTCCCCAGAAGAAGGTTGGTCTAACCACAACCAATAGAGACATGGAGTCAAGGATGAATACCGATGCTGCAATAAGGAGGAACAATGTTGATCCAAAAGGAAAAGGAAAGATGGGAGAAGGCAATATCACCAGAAGCAAGAATAGAAGAAGATAACATAGAAGACCTCTTACTAGTAGAAGACAAGGAAATTCTACCACCCACAAGACAAAGAAAGTGTGGGAAAAGAAGAGATCATATGGAAGAGCTGCAAAGCATGGACAATCCAAGATCCATCCTCGGAGAAGTGGAAATGGAGATACTAAACTGGTAAGATCTCATCATGCATGGCAAAATAAATTTGTAGGTCACAAGTCCCCTTTCTTTGGTTATTGTTTTGCATGCAAACAATATGGCCATAGGGAAGATGAATGAAGAATGAAGTCTAGGAATAGACATTTTTCTCTTCCTAGAGACGATATTGTTGTTTGTTGGAGGTGTAATGGTTTTGGCCATAAAAGCCATGATTGCGGAAGGATGAACATGCAGTCACATGACAACTGGTAATGCAGCTATGCTCAACATGAAAATGGGTATAGAGAATATGAGAGACAAAATGTTGCATATAATAAAAAGGGAAGAGGTTTTGTTCCTACAAGATCAAGAGGTCCACCGGTTTCGATAATCGGTTACAATAGCATGACCAGAAGAAGATGCTCTAATCAGTTTGATAGAAGGTTCTCCAATCATGCATATGGCATGAACACATTTTTCTTCTACAACAATGATTCTAATAGTAATGTTGAATTTGATAGAGCAAGGACCAATCAACAAAAGAAGGAAAGACCTTATCTCAAGTGTGAAAAATGGGAAGAAGGATAAGACCAAGCAAGTTTGGAGGAAGAAGGAAGAGAGTAGGACTATGGGCTGGCCTTGTGCATTCAATGTACAAGTGATATCTCCTAAGACTTAAAGGAGATACATGACCTTAGGGAGAGTAGTATACTGACCATATCATTCACCCCCTTAGTGGAAGAGGACAAATGGAAACACAAGCTGCTGCTAGTATGAAGGAAGGAAATGAGATGGTAAGTGTGTGTAGTGGCTGCCTTGGCTACACACCAACATATCAGAGATGGATCACTACTACATGTGTCAATAGATGGCTAATTAACAATTGGGATCAGATGCAAATTGACACAAGAAGACAAGAGTTAGAGGAAGGTTCCCCAATAGAAATGATGGACCGGTGTAGGAAACCAGTATGTGCAGTATGGTACCAATATGAATACTAATGGGTAGTGTAGGTTATATAGGACAATGAGGTCCAAGATCATTGCATTAGCTTCAGCAACATGGAATGAGGTGATTATGTCTCAGGTGGTACTGGAAAAGTCCTGAATGACATATGTTGACCAGTAGTTGATCTTGTATGCATGCATCCTTTGTGGGCTAACCGGTTTGACTTGTGGCATGATAGTGATGTTGTATGACATCGTGTACACCTAGGATCATGTCATATGTTATGGTGATAATTGTGGAGCTGATAGATCATTAGATTGATCATATATGCACAACTCAACCAATATATGGTGCAGATTGGAGCTCCAGTTTTGAACTTGACAGGCAAAGAGGTCCTAAGATATTTAACTCAGGGGGAGTTGACAACCATGTTTTATGACTTGTATCAGACTTGCTGGACATAGAGGGTGTGCAAGTGTCTATGACTGTACTGGTATGATTGTGTTTTTGGAAGTGTCTAGGGTTGTGAGATATTTCTATGCCTATCCAACTAAAATCACAACTGGACCACCAGGAGTGTTTCCTACAAAAAGGGAGAGTTACCTGCATAGGAGAACATATAGTTGGTATCCGAGAAGATACAATTGGTATTAGTGTCAACTTCAACACTTGATATCAGAAAACTGGGGTTAGAATAACTTTTTCATATCAAAGGGGAGATGAAGCAGTCTGATCGACAGGTATGTTGTATTCACTAACACATGTGCCTTCAATTGGTTTCAGACTCGTATATGCATGTGTTTCTAGTTTGCATATACACTTGGTTTCTGAGTAGTTGGTGTCAGCTGGTGGTTTAGCCCTCCATCTCAAGTGTTGTGAATTGTGAGGATGGAATGTATGATGGTGAAAGGAGGAGAAGCATCCGCTAGAGAAAAAGGAGGAGAGAAACCCTGTCAGTCCCCTTTTCCATTGTTGTCAAAGGGGGAGAGAGAGAATCTATAGTATGCGAAATACTACATGCGTGAGAATCCATAGTACACATAAAGGGAAAGAGAGATAATTTGTAGTATGTTGGATACTACATGTGTTGACATCAATACCAAAGGGGGAGATTGTTGCAATTGTGTTGTCATTGATGTCAACTGGTATAGGATGGCAACTGGTATGGGAGATTGATGTGCAATACTGTTATTGATGCATACCAAAAGTGATGTCTCTGATGTCACCTAGCTTAGCAAGTCACCGGTAAGGAAGAGAGTGTCATTTAGCATAATGGCCATTGGAGTTACCCATACACAAGTTAGTGTTGACTTGTGTTGAAGACATGGATAGGAGACCGATATGATATAACAACCAGTAAATGATGACATCTATAAGAGAGAAAGATGTTGGGATGTTGATTGTGATGAAGAGACAAAATGTTAAAAAATCACATCAACACTAGAGGTGAAGTTTGTGTAGGCCACCGGTATGTTGTTGGATGTCAGTGTGCAGGAGTCCCATCGGTAAGTGGAGCTTATCTCCTATTATGCATGGAATGCATCATAGTTCTCTAAGATAAGACATAAGAGTTAAAGGTAGGTGTTTGAAGGCTCACATCGGATCAACTGGTGCAACACTAAGTTGCCTTAGGTGCATGAGATTAGAGATATGCACCAGATCAACCGGGTAAACATGACGAGTTGCCAGTACAGAGAAGGAAAGATATGTTTGTCACTTTGACAAACTATTTGATAGGAGAACTGGTCAAATGATGAAGAAGATAAGGTTGAGTAGTTACAAACAAAGAGTGTAGTCAGAATGAAGATGAAGTTTGGTGCCACTGGTGTGCATGGTATCTTACCACTATACATGCAGAAGATACTACCGGTATAGATGTCAACTGGTAAGCTGACAAAGTGTAGATGAAGAGGATCCCATATGATTAAGATGTGCATGAGGTAGGTTGGCAAGAGTGCTGACCAGTTTAGGTGTTCTATTAGAAGAGAAGCAAAGTGCAAGGGTGAAGACATACTGACTAGGGTATAACAGACAAGGTTTTTGGATCGATAGATGTACCCAGTTGTGTGGTTGGTCAGTGACCAAGGTGCATGTCGACAAAGGTTCCACATGAAGGTGAAGTGGAATGCATGCATAGGTTGGTGTGGTATGTCGATGAGGTCGTTGGCGGTTGGTCCAACATTAAATGGTGACTGCAAAGATCGAGGAAGGATGGAAGAAGATTGCAGCTCAATATCAAGGAAACAACAAAGATCTAGGAAAGACTGATCTAGCAGATCAAAGTGGGTGAAGGAAACCGCATCATGCATGTTATTGACTAGAACACAAGGCTGAAAATCATGCTACAGACGACTAAAGATAGAAGATGTGAATCACAAGGCAAACAGATTGGTGATGCTCATTGATGGGGAGCCAATCATCAATCAATGAAATGATATCAGATTGGATATGATATGTCACTATGATCATAGATCAGATTGGATGCAAATTCAGTGCATGACAAAAACCCTAGTGTGCCTATGTTCAAACTCACGTTTAGGTGGGAAAGTCTGGATATAAGTATGTGAACACAAGATGTAAATGTTGCTGCTGCGTGGGAGAGTGAGGCTAAGGAAGAAAGACAATCAGTCAAGTTTCCAATGTTAATCAAAGAGGAGACTGAGTGTGTGAGTGAGAGGACGGGTTTGAAGAGTTCAACCGGCAAGAGTGAGGCAACCGGTAGACTATCATTGAGTCTGCTAGAGAAGTACATCGATGGTGACTGAACCAATAGAGAAGATTGTAGAGAAGAGAAGAGTAGAGTCAGAATTTGTGAAGAACTGGTAAGCTGAGAACTAGTAGTGATCAGATAGTAGACAACTGACAAAGTGAAGAAGACCGGTGGTGGCTAGCAGCAGTATGATAGAGAGAAAAGAGGACCGACATAGAGAAAAACCAATAGAGAAGAAGAAGAGGTTGAATTGGTAAGGTTGCAGCAGAGAGTGAGTTTCAACAGGAGATAAATTTGCAGCAGTGAGAGGGTGAGAATAGAACCAGCGGAGAATTGGAGAGAGACGAACTAGTGGAGTGATTTACATAAGAGTTACAAAGTTCTTTTGTAATAAGGAAACTACTTTTGTATTTATTATATGATCTTGTAATCACTGAGTTGGAGCTCCATGTAGGGGTTGGTGCTCCTTGGGTTGGTGCCCCTTGGGTTGGTGCCATAAAATCAGGGGTTGGTGCGTTAAAGAAGGAGTGGTACTCCTTGGGTCGGTGCCCAAAATGTTGTAGTTGAATGTTTCATTGTGAGGCTGGATTGGACCAGTAGTCTCCAGCAACATTTCTCACCAAGGTTTTTCCCATGTTAGGTTTTCCTCATACATCTGGTGTTATGTGATGCTCCTATTATGTGTGATTGCATCTTGATGTCTTCCCCTATCTCACCGATATATCCATCTTATGTTAGAGATGTTAAGTGATACATACACTTAGGATTAAAAGGTTAAAGTTTGGAAACCACTGATTCACCCCCCCTCTTAATGGCATATTGTGTTCAACACACTTTATATCCTATCACCATTGAAGAAAATTTTACACCATGTTCAATGATATCACTCATTGTCATCGACCGACCATCATGTTGGGATCCGGTAACCTCTGTCACTGTGGTATTCTTTACATGTCTCAGATCGAGGATCTCATTGGTTGCATTTAAATAGGTTACCGCTTGAATGAATTGCTTTTTGATCTTATGAGGTCTATCTAGCCATATAAACTCATCATGTATTCGATTCAAGACATACCTGACCCTTTCGGGTTCATCGAACACCAGAAAGTGAACAAATTGGATAAAACCCTTGTCTTGCAATGATTTGAATTTGGTCTTTAGATTCACCATCTCATCCATCATATGATTGGTGTATAATGATAACATGTATTCATTCCCAAGCTCTTCAATATTACAGTGAATATATGCCCTAACATCCTCATTATACAACACTCCATATGGCACAAAGGAAAATGCTCCATTCGGATCATCTTCGACCAATTTGAATGGGCGTTTCTTGAACACTGGCCTTTCCCTTGTAGTGATTTCTACTACCAATGGAGTTGCTATACCAAACGTTTATTCCATTTCTAAAATAGGGTTACAAACAGATAACTCAAACATGGATGAATACCTTTTCAATTTCAATCGGATGCCAAAAATTACTGTTGGATCACTTCAAGCTCTGTTTTCGCTGCCTAATCTCATTCACCTTACTCCTATGCTCTTTCTCTTTGTTCACAATGTAAAGAATGAATGATAGAATCCCCTTTTTATTCAATGAAAACCTAACTTTAAGTTATAATAAATTCACAGCCCTAAAGGCTTTCCAGATACTCTATTTTCCAAGAATTCATCACTAGATTCTCAGATAGGCATGTAATCTTCCAAATATCAACTGTATAATTAATCTCAATCATGTGCAACATTTCATAACCAGTTATAGATCTCAGAAAAGGGGGTTTTAAGGATCTACATGAAAAGCTTCCCCCTAAGGCCAAATGTCTTAGTTACTGGATGAGGTTCCAACACCAAAATTAGGTGTGGAGCCATTTTGTGTATTTGAATCTTCCTTCTTAACCCACATCTTCTTATTCTTCTCTTTGACCTCTTCAACCTTTTCTTTTCCTTTTTCATCTGATTTGTTCTTGTCTACTAGAGCATTCTTTCTCACATTTTTGCTTTTGTAATATTTTGCAATGTGACCGGATTTATTGCATGCATAGCAAAAAACATTTCCTTGCATAGGCCTAAAGTTCATATGATTTTTTCTCATCCTGCATTGGTTAGAAATGTGTCCAAACATTCCACAATCATAGCATCTCATATTTTGGAAATTGTTCATCACTGCTCTACACATGTTTGACTTATGACTCATGAATCAAATCATCTGCCTCTATGACCACAACCAAAATCAAGATCTACACATTGTACTCATCCTTCGCCGGTTACTGTATTCCACTTTCCAGACTTATGCCTAACAATAATACAACTTTTGGTAAATCAAATTTATGCACATTGGATATGATTTTAGAACCGAGTTTCCATAAATGAAAACTCCTAAACATTTCTCATGAAACAATCTTCATCGGAAAAGTGTCTCTTTCCAACAAATTGGTGTTGTAAGGATGTAATAGTTTGAGCTAAGTTATTGATAGTTGCTTCTGTGGATGGATTGAAATTGGACATATTGGATTGTGATGGAGTATTAAAATTATTGTAAGTAGGTGGAGGTTGAGAATAAGGAAGGGGAACATTATGGTATGTTGGAATAGGAGATGGTTGTGAAACAAATGGAAGACTCATAGAAGGAGGTATGTAAGAATATTGATTAATAGGATCATTCCAATGACTAACATGTGTAGGATTAACATTTTGTGTTTAAGCAGTTATGATAGAAGATGTAAATGTAGAAATAATAGGTAAGGATGTGGGCATAGGAATGAAATGGTTAACTTGTCTAGTGGGTTGAGAGTATCCAAGGACTTCAACACAACTTTTTATTGGCATAATATTATCATCAACAATATGAGCAAGACCACACAATAAATCCACACCTATCTTATCATTTTGCACCATTATTTTTAATCCTTATATCAAGAGGATTGCCTCACTATTTGGGTATTGTTGACCCATCCATTATTGAAGATTCTCAAATTCATTATCAATATTCTCCAATTGGTTTATAGTAACCCTAGTTAGTGATTCATCCACATCATGAGAAGTATGAGGATAATGGGGATAAGTGACGTCATTTGTTGGATTAGAAGGAGCACCAACATTCACATGGAATAAGTTATCCAACAAAGGCTCCATATACTTAGTGTTTAAAACTTAGGAAACCTTAAGTCTACAACTTCTTCTCACTAGAATATTTTGTATGTAGGACTAAGGGTAACAAAACTCATGCATAAAGGAAGGAAAATTGGATTCAAATATTGAAAACTATGATTAAATAATGCAATTCTTTGTAAAAATGATTGATTGACCAATAAATTAAATAATGTGAATTATGATATTGGATATTAGATGCATCTAAATTTGAACATAAAATGTCATAATAATCAGATCTGAAAAACACAACTGAAAAATTATGCAACCCACAAGTTAATTTTAGAATAATAAATCAGGGTTTTTTAATGAAATTAACCACTGAATTTATGTAATTAAATTGTAAATGTGATTTATGAGTTCTAATATTAATTTTAAAGTGCATACAAATTAGATTTTAGACAATAAATCATAAAGAAGCATGAAAGAAGTCAAATTCACCAAAACGTATTTGTGAACTAGCTACCCAAATGAATGTAACTAAAATTGTATAAGCTACATGTTTTGGAAATGATTGCAAATGTGAATAAATTAAGTGCATGTGAATCAAATCTGAAAATGAAAATTAGAAGTAATGCAAGCATGAGAGTCAGGTTCACCAAAATATTTTGGTGTAAAAATTAGGGTTTCACAAGTTATGCTTTGTAAACTAGGAAATAATCTAACTATCACATCCAAAACACTAAAAGGAGGATAAATACAATTTATCCAACCTCAATTATATTAGGAAGAGAGTTGAATTCTGATTAAAGCCTTATTCCCCTTTTGTTTGAGTTGAAAATACAATTGAAATTGTATAGTTGAATCTAGGGCAATTATTTGAGGATTTGAAGTAAATTGACAAAAATAGAATGCTTCAGATGTCCAATAGAGTCATGGACACCTGGATTTAGGGAAATAAAGATATTTAGAATTTGTACCAAAAGTTTGACTTAATTTTTGAGGACTAGGTAGTAGAGATTTTCCCTGGTCTTTCGAATTTTGCTTCATCGAAAGATGAACCTATTTGTCATTATCAACTGTATCAGAATCTGAGTATAGCTCTTGATTCTATTCCTTGCATATATAATAAGAGAATAAAGTGTTGTGGATAGGGGTTTGCCTTGGGTCAAACCTAAGATTAGGAATTAACCTTGAAATTTAGATAGGAATTGAAATGGAAATCATAACAAGATGTTTTCCTCTTAAGGGAAAGACCAAATTTGAAATGAAATACATGTAATTGAAATGTATAACTTGAGGAATCTTTCTTGAATCCTCATACAAGGGTTTTAGGGTCTCATGTAGAATGTATTCATAGAAGGTTGATCATGGATGCCATCTTGATCAATACTTGAACTTGACTTCACTTCTTCTCCAATTCTTGATGGATGTCCGATTGCTTGCTCACTTGAATCAAATTTTGTAGATCTCTTTCCCTAGGGTAACTCAATGTCACTACTTAAAATAGCATTAAGATATAAGAAATATCAAATAACACCAAGAAATAACTTTCCTTTACTTAACCTACTAAGCATTTCATCTCATAAAACATAGGAAAATAACTATCTAACCAAACCATTACTTAATCATGAAATATAACCCCATCTACACCTCTAATACCATAAGTTCATTTTAATGCCCAAATAAAAATATTCCTAGCCAATATTTCCAACAAATAGGTAATCCATAACATCTCTACAATATAATCAAAATTCATTTCTAAATAGAAGTATTCATGCAAATCTTTTATTACATGTCACACATTACATATTACATCTCATACAAAGATGACTAATACAAGTATATATTATCTGCTCCAAATAAGAATCATAGTCTCTAGCTACATGAATAATCATCCAAATTGTTTGGTCCAACAATAGGAATAATAACTATAGTTAAAGTCTCAACCTGAAGTTTGGACATTCACTCTGTGAAGTTACTATCTCCATAACTGGAGTTCATTTGACTATCAACCTAGGGATGTATTACTTGAAATGGGTTTGCACTATATATGCACAATGTCCTGCGATAGCTACCCTGCATTACTGCAGCAACTAAAATCTATCTGGGAAAAGTAAGCAATAATTAAAAAAACTGAATGGCTACAGGAAAACTTTGCATTAACATAAAACTCACTCAAGAAATGCTAACTAAGCCCAAAGTTGTCAAACAAGAATTACTCTATTTGCTTTGGTTGCAGGAACAATCAATGGATCTGTTTCTAGTGGTTGCAGGAACAGTCAATGCAAGGATGTCTACTGCAGTGGAAAAAGAAAACTAAATTTAATAAAGGCACAAGAACACTCACCAAGTGGGCCCCCTCAGATGAGTGCATCCAGGCTTACAAAATAAATCTAAGTGCTCAGAATAACATAACTTTATTCATTGTTTCTCAAAAGTTGATACATTATTTAGAATGAAAGGAAACTCAAACACTCTGCAACTTTATTTCTAAATCTTCTACTCTTTTTCCCTCTCTTTATTTCTAACCTCAGAGAAGGGACAAAGACACTTATTTAAAAGAAAACAACAACAACTTCCTATAGTTAAGATCACATCGATGAGAAGAGGCGGATAACATTCATGAAGGAGAACAGTCGGAGTTAAGTCACTAAAAATGGGGATCTACACCAAACCACAACCAAGAATATAGTGTGGCGGTATTACAAGATTAATGCCTACTAAAGTTAGACATAAATGAGTCTTTCACACCCTGCTACTCCTCTAACTTTCCTCATGCTCATTATTCTCTTCATTGATTTGAACTTTTAGTCACCCTCTTGAATATCTCTAGCCGCCTTTGATGTGACAGGACAACCTTCTTTGCATCATCTCATTTATTCCTTAAATTGAAAAGAGAGAATATACAAGCATATGCATATCTATTTTAATTAATCATAACACCTATTCATTTCACACATGATATTTCCTATGACAATTCGTATAGTAACATGAATAAATCACATGGCTGCAGGAATAACTGGCATGACAAAACATGATTTAATGGGATTAGTTAACATCTAAAATGCATGTAGTCAAACTTTAATACATTAGTACCATCCCATTATACAAATAAAAATGTGACAAAAACTTATGAGTTCTAGGAATAAAAGGAGCTAATATCTTAGCTCATCATACCCCCCAACTTAGTGTCTTGTTGATCCTCTAGCAAGAGGAAAGTTTCTGATTTGGACACTAATTCTCAAGTCACCAATAGTTCCCTGACTTGTCCCTCTTGAAGCCAAATTCCAATAAAATCCCTTCATTTTTTCTAGTCTGGCCCATCCGACTTCTTCTGTAGCTGTCTCATAGGGTTTGTCTATAATTCTGCATCCCAACAATGGCCACATGAGGATAGGGGGCTGGAAGATCAAGGGTAGCCAATCATTATTTTTCATCCTACCCAAATGGATGTATTTAGGGGCTCTTTGTATAGTTGCATGAAAATTCAGCAGTGAATGAGGTTCTCCCTGTTTCAAGTCCTCTAGCAAATTATTCCAATGTTGAATCAGACAGTCAACTGTAGTTGCACTTTCATTCTCAATCAAGTGTTCATATGCTTGGAATATTTCCTCCCTCATTGGAAATACTTGACTCCTTACATATGGCCTTGCTAATAACTTTTGTCAATCATAATAAAGAACCCGTGGGTCCTTGGCTTCAGTCCTAAGTGGCAATGGACAATCAAATTCAAGATTCTTTGGCTTGAGTTCCCATGTTAATTTTATTTTTCACCCATGGCATTAATACTTTTATGTGGATATCAACGATGTATAACAAGGGATTCCACTCACTATCAGAAGTCACAACATAGTTATGCAAATAGAATTCACATAATAAATTTTTAACAGTTGTTGGAGAGGTCTGATAAGCATCATAAAATTCTTCCAGGGTGTCTAAAGAAGGGCTAAGGTCTCTAATAAGTTTAGCTTAAAATTTAAATACCACTCTTTTAGATGCAAAGCATAAAACCTTGGTCGAGCCCTACATTGCATCAATTCAGGGACCATACTGGTAATTCTATCAATCTTAGATTCCAATTCTTCAATCTGATTATCCCTCTTTTCTATTTCCCTCTGTTGCTTATCAATAATTCCATGTAACCCATCCCTCTCTATCTCCCACTGCCTATAAAATGTTAATGCAATAGAAAAACTAGCGAGAGATGATGGAGGTCAGATAGCTGTTACCTTAGAGTGTGGAATTTTTTCAACACGTTCTTCGAATTGTTCTGCCACATATGCCAGACTTGAAAGTCTATCAATGCCATGTTATTCTTGGAATTTAACCTCTATTGGACTCCCACGTTCCTCTTTTGATGTTTCTACTGAAATGACCTCTGTTGCATCACTTGCTGGACGAACTTTCTGTGTACTACTCCAAGTCCTTCTTGCATATACCTTTGGAGTAGCTACAAGAATGGTTTCTACTAGAGGCTTTGCTGCAGGAGTATTTCCCTTCAGCTTACGCCTCTTGGCTATAGGAAAAACTTGCTTTGCTTGTGGCTAAACCATAGTTTCTTCTTCTGCATCAATTGTCTCTACTTCTTTCCCCTTTCTTTTAGAAGATGTCGCACCTCTTTGGAAATGAGTGGAGGGCTTCTTAATGTTTGTTTCCACCACCACATCTTCTGCCACAGTCAAGACTTCTTTGGCAATGGGAGGTTCATTTCCTATAGAAATTCTAGGAGATGAGGGCTCTCCTATATCCTCCTCTTGGGTTGCTAATTCCTCAGCAACAAGAGCATCTTCAACCCTAAATTGTAGTATATCTTCAAATACCCCCATGACATTTGAGAAAAATCCCTAAGAGAATGTTCTACCAACAATTTTATCAAACCATGATGAGTGACATAATGATTTCCATTCTCTCATGTTTCTTTGGCACTTATGGAAATAAGGTGGTATAGAAAATTTGGAACATTTACCCTTCGATCGTGCCATAAATGACTAAGAAATTTCAAATGGATCGAATGTAAATTTGAATACCTTCCATCACAGGTAATGTATTTCATTATATGCAATTCCACCTGGGTCCATTCTACTGGAAGAGATACCCATCTAGCTCCCTGCTTATCCACCATCAGAGGTCCATCTGTGGGGTGTGTAAATTTCACTCTGGTGCTTCTTGCATCCTTGGATTCAGGAAACAACTCTTCTTCCTCCAACAACCCAGTAACTTTAGTTATTCATTGTTCTGTAGCAATAACCCTCAATCCTTTAACAAAATCTTCCCCTTGATTGAATGAATGCATGAACTCAGAGGCAATTTCTTCATTATAATCTATTATTTTCAGGAAGTAATCAATCCACCCATTCAGCCAGAAATAATGCTCACATAGGGCATCCTACAGCAACGTGTCATAGATTACTAGTTCATGGCGGATAGGATCTCCACCCATGACTATCTCAGCTCACAAAATAATTTCTGTAGCTAAGAATGAAGGCTTGAAGTATTCTGCAAAACTGAAAAAAAAATTTGCTTGAAAATTCCTTACTTTCATTTTTCGGTAGCAGAATTCATTGCTCACTCGTACCAAAAAAAATATATCATTAAAAATAATGATGCTAGGCAATCAAATCAAGTTACTAACAAGGACATATAATTACTAATCTTAAAAATTGGACCACATAAAACACCCCCCAACTTATTCTGACACGTGTCCACACATGCAGAAAGAACATAGCGAGGTGTACGTGAATTTGAAATAGGTAATCACAGTAAAATAATAAATGCATAATTAATAAAAAATAAGCTATGTACATACCTACAGTCGTGCGAATAAATGCTGCATGAAACAGATAGCCAAAAGAATGGTGAAATGAAATGATGTGATGTGAATGAAATGATAGATAAAGAAATGAAGTGGGATGATGTGGATGGAAAAATTATTAATGGAGAATAATATTTCCATAAGACATGGAAATATCTTTTTGAAATGATTCTTGAAGAATTATTGAGTGCAAGGAACATTCCTTGCAGAAGCTATAGGAACCGCACCCTGAATGCTACCTCCAGTTGCTTGAGGAACTTCTCCAATTATTGTAGGAACTTATATTTGATCTTGACTAGTGAATTGCTGCAGGAACTATTCTTTGGTTGCTGGCTTATGATACATACATAGTCGATGACCATTTACTAAAAGCTTTAATCAAACTGGATCAATAGTGGTCAAGCTAACTGCTCCATTTTTGAAAACTTCTTCTATCTCATATGCACCTAACCATCTTGTCTGTAGCTTTCCCATAGTATCCTTATATCTAGAATCATATAGCAGTGCCCAATCACCAGCTTGAAATTTCTTTTCCTTTATGTACTTATCATGCCACTTAGTTCTTTGATTTTGAATAAGTTTTGTTTGTTGGACAACCATCTTTCTTAGCTCATCCAAAGCATTCAATTGTTGAATACGGTCTTTTTGTGCTTCAGAAAGTGTCATATTCAATTGTAGAGCTGTTCTCAAAGTTTTGTGTTCAAAATCAATAGGCATCATTGTTGTTTTTCCGTACACCATTTCAAAAGGTGTAAAACCAATTGGTGTTTTTTATGTTGTTCTATATTCCCAAATGGATTTAGGAAGTCTTTAAGACCAATATTTTTTATGAAAAGCTACTATTTTAGTAAGAATGGCTTCTAGATCCCTATTTGTGACTTCTACTTGTCCATTTACTTGTGGATGGTATGGGGTAGACTTCATGTGCCTTACATTGTATTCATTAACCAATGCTGCAATCAATGTGGATGTAAACTGTGGTCCTTGGTCTGAAACAATTTCTCTTGGAACTCCATACCTAGTAAATATTTCTTCATAGAAAAATTCAGCCACTTTATTGTCTCTTGCATGTGTCATAGCTCGTGCTTCCACCCATTTGGTTACATAATTAGTACATACCAGAATATATGATTTCCCATTGGAAGGGGGATCAATTGGCCCAACAAAATCTAACCCCCATTTATCAAATGGTGCAACTAATATCTGTGGATATAATGGCATCTCATCAGATCTAGTAGGCCTCCCCATGCGCTGGCATCTATCATATTTCCTGGTGTATTGTGCTGCATCCTTATATAATATTGGTCAATAATATCCTGTGCTCAGTATTTTAAGTGTTGTTTTCTTAGCAGCAAAATGTCCTCCACATGGCTCATCATGACATGCATGAAGGATATCATATGGTTCATCCTCTCTAACACATCTTCTCATGACTTGGTCAGGTCCAATATAAAATAAACAATCAACAATCCTTGAGAAGTTAAATCTTTTCTCAACCAACAATATTCTTTCTTTGGGAGAGAAATGAATTGGCATTTTATTAGCAGCTAAATAATTGGCAATATTAGCATACCAGGGAGTGTGTGCTTTTATAAGGAATAAATGTTCATCTGGAAAAGCCTCATCTATGGCTGCAGGATCATCCTACAATTGAAGCCTAGAAAGATAATCTGCAACCACATTGGACTTTCCTGGTTTATCAACAACTGTGATATCAAATTTTTGCATCAATAGTAACCAGCGAGACAATCTTCCTATAATTGAAGGTTTATTCATTAGATATCTGATTGCGGTATGATCAATATGCACAAATATCAAATATCATATTATATAATGCCTAAATTTGGTACAACAATAGGAATAATAACTATAGTTAAAGTCTCAACCCAAAGTTTGGACATTCACTCTATGAAGTTACTATCTCCATAACTGGAGTTCATTTGATTGTCAACCCAGGGACATATTACTTGAAATGGGTCTGCACTATATATGCACTAAGTTCCTATGATAGCTACCTTGCATGTTATTGCTGATATAATAAATTGCACTCTCTAAATTATCAATATTCTATCCTAAGATTGATCTTATGGCATAATCTGATGCATCTGTATGAATTTGAAATGGTAAGGACCAGTTTGGACCCTTAAGAACTGGTGCTTGGGTTAATGCTTGTTTGGGCTTCAAGAAAGCTTCATTGCATGAGGAAGTCCAATTATATTCCATATCCTTGGTCAAAAGAGAATATAAAGGGCTTGCAATTTTGCTGAAATCTTTGATAAACCTTCTATAATATCCACCATGACCAAGAAAACTTCTGATATCTTTTTTCTTTACTGGTGCAATGATATTTTGAATGACTTTTATTTTTGCTAGGTCAACTTGTATTCCATTTATAGAGATACGATGACCAAGAACTATACCTTCCTGCATCATCATGAAGCACTTTTCACTATTCAATGATAAATTGTAGTCATCACACCGCTGCAAAACTTTCTTCAGGTTCTTCAATGCTTCTTCAAATTTTGAACCATAGGTTGTAAAATCATCCATATAAATTTCCATGTTGTCCTGGGAAATATTTGAGAATATACTTATCACTGCTCTTTGAAGAGTAGCTGGAGCATTACATAATCCAAAAGGAAGAACAAAATGTGAATATGTTCCCTAAGGACAAGTAAATGTAGTCTTTTCTTGATCCTTTGGGGCAATTTGAATCTGGTTGTAACCACTATATCCATCAAGAAATGAGAAGTATCACTTCCCTGCCAAGGAGTCCAATACCTGCTCCACAAATGGTAATGGAAAATGATCCTTTCTGGTTTCCAAAATCAAAGCTCTGTAATCCACACATACCCACCATTTTCCTCCTTTCTTGGGAACTATCAGTAAAGGTGATACCCATTGACTATCCGAAATAGGCTAGATAAATCCAACATTTAACAATTTCTGCAATTCTTCTTTAACTATTTCTCTTAATGTAGGATTAATTCTTTTCTATGGCTATCTAAGTGGTCTACAATCTTCTTTTATGTAGATACAGTGGGTACAAACTGTAGGATCAATTCTATGCATATCCTTGTAATCCCATGCAAAAGCATGTTTATGACATTTGAGCAAGTCCACAAGTGCTACTCTTTGAGTTTCTGTAAGCTTACTGTTGATATTCAAATATTTGTTTGAATCAACTTCCACTTTGATAGTAAGATCAATTTGAGATACTTAAAAAAAAAAGAAGTGCAAACTTCCTGTGGCAACAAAGTATGCAATATTCTAGTGGCTTCAGGAAAGTCCGATTCTGAAATATTTGATACTAACTCCTGCAACTGCTACTGTTGTCTTAACTCATTTATCAGATTTTTATAGAGAATTGAGTCATCATCATGAAGTTGGATGAATGGTCCTCTATTAATCATCATAACGTGATTGACAGAGTCAACTCCTTCTTTGAATTCTTCTCTCAAGTTAGGCCAAACGACTTATTGTTGATCAAATTGGGGCTGAGTGGGAGAATATAGAGCTAATGTTTTGGTAGTATTTCCATCTGAGATAGTCATATCCCCTGACCGGAAAATAACTATCTAACCAAAACATTACTTAATCATTAAATATATAACCCCATCTACACATCTAATACTATAAGCTCATATTAATGCCCAAATACAAATGTTCCTAGCCAATATTCCCAACAACTAGGTAATTCATAACATCTCTACAATATATTCAAAATCCATTTCTAAATAGAAGTATACACGCAAATCTTTTATTACATGTCACACATTACATATTACATCTCATATAGAGATGACCACTACAAGTATACATTATCTGCTCCAAATAAGAATCATAGTCTCTAGCTACATGAATAATCATCCAAATTGTTTGGTCCAACAATAGGAATAATAACTATAGTTAAAGTCTCAACCCAAAGTTTGGACATTCACTCTATTAAGTTACTATCTCCATAACTGGAGTTCATTTGATTGTCAACATAGGGACGTATTACTTGAAATGGGTTGACACTATATATGCACTAAGTTCCTATGATAGTTACCCTACACTGCAGCAACTAAAATCTATTTGGGAGAAGTAAGCAAGAATTAAAACAACTAAATGGCTACATGAAAACTCTGCATTAACATAAAACTCACTCAAGAAATGCTAACTAAGCCCAAAGTTTTCAAATAGGAATTACTCTATTTGCTTTGGCTGCAGGAACATTCAATGGATCTGTTTCTAGTGGCCACAAGAATAGTCAATGCAAGGACGTCTACTGTAGCAGAAAAAGAAAAATAAATTTAATAAAGGCACAGGAACACTCACCAAGTGGGCCCCCTTGGATAAGTGTATCCAGGCTTACAAAATAACTCTAAGTGCTCATAATAACATAACTTTATTCACTATTTCTCAAAACTCGATACATTATTTAGAATGAAAGGAAACTCAAACACTCAACAACTTTATTTCTAAGTCTTCTTCTCTTTTTCCCTCTCTTTCTTTCTAACCTCAGAGAAGAGATAGAGACACTTATTTAAAATAAAACAACAACAAATTCCTAAAATTAAGATCACGCCAATGAGAAGAGGCGAATAACATTCATGAAGGAGAATAGTCAGAGTTAAGTCACTAAAAATGTGGATCTACACCAAACCACAGCCAAGAATATAGCATGGTGGTATTACAAGATTAATGCCCACTAAAGTCAGACATAAATGAGTTTTTCATGCCTTGCTACTCGTTTGTCATTTCTCACGCTAATTATCCTCTTTGTTGATTTGAACTTCTAGTCACCCTATTGAATATCTCTAACTGCCTTCAACGTGACAGGACAACCTTCTCCGCAATATCTCATTTATTCCTACAATTGAAAAGAGAGAACATACAAGCATATACATATCTATTTTAACTAATCATAACACCTAGTCATTTCACACATGATATCACCTATGACAATTTGTATGGCAATAAGAATAAATCACATGGCTGCAGGAATAACTGGCATGGCAAAACATGCTTTGATGGGTTCAGTTAACATTTGAAATGCATATAGTCAAACTTTAATACATCATTACCATCCCATTATACAAATCAAAATGTGATAAAAACTTATGAGTTCTAGGAATAAAAGGAGCTAATATCTCAACTCATCACAAATTACATATTATAATGATGTCTTCCAATCATCGAGGATAGATCATAACTGCTCCAAGAATCCATAGCACAAGAATCAAAGAAATGAAGAATCTTCAATCATGCACATGAATAACCAACAAAGAAAATCCCAATGAAAGAATATATTAAACCACCCGACCACGTGGAACCAAAAAGGTACCCTCGATGCTCTGGAAAATGACATAAGGTTCCACACACACTCTAAACCTAGGCCGATACATAACAACAAAGAAAAATAAAACAATAGACTAACGCACAATAAGATGAACATCATGACCAATACATAAAGCACAAACAAGGTTCAACCATAAAGAACAAAACCAGCAAAGGCAACCATCAAATTACAAGGTTAAGGTAGTAGGACACATATAGGGAATAGTGTTATCACATTTAATAAATAAGGGTTATCCTTGGAAATCTCTAGACCTTGATGCTTTTCACAAGGGTTATCTTGGCAGTCTCTCTCTAGACCTTGGTGCCCATGTGCTACCCATACAAAACCAACTCAACCTTTCATGAAGACAAGGGAGTATAGTCATGCTAACACGGCCTTCCCAAACTCATCTTAATCTTGAACTAGCACTCTAGGCCATGAGTGGGGCTCCAAACATTTTCTTATCTTGTTTAATGTGAAATATACCCAAACCCCTAAATCAATTAATTAAGGTTATCACTTGCTTAAAGAAAACTTCAATGAGATATTTTTTGTTACAAGTGTGGTTGTTGTTGCACCAAAATATCGCCCTGTTAATTCTCGATACAACAACTAGACTTATAGAATCCACAAGAGGTGGTTAAGCCATGTCACAAACCTGAGCGTTGCACTGTACAACACAAGGAGACCAAGGATGCACACCTTGAAACTGATAGACTTATAAAGCACTGGGAGGGGGGGTGAATCAATGATAGAAAAAACAATAACACTTTAAACCTGAACCAGTAAAAACAATTAACCAGTTTACTTAATAATTTGCATGCAATCCAAAGTGTTATTAAAGCATTCACAACAAGTGAGACATTCACCATAACACAAGTGTTTATAAGTGGAAAACTCAATTGGGAAAAACCATGGTGAGATGGGACTCACAAGTTAACTATCTTCATAAATAGGTAACTGATCGGTTAAGGTCTATAAAGTGCTTTGTTAGGAGTGAATCCTATTAAAGATCCCAAAGCCCTGTTAGGAGCTATACCTAGTTATAGGTAACCTCAGTGGAGGATTTAGATCCAAGTTAATGAATCACCTTGTTAGAGGATTTATACAAGGAAGCTTATTAGATCTGACTTGGTTAGGGGATTTAAATATTGTAGTTATTAGAAAACAACATGTGGTATGATCTAGGAATATCACATTCTCCTTGTATAGATCCTTTTCTGCTTACTCCATACTACATCACCAACATACTCTGTAACTCCTTCAATAAATCACATCAAATCTAACTCATAACATCAGTTGTATCTTGCATATAAAAAATAACTCATCATAATGTCTTTTTATAGACATTAGATTTCATGTTGGCTCAAGAACCTCATCACAATTTCCTAGGTTCAGTGTATCTAGACAATCTTCCATAACACATTACAAATCATCGCCAAAAATATCAGTTGGTGGTAACACTCCATGACTGGTGGTAACTCATCACACAAATTGTGAAACCAATTGGAACACCGATACCAGTTTAGTGTTGACCGTTCACATACCGATTTTCTTCATGTGCTTCCTTGCCTCTCTCCGCTGCATCTCGAAATTGGTGACAGTGGAATTGTCGAAAACCAATTTTCTTAACTGCATATACCAGTTAGACTTAATTAAGACAATCAGAACATGTGTGTGTGTGTATGTGCCATCAATGACAACACATAAAGTCATCCAATACAAAAATCACCATCATGCCAAGAATCTTCCCCTTTGGCATTGATGACAACACTTAGAAAAATTTGTCAACTAAGTGTGCTTACAAAAATGTACAGACTCCCCCTTAATAGTACATACAAAATTTTCACATCACATACATATTTCTACTCCCCCTTTGACAACAATGCCAAATTCAAAAGTAAAATACATATATTACATCAAAATTTGTCATCAAAAACTGTATATATATATCACACTCCCCCTTAATAGTACATACAAAATTTTCACATCACCTACATATTTCTACTCCCCCTTTGACAACAATGCCAAATTAAAAAGTAAAATACATATATTACATCAAAATTTGTCATCAAAAATTGTATATATATATATACATATATATATATATATACATACATATATATATATATACATATATATATATATACATATATATATATGTACATATATATATATGTACATATATATATATGTAATATATATATATATATATACATATATATATATATATATATATATATATATATATATATATATATATATATATATATATATATATATATATATATATATATATATATATATATATATATATATAAGAGTTTTTTAAGGTGTGTAAAATGCAATTATTAAGAAAATGCCACTGAAATGAATCTTCAACTGTTTAAGATCATTATCCCATGTTTCTAGTAGTGCCTCAGTGATCTCAACATTTGTCAAAATTTGTGCAACAAATTCTTCCATTGCATCCACTGTCCTCATCTTCGAGGTAGCCAAAACCACTTCAGAATCCTTGTATGCCCTCTGTAGAATTTCAACTTTTGGAATCAACTAGTTCTTCAGTTCTTTCAAGGATCTAATTTGCTTCACCTATTCAAAATCATAAAAATCTAACAGATGTTGCAAAGCATCAACCGATTTGCCAAAATTTAAAGTGGAATCCTGTACTAGAATATATGAATCACTTATCCACTCTAGTTCCTTTTCTGTATCTTCTCACTTTTTCCTCAAATCAAAATAGAAAAATGAAACTTTAGATATAGTAGCCAAAATTTTATCTCCAGTTTCAATTCTAGTTCTCAAAAGATCTCTATTTACTGATAAAGCAATCTTGCCTTTATCAATGTCTTAAATTAATTGCTCTCCCCTTTTCTTCCTGTAATATTTTGCTACTAAGGTATGAGCTACCTCTTCAAGTGATTTCAGTTGGTCAGTAGCATCACCAACCAACTATCCAAGCTTGGCAATAGTGATAGACAAATTACCAGTGTCAGTCTCCAGTAGGAGACTTGTCAAAATGTCAACATCAGTTTGAATAGTTTCTGCTTCTTTTCTCTTCTCTTTCAACCTTTTTCTTTTGAGCCCTGGATTGCATAATAGTAGCAATCTCCATCAGTTCATATGCACTCAAATTTTCTACATCTATAGGGCCTTTTATGCTAATTGAGTCATCATCGTCATCATCAATTTTCTTCTTCTCCTTTGCTTTCTCCTCTTCATCCTTTTTATCTTCTACCTTCTTCTCTATTTTCTTTGTTTCTGTTTGTTCCTCCTATGGGGTTGTAGTGACCGATGGTAGTTGACTTTCAACTTTGTGTTCTTTTTCCAGTGGAGGTTGTATGCCTACACTTGGTTCAATAACCGGTGCTTCCTCTACTATTTGTTTCTCAACAATATCCAGTTGGTGTTTTGTTTTCTTAACCGGTTCAATGTTGTTACCAGTTGTATCAACAGTATCCTAAATTTCTTCAGTTTCATCCACAAAGAATATGAACGATGGAGAACTTGTGTCATCTTATTTTTGATAGGGTAGACTACATCGGTGTAATAATTTCTTCAGCATCCAGCTCCGATGGAGCTCCAGTCTCAATCTGATCAGGATTATTATCATAGCCTTTCAATAATGTATTCATCCTCTGAATATCTTGTGCAATTCGATGAGTATCATCTTCAACATGCTGAATCTTTTCATTCAATAGTCTTAATCTCCTTGATTTAGAATGAAATTTTCCTTTATATTTAGCAAGCAATGCTAATAACTCTTCTCGAGACAACTTGGGAAAATATTGAACAAAAACTCTATCAATAATCTCTTTGTCCTGATCAATAATCAACTTCCATTTATTTTCAAGAATAGAATATAAAGAATCAGAAACGTCCTTTTGAATATCTTGTGGTAACTGATTATTTTGACACAGGTGACTGATTACCACTTGAACAATTTCTTGTTTCTGACCTATTATCACTATTTAAAAAATTGGGTATTCTTGTCCCATATTTGGCTAGAAGTCTGCAAAAATGTATTTAGCTTGGCCTTGTTACCTCTGAGTTTCTTGGGTAAAATGAGGGTTTAAGATTTTTGAAATTCTAACCCTTCCTATGTTTGAAAAACCCTTATGTTCTATTTCTGCATTTCTTTTTCCACTTAAAGAAGGGACGGTTTATCATTAAAAGTGTTCCCCCATAGGTTTTTCCCTAGGCGGTCTTTCTAATATTTTTCAAATTTACGCCTTTGCCTATGTCTTGTTCTAATGTTTGTCGGGCTCCTTAATAATCATGCAACTCATTGTTAATCCTATGGTTGTCATTGTTTCACTATGCAGAGATGCTAGCAGGTTAATGTTCGCGAAATAGCAAAAAGGCTAGGCGGGCCCGACCAGATGGTTGATCGTCTGATTAAAGGACTACATCTTGTTTTGAATCCAATGGCTCGCATTGCTTCGCTAGCCCAAAGTGCATAACAAACTTGTGTTTATCACCTGTCATGTGATGTGAGCATCCACTATCTATGATCCAAGAATCATTAGTATTTACATGAGATATTAAATCTTTTTCTTCATACCTTTCTTCATCTGATCCATCTTTGATAGCCACATAAACAACTTCCTCTGTATCAATTTCATTTGATTTATCATCATTAGATTCCTCATCAACTATTAGACATGTCCTTTTATCTCTTCTCCTGAAGTCTCGGTGTCCTCTATAATGATTATCTTTCTGTCTGTCATCTCGGTAATCTCTCTTTTCACTAGATTCTTTGTTAGGACAGTTAGAAGCCATATGTCCAATTCTATCACAGTTAAAACATTTCAAGGGTAGCTTTCCTTTGTACTTACCTTTTCCTCTTGGTAACTTTCTGGATAATAGTGCTTCAAACTCTTTATGCTTTCTGATTTCCTCATACAGTTTGTGTACCTCCTCCATGTTTTTGCGAAATCTTTCACTTGCTCCACTGTGATTCCCTTCAGAATACTTATACTTTCTATCATTGTAATTATCAGATTCTTCAAGATGGAAAGAACTAAATGCAGACTCAACTTTATTAACAGATGACCTACTGTTATCAAAGTTACTTAACTCAAATGCATGTAGCTTACCAATAGTAGCATCTAAAGAGACTGACATATTGGGTACAAACCTCAATTCATTGATTGTAGATACTCGGATTGCATAAGCTAGTAGAAGGGTTCTTAACAACTTACTTGTTACATCCTTTTCTTCAATAGTTCCAATTGCTCCTTTGATTTGATTGACAATCTCCTTTAGTCTTGTACTATACTAGGTTATGTTCTCACCTTCATTCATCCTCATAGATTCAAGTTGTCCTCTTAGACTATCCACTTTTGCTCTTTGAACATTTTCATCTCCACCACACACAGATATGAGCTTATCCCACATTGCCTTTGCATCATTGCAGCCTTCTAGGTCATTAAACTCCGAGTCGGTCAATGTAGATGTTATTTCAATCATTGCTTGGATATGTTCTTGCTTTGCCTTTATCTCTTCCATTGTTAATGGATAGGTGCTCAGTGAGGTGGTCATTCTCCAGATAATATACAACATATTCTCCAACTCCTGATAGGTACAACTTCATCCTTTTCTGCCATGTAGAGAAACTAGACTTGTTTAGCTTCGATGCATCCCTCTTATACATCTTTGGATCTTTGCCTCAAGTACCTTTAAAATTTTTCTCCTGGAGTCCAAAGCTTTGCTACCAATTGATAGTTCTGATACTAATATGTTTAGTACAGATGCCAAGCTAGCAGAATGAGAGGGGGGGTGAATCATACAAACTTAATCTTCCACAATAATAACAGATTCAACCTCGGTAAACTTATCAGAAAAATAGTAAAGCATGCAAACTCATAAATAGATAAGATCACACAACATATAACACCAGATTTAACATGGAAACCCAAATAGGGAAAAACCACTATGGGATTTCGGACCCACTAAGAAATATACCCTTCTAGAGTATGCTTGGTTAAAAGAAAATCCTATTAAAGATTACAAACACATTGCTAGATGTGACCCGGTTAAGGGATTTCCCTTAGATCTTTTAGGATCTTCACCTTGTTAGAAGTGACCTTGTTAAAGGATTTCAAACACTCAATCTAAATGTCACCTTGCTAGAGGGTTTTACAAATAAGATTGTTAAGTCCACTCGGTTAAGAGATTTTCTGTCACTTCACAAAATAACATTAATAAAATATATCTGCAACTTCATATCTACAAATGCTAAAGCATATTCTTATTTGCTCAATAATCATAGGACTTATCTTGTCCCCCTGCTGGGCTTTATACTCTATTATCAGAATAGATCTTCAGTCTTCTGTGCTCGGTAATCACTATGTAGCATTCATGTGCTTACATTTGCCCGCATACATTGTTTATCAACAGTTCTTTATTTATAAACAATTTGCCAACCGCTTAATCTCCTTGATCACATTTCCCATGATCAATCATAGCCATCAGATCTTCAAACTCGACCAGGTTCAATGTATCCTTCCATCTGAAAATGTTTTACCTCGCCTTGGAACTTGCATAAATTTATTGGAACTTGTGCTAAGGTATTGCGGTTCAATTTGAGCTATAGATCTTCCTGTCGATCTTCCATTGCCATAGATTCTTTAACAAACTTCATGCACAGCTTACCAATCATTTATTCAACTCCAGCTCATCAGCTTCCTTCATTAAATAATGCTTTAATGCATTCAATGCATTTTGTTATTACTTGGTTGCAACTCGATAAATACTAAACTTTACTCGATAGGCATTCTATGTTCATTAACTGATAGCAATAACCTTAGGGTTTACCGACTAGGTTCTTTGCTCGGTAACATAGTATAGTATTAACCTTACAAACAATAGCATATGTAGGATATCAAAATAATCTAGACATAATGATCTCATTATTGTCTAGCTCGGTAATAGTTTCCCATTGAATAACTTATTCCTCCCCTTATTCATTACATTCTTTCTGTGTCATTTATCGACATCTTTATACTCATCAAATCATACTTCTTAAGATATGGCAACATCATACTGAATCAGAAAATCAATTTCTTGACATCAATGAAAAAATAATAATGTTAAGACAATGAACATCCTTAATCAGTTATATCCATAGTCATCAACAACCTTCTCAATATCCTTATTGAATAGTCAACAATCTCTCATGTCTGTTATAATGCCAACATGGTGAAGTAAAACACATGGCGGCTTCAGAATGGAACCCAGTGGAATTTCCTAAGCAAATAGTCGATTGCTGCATGGTGTTTGTTAGCCAGTAATGAGATAGAGCAAGTGGTCTCTGAGTTGAAGGGCCCACTTGGAAGGTCTAAAGTGCATTAAATGGTATTAATCTCATGGTCAATCCAATAGTTGTCATTGTTTCATAGCCTGAAGAAGCCTGCAGTTTAGTCTTTGCGAAATGGTGAAAACTGTTAGCCATCATGGTTAAGCACGGTTTGTTAAGAAGACTGGCGGTCACTGCAGTAGGTAAAGACCGAGCAAGTAAATAATGATCTAGTGGCCGACATTGTTTCATGAGGTAAAAGTGTGCATGGTTTAGTGTTCGCAAAATGGCGAAAAGAAGGTAGGGCCCATCACTAACACAAAAAGACCGGAAGGAGTAAAAGCAGTGCAAGTTTTTGAGATCCAACGATCGTCGTTGCTTCACGAAAGAAAAGTGTGGGGGTTTTAAGCTCTACGAAATGGTGAAACAACTAAAATAGAGAAAGACTCAGAGAACTTGTGGTCCGTTGGAGCCTGTTTTTGAATTCAATTTTTACGAATAATTTCTCAATTCAATGCCAACTTGCTGTATTAAGGTCCGCATCAATTGAATATTAGTACCATTTCGACAAGTTTGTTGTAGAGGAGCTGGTGCAGAGTGAGTTTCTTCGGGTGAATAACCAGGTTTTTGTGCCTTTTCTCGCTAATTGTAGTCTGAGAATCAGTGTTGCTATGTGAATTGTTTCATTAGAGTTTTTGTGCAAATCTCAATTGATATAGTTGTATTAACGAGATGGCACCAAGAAGGGAATTAATAGGAAAATTAAATTACCAAGATAGGAATATTTGTGATGATTTTCTGGAATAGTTAACTATGTCTACCAATGTCAAGGCCAAGGCTAAAGAATTGATACCAAAGAACCCTCATTTAAGAATCGGGGATGGCCTATATGACAAAGGAAATTGGTTAAGGGATCCACAAATATGGATGTTAGGTTTAGGATTATTCAAGGCTAGTTCTGGTCAAAGACATTCCCTTGCCCCTTTAAATAGTATATGGGAATTGGATGTGGGGAAACTTATAGTCCCTGGTGTATTCATGGATGTAGATTTATTGACTTTTATTGCACAAAATTATGACCCTATAGCTAATTGTATCAGGAATGTGAAAGGATCAACCCTGATTGAAATTAAAGATGATGAGTTCAAAAGTGTGTTCAAGCTCAGTGAAGCTTCAAATTTGTTAGAACCTATTGATTTTGAATCATTGGCTCAGGTTTATGATGTACAAAGGGATCACCTTAGGAGTGGCCCATTGAAAGAGTTCTTTGTTAAAATAGGAGGGTTAACAGTTATAGGCCCCAGTACAATGAAACCCTTCTCCCTGAACCTGTTTACTATAAGAGCTAAGGGTATGTATTGGGCACTTTGTTAGATTTTTGGAGAAAATGTTGAGAAGAACATGCCAACTCATTACATGTTGATGAATGCACATATTCTAAACCCCTCCCTGGTAATAACATTTGATTATGCGCCATACCTCACTGATGCAATTCATGTAGGGCTAGTAGGGATAAAAAATGGTAAGGTGGATAGACTATTTAGATGGTATTCTCTTCTAATGCACATGTTTCTGTTCAAGGGTGCTGATTATTTTGCAAAAGAAATGGATTTGTTCAAGGTGAAAGATAAGGAAGAGATGCCTGTTCAACTTTGGAGTACTATTTTGTCCTAGGACAGAGAGGATGCTATCTATCTAAAGTTTGACAGATGCTTTGCATCTAAGATTAGGATTCTTTTGTGCACAGAAAACCCTAGGATTCCTAAGGCTCTCTTGCAATTCCTCAGTCCCAAGGAGTTTGCAGAAGGTATTAAGATTGTTCATAATTAGGGAGATATGTATTTGTACCCTATTTCTACAATTTTCAAAGTATATGGTTTCATAGGCACTCCATATTTCTTCCCTTATCAAGTCCCACTAAAGATAGGAATTGCTGAAGTCTTAAGGCAAATTGGAGGTGTACAAGAGGCAGAGCTGACAAATAGAGGTAAAGGGACTATTTTCCCAACTATTACCATGGCACATCATTTTGTGATCACTAAAGGTGGCTAGAAGTATTTTAAAGAATTCCTTAAACCATATAGATTGTCAACTGCCGTTTCAAGATTTATAGACCCTGAAGACTTTTTCAATGACATGTTTAGGAAGAGAGCAGTTTGTAAAGGGAGGCCTCACCAATTTCAGTTCCATGAAGATCTAATTAGGAATGAATTCAATTTGGATGAGAAAGAACTGAGGAAAGAGAAGTGGGTTGCATATAAAAGGGCTCTTGAGTTCATTCATCAATTTGATAGTAGTTATGACCCTCTTTCTAGTTTCTCCCTTTGAGGAGAAAATAAAATTCTTGATTCTTTAGTTTGAAGACCTCATGCAAAATTTGAAAGAAAAGAGGGAGGCTTTAATGAGAAATGATCCTGATAGGGTTAAATTGGTTCTAGCTAATCCTGCCTTTGCTAAGGCTATCTCACCAGGTGATTATGTAATGCACAAGAAATCAAGATACAGTGTGATGATGCCAGTGATAGGTGAGCCTTCCACTTCAAGAGGGAAAAGAGAAATTGAGGATGTCATTGACATTCAAGAATCCCCTAAAAGGCAAAGGGTAGGGATGGAAGTGCAGACAAATAAGCCTCAATATTCTCCATCTCAGTCCCCTATCCACATAGGAGATGAGCAGGCCGTGGCCAAACATCTGTTACAGTTAGGGAGTCTCGGGGAGATTGCCTACACATATGAGGAGACATAGGAGGGGATGCCAGAAGAGCCACCTAGTGCTGAAATGAACTTGATTGATGGTGAGCTCAAAGGTAAAGAGTTAGACCTTACTATCAAGCAAGCCAGTGAGGAGTTCTTGGCTGATAGTAACTTTGTTACAACAGGGGCCTTCATGCAGTTTGTATGGAAGCAAAACATGGAACAATTCAAAGCCAAATGTGAACAAAGGAAGAGTGAGCAGCCTCACAGAGATGTAACTTAGGTAGAGGAAGAGGTGGAACAAGAGATTATTGAAGAGTTCAAGACCATTACCCCTAAAAAGAGAAGAGAAATGGTATCAAAGGTTGGTGTTTTGATCCTCCCTGAGTGGGATATAGCTGATGCTCTAGTCTTGGAGGCAGTCAGGAAGGAAACTAAACCAATGGAAGGAGTGACCTTCAGGAGAGATAATGCTGCTTTAGTCACGTGGTCACTAAGGAAGGATGAAAATAAAAGAAGGAAAGATGTATCAGATTCTAGTCTCCTAGGAGGCATGATTGTAAAAAGAGTCCAAGATACAGGAGTGGTGGAGGCTGCAAGCACAGTCTTGGAAACTGCAAAGTTCAATGTAGCAGTGGCAGAAAATGAGGCAAAAGAAAATTCCAATCTCTAATTAAAACTGGAAACAATCTTAAAGGCTTTCAATGAGGCCAAAGAAGGAGTAGCCAACAGAGACAATATTATTGCTAGACTTCAGGGTCAGTTGGCAGGTTAGCACCATCAAGGTGAATCCTCCACTCTTATGATAACTTCTTCTCTAGCAAGACCTCCACCTATGAGCCCTATCATAGAATATCCCCCTTCTCCTATGCCTTCTGGTTTCCAGTTAGCTGAAACTGTTCAACATGAGCTGGAAAAGTTGAAACAGGCTCAAGCCCTGTTTGCAAGCAAATATGAGGAAAAGGTAAAAGCCACAATTTTGAAGTTTGCTGATTCAGTTAGGCCCTCTATTGTTCACATTTCTATGAAGAGAATTCTAAATATTTTGACCAAATTAAGAGAGGATGAAACCACCTCAATTCTTAATAAGTGGATGCTTAGAAGTAAGGAGTTAGAGCTCATGTGTTCATCTCATGCAGATGCAGAGGCAAATGACAATCTCAGGTCCAGTAATGAATTCATAAAAGAAATGAATATACTCTTAGAAGAAAGGGCAAGTGTAAAAAGAAAGGCCCAACTATATTGAAAGGAATATTCTAATCACAAGTATGAGATGTTTCTAGGAGGTACTATTGGTCCAACTCAGTTAAAAGAGGAGAAAACATGGCTAGAAGAGCTGGATCACAACTTGTCCAAAAGGGTTAATGAAATCATTAACACTGATGACACATCCTTATTTGTCAAGACAATTGAACAGATTGAAAAGGTGAAATCACATTATAGTTTCATAGAAACAAAAATTGGGCAATTAAGGGTCACTTGGAAAAGGCTTGAAGGAATGAAGAAGAAGATTGTTGGCTTTTCTTGGCCAAATGATGACATGTTCCAAGAATGGAAGGATAAATATGCCAGACAAAAAGAAGAAGTTCCCAAACAATTAGAAGATGTTACAGTGGGACAACAAGTTGAAGAGGCCATTGATACCGAAAAGGACTTGTAACTGTTTCTTGGAGAACATTGTGATTTGTAACAAACTTTTCTTAGGTTTTTCTGAAGCTTGTATGCATCCATGATATTATAAATGGATACCAGAACTAATAGAAAAGGTGATCACAAGAATTTTTGTAAAGAACCTCTGGCAAAATATATCTAGGTTTTTGGTTCTCTCAGAGATTACTTTGAATTATGTAACATTTTCAAAATGAATATAAAAATACAGATCAATACTTTTCAGGCCTAAGTCTGTGTTGTCTTCTGGTGTGCATTCGTTAATTTACTGGTTTCATTTTGAGTAATCTAGGGTTATTCAAATGAGAATGGATTGTAAGGCAATCTTATAGACATATTTCTGGCTTTTCTCTTTAGGAGAGGGATTAAATGTGCATGAAATATTTCTATCAGTAGATCAACTATTTGCTGCTTTAAATTTGATGAACTATTTTAGTTAAGTGGGAAAGGACCTATGTATATGTTAGGCATGTATGGGGTTCATGAAAGTCGAAGTGATGAAATGTATAAGAATGTTCAGTTTTGAAAAATCTTGCTTGATTTAGGTGACTCTATGGCCTGGATAAGGCACTGGTATCAGATTGTAGGATTTCTTTCTATCTTTCTTGAAGATCAATACTGAAAAATGAATACAAGTTTTTCTTTTAGTTTTTCAGTTTCATTGAGGTGATCAAATCCACAGGTTTTTTAGCACTAGTTTACTATGGATCTCAATTTTAAAGTGTGAAAGTATTCATAGAAGGTATACCCACCTAGACTTTGGATAAGTTCAAAGTGTAGAAGGTTTCAAAACCTTGTTATATGTTACTCTTGAGTTCAATTTCCCTAATCTTTTCATATGCAGATAGAGTTGATTTATTTCTTACAGAAAGGATAGAAGTGAAATCAAAATTTGAGACTAACATGACCTTCATCAAAGGAATCAAAATGTTCTTTTACATTATCAAACCGCTTTCTCCTTAATGTTTTCAGAGTCCTTTCAAAATCACTCATATGTTTGAAATATGTAAAATTAATAGGAGTACTTTTCTTAGAAATTTCTTCTACTGGTTTAGACTTTTTACCTGTTACCTTCATTTTCTATGATTCTTCTTTAGTTTCTGTAGATAGGAATTTGGAAACCATCAAAGCAAATAGATATTAAACTAGCTCAATCACAAAAACTAGATTGCAATGATATGAAATCCTAATTACAATCAATAAAGGCATGAAGATGAAATACTAAAATAAAAAAGAGTAAACCAAAGCCTGTATCTCCTTCATTATTCCTCCATTGTCCTTCTTTCTCCTTCAAATTACTTTGTTTGTGGATCTCACCTACAAGTGCAAAAGCATAGTATGAAAGCAAGATTGACAAGATGAAATGGCAGTGTAAGCATACTAGAAGCGTGATTGATTGATTTGATCCTTTGATTGAAGAAACTCATCCAATTTATAGACAAATTGGAGAGATGACCAGATTAGCATGAAGAGATTTGAAAGGAAATTTCAAATCAAGAATGACAAATATGACAAAATTGACATGCAAGATTGATTGACTAAAATTATGACAAATTATGACAAGATTAAAATGCCATTCCCATGACAAAAGGGAAGAGAGAAAATAGCCTCCATGATTGCAACAAATGGAAGCATAAACATAGGAGAAAATGAGGGAATGAAATTAGGGGGAAAAATTAGAGAAAGTGAAGAAAATAGGAGAAATTAGTAAATTAGGAAAAATTGAAGAAAAAGATGAAATAGAAACTAGGTGAATTAATTAATAGGTTTTCATCCATTAATTAATTCATGAAAGAGACCTAGGACTAAATAAATGAATTTTTTTAACCCACCAAGAAGAAGAAAAGGATTTAATGATCAAATCATAAAACCCTAGAAATAAGAGGACAAGGAATTAGGTCAAGACAACAAGAAATTAATGTCAATTCGATCATGATTTTGATTGACAAAGGACCAATGCTGATAAATCATTGAGATTGGTTGACAAATTGACCAAGATTGATAAAGAGATCAAATTGATAGGCGCCAATTGACGAGGAACAATGACTAATTGATCCAAATTGACATGATTGAAAAGGACAACAATCGATGACAAATCGATCGCAAAATGACAAGATTGACAAGGACGAGGATCGATGACACATCGATTGCAAAATGACAAGATTGACAAGAGGACAAGGATCGATGACGAATCGATCGTAAAAATGACAAGATTGACAAGAGGACAAGGATCGATGACGAATCGATCGCAAAATGACAAGATTGACAAGTTGATAATCACAAATGATTACTAAAAGATGATTGAATGACTGACAAGAGGACAAAAACCCTAATTCTATCATCGATTACAATTGACGATGTCCAAAATGATGATAAATGAGCACGGACCATGATGCGATAGGATAAGATCAACCAAAATCATGACTGAAGATTGCTATCGACAAGACCTAATTGAAAAGAGAGAAAAATGAGGAATGCAGAAGGACTTGATGCTCACAAATGATAAAGACCAAGTGAGCAATATAGAAGAAATGTTAATGCAATGCAAGAACCCTAAAATAAGGCAATGCGCAAATGTTAAAGTATGACTCCACAAGCATTGACCATTTTTAGATGTCTACATTTTGCCCCTCTTTGAGACAATGCGATTTTAAGTGTTGTTTCAAAGAACAATAATGAAAATGCCCCAGACAATAACAATGACATATGCATGCCCCCTCGAGGAATTGGCTGGAAAAATCCAGAAAAGAGGCCAAGTGATTGATAAGAATGACAGAAGACGATAGGTTCGAATGGACTGCCAAGATTGATGGAAGAAATGTTAGTAAACAGAAATTAGACAGAGGACAGTTAGAGATGAAGGAAAACTTGCTTTCACAAATGCACATAAGTAAGTGAGAACCTTTATTTCATGTAGCAAAGCGGATGCAGAGCATCATGGCATTGAAGGCCAGAGCTAGAATGCAACCCCTTTTGCAAAAGACAGACACATCGCACACAAGGAATGAGTGAAGCATCCTAGGGTGCATACATCAAGGGTTGAGGTATGTGCGACGTTCACAAAGCAAACATACTTATCATAGACAACCAATGATATAGTTGCCCTAGTTTGTGACAAACATTCTACAAACAGCAAACACAACAAAAAAAGGAAAGGGACCATGAACCATCCCGATCACTCTAAATCACTCAGTGACATCATTGAGCAACATAGGAACATGATCGAAGCCAAAGATAAATTAGTAAAAAGATAAGATGCACAAATTCAACCAAGTCAAACAAACAGTTTGATCATCATTGTCAAAAGTGGAAAACAAGAATGATCATGTTGTCTGGTTTCAGGGAATGCGGTACCCCGTCGAAGATAGGACACAGTCTGGTTTCGAGCATACCACACCCTGTATAAGACCCATGATAATATTGGCAAGGACAAATGATATTGATGTTGATTGATTGAGATGACAATTTTGATCAATTTGAATGTCTGGTTTGGTTGAAAAGTTCATCTGTTAATGCGTGATTTCATTAAAGCACAATGTTTGATTGATTGTCGTTGGATGTATTCTCAGCGATCTGTCTATGCACAAAGGGGGCCATTTATTAACAAAATGCAAAATGCCAAAGGAATTGTTTTTGGATTTTGATGTTTTGAAATTTTTTTGTTTGTTTTTCAAGACTTTATTTGACTTTTTAGGGATTTTTTTAGGACATTATTTGATTTTTTTTTTTTTTTGGATTATTTTAGGACATTATATGATTTTTTTTTGGATTATTTCAGGACATTATATGAATTTTTTTTTTTTTGGATTATTTCAGGACATTATATGATTTTTTTTTTGGATTATTTCAGGACATTATATGACTTCTTTTTTTGGATTATTTCAGGACATTATATGATTTTTTTTTTTGGATTATTTCAGGACATTATTTGATAAGAAAGCTCTAGTAATTGATCATGACAAGGGGCACACACCCGATGAAAATTTAAAAGTCATATACAATGACCAGGACCAAAACATATGCACAAGGACTGGAAACCTGAGTATAGAAGACAATGATGTTGACCAATCACAGGCTTGGAACAGAACATTGGGTCAGGGCAAGGATAAGCGTGATAAACCTGCGGGGGGAAAAGTATAGCTAGGGGTCATGATAGATAGCGGAGCAATAGTCTTTTACACATGGTGCCTGTTTGCCAGGTTTTCACCATGGTACTTGCCCAAAAAGCCTGTTTGCCATGTTTTCACTAGAGGGCGAATGATTTTTCTTTACTTACTTTTTGTTTTTCAATTTTTCACTTTTTTGATTATTTTGTATTTTTCCAGGATCATATTGAAGACCTGCTGACAGAAAAATTATGCCCAGTACCGTTGAAGATGCATGCTATTTATAGGATCTGACAGAGGTTCACCATCTGGGGTTGCAAGCTGATATGCCCCTGAACCATAGGCTGCAGTAACTATGAAAGGCCCAACCCAATTAGGCTCAAATTTTCCTTTGAGGATGTCAGTAGATTGGGTATTCTTCGGGTTCGCCTTTAGGACCAAATCTCCCACTTCAAAGTGTTGCCCTTTGACCTTCTTATTATAAGAGCGACGGAGACGGTTTTGATATGCTTGCAAATGTGTCAGGGCTGTCTAACGTTTCTCATCTAACATCTCAAGCTGATGCAGCCTAGAGACTCTGTGCATCTCATCATCAATCAAATGTTGCAGGGAAACACACAAAGAGGGAATTTCCACTTCCAAAGGTAAAATAGCTTCTGCACCACACACCAAGGAATAAGGTGTTGTGCCAGTAGGTGTGCGGATGGATGTGCGATAAGCCTATAGTGCTAGATTCAACTGTACATGCCAATTGCGACCAACATTATTGACAACCTTTTTCAAGATCTTAATGATGGTTTTATTTGGTGCTTCGACTTGACCATTACTTTGTGGATAATAAGGACTGGAGAAATGGTGTTGGATGTGAAACTTTTCATAGAGTTCCTTGACATCTTTATTTTTTAATGGACAACCATTATCTGTGACTATTGCAAGGGGAACCCCATATCTAGATATGATATAATTCAGTAGAAACTTTGAAATTTGAACACCAGTGATATATGTCATGGGGATAGCCTCGATCCATTTTGTAAAGTATTCTGTGGCCGTGATGATGAATTTGTGTCCATTTGCAGATGTTGGGTGAATCTTGCCAATAAGATCCAATCCCCATTGAGAAAAGGGCCACAAAGATATGACAGAGTGAAGTTCTTGAGCTGGCACATGAATGTAATTTCCATGGATTTGGCATTTGTAGCATTTCTTGACAAAATCATGAGCATCCTTTTCCATAGTGGGCCAATAATACCCAACACGAATCAACTTTTTATCTAGAGTCAGACCATTGAAATGGCCCCCACATATACCATCATGAACCTCGTGTAAAGCCATTTGTGCCTCATCAGAGTCCAAACACCTAAGGAGGGTGTGGTCAAAGGAATGATGGTAAAGGGTGTCTACGATGATGACATATTTGGTAGTTTGGCGTATGAAGGCTCGGCGTTGGTTAGAGGAAAGGTTAGGTGGTAAGGTTTGGGATTTCAAATATTGATAGATGTCATTGTACCACGGGGAATTAGGACCAACAAGAACACACATCACATCTGCTATCAGAATTTCAAAAGAAGGGACAAGCAACTGTTCGACCAAAAATTCACATCTGTCCATATTGTGGGGCATATTTAACATGGAAGCAATAGTTGCCATCGCATCTGCTGACTTGCTTTGAATTCTTGGAACTTGACTGAAATGGATAGCCGTAAATTTTGTCTTGAAGAAATCCACCATATGCTTGTAGGGAATAAGCTTTTCATCTTTTGTTTCATAGTCATCATTCGCTTGACAGATGACTAACTGGGAATCTCCATAGACTTGCAAATGTGTGATGTTCCAGTGGATTGCTACTCGGAGTCTTGTGACCAGAGCTTCATATTTTGCAATATTATTGGTGCAGTGGAAAGTTATTTTGTAGGATTTGGGAATAGCATCACCTTGAGGGGTGACAAACAATATACCTGCTCTGGACCCAAATTTGGTATGGGATCCATCAAAATATAATTTCCATTCATTAGAAGATGTGACAGCAAAGACTGATTCATCTGGAAAATTCGTCAACATTGGATGATCATCATGAATAGGTGCCTCTGCAAGTTGATATTCTATGATTTGTCCTTTTATTGCCTTTCTCTCAATGTACTCAATATCAAACTCACTGAGGATCATAACCCACTTTGCTAGGCGACCTGTCAAAGCTGCCCTGCTAAGCAAGTATTTCAAGGGATCAGTTTTTGCAACTAGCAATGTCTGATGATTTAACATATAGTGTTGAAGCTTCTGTGTTGCAAATACCACTGCTAAACATGCCCGTTCAATAGTTGAATAATTCAGCTCATAGCCTACTAGTGTCCGACTGATATAATAAATAGCCCGTTCTTTGCCTTTCTCATCCTGTTGGGCTAAGAGAACTCCCAGTGTCATTTCAGTTGCAGAGATATACAATATGAAGGGCTTCCCTTCTATAGGAGGCATTAGAATAGGTGGCGACATCAGATAATCCTTGAGAGTTTGAAATGCTGATTGACATTGCTCAGTCCATTTAAAAGTGACACCTTTATGCAATAAATGCTGGAAGGGATGACATTTGTCTGCCAATTGAGCTATAAATCGACGGATTGACTATAACTTCTCTTGCAGACTTCTTAGTTGATGGAGATTGGAAGGAGGAGGCATATCCATTATTGCTTTAACTTTTTTGGGGTGTACTTCGATGCCTCTGTGAGAAACAATGTACCCTAATAATTTATCGGCTGTGACACCAAAGACACATTTCTTTGGGTTGAGTCTAAGCTTGTAGGTTTCCATTCAATCAAAGATTGGGCCAAGGATGGCTAGATGACTATCTCTTGTGACGGATTTGCATAATAGGTCATCAACATATTCTTCCATCAAAGTATGCATAAAATCATGGAAAATTGTTGTCATAGCTCTTTGATATGTTGCTCCAACATTTTTAAGGCCAAAGGGCATCACATTCCAATAGTAGGTACCCCAAGCACATGTGAATGCAGTCTTATGTTGATCTTCAGGAGCAATGCGAATTTGATTATATTCAGAAAAACCATCCATCAATGATAGCATCTCATATCGAGCGGTCATGTCAACTATGATGTCTATATTCGGTAGTGGAAAGTCATCTTTAGGGCATGCTTTATTAAGATCCCTAAAATCCATATAGATTCTGATGCCCCCAGTTACTTTGCTAACTAGTACCAAATTTGAAATCCAATCCGCATAATCAATTGGTCTGATAAAGCCCACATCTAATAATTTTTTGAGTTCTACTTTGACCAAGAGAGCCACCTGGGGATGCATCTTTTTGAGTTTTTGTTTGATGGGCTTGGCATTTGGTTTTAATGGAAAGTGATGAAGGAGTAATTCAAGATCAAGGTCGGGCATATCTGCATAAGACCATGCAAAATTGATCTTTTTCTTGAGAAAGAAATTGACAAAATCTATTCTTTCTTGTTTTGATAGAGAAGCAGCAAAATGAATGACCTTAGGGTTGTCAGGTGTACCCAAATTTATCTCTTCGGTCATTTCCACAAGCAATGTTGATTTATCTTGACTTGACGAGGGTATGTCCAATCTTCCACCTTTGGGCGCCTCAGAGAGGTTTTCACCCGCAGGTACGTCTTTTATGTTTACTTTTTCATGATCAAAGAGTGCCTTACGGTTTTCACTCAAAGACCTATTCTTTTGATTTTTTACTTTTTCTTTTTCATTTTTATGACTAGAAGATGGAGTTGACTCCCCAAAATATGTTGTAGAATCTAAATGAATAGCATACCCTGCCTTATGATTGCCTTGTGGTATGCCTTCCCATAGTCCAAGGAATGCTACAATTGATTTGTCATTTTGAAAACAATCCAATTTGATTGGTTCTTGTTGGTCATGTTGGATAAGCTATGGATAGACAAGGGGTATGTCATCATTGGTTTCAAGGAGAGTTAGGGCCAAGATGGTAAGGATAATAATGTCTGTGGTATCGCTGTCTAAACTGCTCATATCTGATTTAGAGCTTGGGTCCCAGAATGACTCTTTCCAAGCATTAGGACATGTTTTGGGAGGGGGAGTTATTTCATGTTTGTCTTCCATGGGAAAATCATCAGGGTCAAGGAAAACATTTTCAAGGGCATAGGAGCTAGAAGAAAAAGAACTCCACTCCCATTCATTGGAATTAGTTTCAGGTTAGGTATCCTCAAGTGTTGTTTCATCATTAGAGTCACGCCCCTTTCCACATGTGGTCACTTTGGTAGACAAGGTTCCAATTTGCAATGGTACAAAACCTAACCCTAAAGTTGGATGTCACATCTTAGGTATAAAAGGTTCTAGTCTTCCTTTCTTTTCAGGGCCCAAACCACTACAGCCATCATATCCCTTTTTCTGCAGTATAGTAAACCCTTTTCCATACCGCTCCATTGGCAACTTGACAGGTGGTGTATCGATTGGATCCTTATAAAGCCAATCTATTACATCATCATCCAAAGTTTCTTTGTTAAGTTCACCCCATTTTGTAAATGTAGTGGGGGGCTGATACTGAATGACTATCTTAGGTTCCTTTTGTAACAAATGTGGTTTGCCATGTGATTTTGGAGATGTAGGTAAATTCCCAATGAGGAATGTTTGAGTCATTGAATACTCTCCGCATCCTTGGTCCTGTATCTTCAATTTTCCTTTAACAACATCTAACAACTCATTAGGATCCACATAATTATGTGAGTGGGCCTCTCTATTGACTGAGACTTGTTGCTATAGGGAATCCTTTAGATTAGCACAAAATTGAAATGGATTACGATCTGCTGGAATTGTTATCTTAGTCCCATTATAAGGATATTTTAAACACTGATGATAAGTAGATGGAACTGCTTTCATTGTGTGGATCCACGGATGGCCAAGAATCATATTGTAAGGGAGATCGAGGTCTAGGACCTGCAGGAAAGTGTTTTCTGTCACTGGACTGACTCTGATAGGCAATGAAATTACCCCTTTAGATGGGCGCTCAACATCATCATATGCTTTGATTGTTATTCTTCTGGAAGAATCAATGTCATTTTCTATATAACCAAGACCAATGACCACTCTCAAGGTATAGATGTTAAGACTTGCTTCGCCATCTATCAAGACTCATCGGATCTTGCAATTATGGACAAAGACTTCAAGATGTAAAGGATCATTATGAGGGAGCTTATCAGGAGAAATATTGTTATCAGAAAAGGTGACATGTTGGGAAATAGCTAGATGTCCAATTCGGGCTTGAAACTGGTCAACATCAATGTCTGTCGGGATAGTGGACTCAGTTAAAGCTTTATCTAGGACTGCACGATGCATAGAAGACATTCTCAACAACTCAAGAATTGATATTTGTGTAGGTGTCTTCCCTAGATGATCTAGGAGATTATATTGACTCGTAGGAGTGGATTTGGGAGAAATTGTAGGAGCTCCTTTCAGGACTATTTTGGATCGATGAGTGGTGACTGTGCAAGAAAGATCTTGTCCCTTTAATCTTATGGTGGAAACATACTCATTTGATGCTCGAAAACAATTGATGACATTGTTATAACCATTATTTGCATAATTAAGATTCGCTGTTTGGGTAGAGTTTGAAGAAGATGCTTTACCCTTGTCATGATCAAGCAAAGGAGTTTTGAAAATTGTATGATCAGTGTTAGAAGTCACGTTGGGTGGGTCTACCTCAATTACTCCTTGATCTAACAAGTCTTGAATCATATGTTTCAATTAAAAACATGATGCGGTTTTATGTCCTTTTGACCGATGGTATTCACAATATGCATTATCATTCCACCAATGCGGCTTTACCAATGGTTCTTCCTTGATATCTGGTAACTTGATAAATTTTTCTTGTATTAGTTGTTTCATTACTGACTCAATAGGCTCTCCCAATGGCATAAATTGTTGAGGAGGCCCATCCCTTGATCTAAAAGGTTTTCGCTGCTGGTTTTGTTGTTGACCTTGTTGTTGATTATACTGTTGGTGTTGCGGCTGTTGAATAACATTGCTTGCTCGTGTTTGATTTTGTTGCATAGCCGACATATTAGGAGCACTCAATTGCTTTATTGTGAATGTGGGTTGATTTGCATTCACTGCCCTTGCGTCGACAACTCCATCATTAGTGACATTCTTGTTTTTGTACCAAAATCTATTTTTGTCCCCTGAATTGTTTGTGTTGTCACTGTCTTTCTTGAGCTCAATGAGTCCCTTAGCCACAAGAGCATTTTCAATGTTCATCCCTTTCTTAATGAGCTTCTCAATGGTACTAGGACTTTTTAGTTTAAGATTGTACATCATTTCTGGGACCAAATTTTGATTAAACAAGTTCACTTGTTGTTCTTCAGGTATATCTAGGGAAGAACGACTATATAAGCTTCACCATCTTTCTAAGAAAGTCACTAATGGTTCACTTTGCTTTTGCTTTGTGTTGCATAAATTTGACATGGTCACTTCGGTGTCAATGTTGAATGCGAAGTGGGATATAAACTTTTGAGCTAATTCTGGCCATGTCTTTATGTACCCTGGCAAATGTGAATACCAATCCATGGCTTGTTCTGTGAGACTTCACATGAATAAGTGCATCAAATATGTTTCCTCATAGCTCACTTCAGTACATGCTGTGAAAAATACTCGTATATGGTCTTTCGGGTTGCCTGTCCCTTTATATTTCTCAAAATGAGGTGCCTCAAAATGCTTAGGAAAGGGAGGCATGTACAAGCTCTTGTCAAATGGATTAGGACATAAATCTTGATCGGTGTATAATTTCTTTGCCTCTTTGGTTTGCAATGCTTTGATTTGTCGTTGCAACTTCTCAAGCTGTTGCACAACTGTGTCAGATATCGAAGATTTTGGAAGTTCATCATTCATTCTTGGGTATACTCTTTGTCGATACATCATGCTCTCCATTGGTTGTTGATGCTCTAGAATTGCTATCTTTGGTGTCTCTGGCATATAAAGGTCTTGATACAGCTCTTGTTGCTGTGGTTGTGCCATGCCTTGACATTGAACCTGTTGCTATGTTTCTTGTGATGGGATCATCATTTGTAGGCTTGGTTGATATTGCAATTGAGGGTGTTGTTGATATTGCATGGACATCAATTGTGGTTGTGAAGTATGATAACTTGTTTGTCTTGGCACATGTTGAGGCACATATTGCTGTTGATGCTGACGAATCAACATTTGTTGACTTTGTGCCAATTGTTGTTGTCCTGATGTAAATCCCATCATTTGCAAAAAACTTTGTTTGGGAGGTTTTTGTTGTTTCTCCTTTAGATGGGGTATGGCACTTGCATTGACTTGCTGTGTTGTTTTTCCAATCCATTGTGGTGGTTGCAAGTTTGAATTGACTTGTAATGGTGCAGAAGACACTGTAACTTGTTGTTGAATGCGATATTGTTGTTGTTGTGCATTGCGTGTTTGTGCATTCGATTGTGCTTTTTGTGTATTTCTCAATTGTTGCAACATTTGTTGTTGGTGCACATCACTATTTGTGGCCTTTTGTGTTGCCACTATCAAAGGATTTGTCACAATATTTTACATAATGGGTACTTGAGTATTTGCCAAACGTATTGAGCTCGACAAGACATATGAACTTCGTTGAATTGTAGAATTGTTTTGAACATTCGGAAGATCAGGCATTCTAGTCGTAAAGCTTTCTTCCATCTTAGATTTGGTTCCAATTTTAGGCATGCGAGGAATCACTTCTTGTTGAGGTACATCTATCAAAATTTGTGTGGCCATCATTTGATCTTGTGTTAAAGGTGTTGCAGTAAACAATGGATTATTTATTGTTTCGAATGTTGATTTTTGTGGAATAGTCACTGTCAAAGTTTGTGAAACACTCTTACTCAACAATGTGTGTTGAGGTTCTTGTTGTACATTTTCTTCATTTGGATGTGGAGAGAAACTTAACAAATCACCGCCTTGTTGTTTTTGCACATTAGTTTGCTCATTTGAGGAGGTCACATTACTCATCATATCAAGATATTTTTGTGGAAACATCTTAAAGACCTTGTTTAAGAATTTATCCATCTTTTTTGTCAACTTCGGATCTTTAAGGAGCATATCAACATCATCAGAAGCATTGGAATCTGATGAAGAATTTGGTAAAATATTTGGATTTGTTTCTTGTTGAATGCCTTGATCTGAACCAAATCCTTGTGAAAGAGTTTGTTCCTCATGTAATGTTTGAGTTTGAATTTCATGTTGCATGTTCGGTTGATTCTAGTCAAAAGGTGCATTTTCCCTTGGCATTGGTGGAACACTTCCATATCCTGGTTTCATGGGTACAAACACTGGCTCATATAGTGGAGGTGGTCCAAGTTGAACCATTCCATATTGTGGTAATGATGTGTTTGATGAACCTTCAATTTGTAATGTTTGGCTAGGTTGAAACTGTGAGTTTGATACATTGTCAATGGGTTGATTTGTTGGTTCGCCCATCTTCTTAGATTTTGACCTTGTTTCAATAGGCATGTCACTATGCAAATGTAATATTTTTGGGATTTTTGATTTTAAATGGATGATGTATGATATGCAACTAAATGAAACTTAAATAGATGCAAATGCAATCTATGGCAAGAATGCAACCTATGTTTTTGTTGTTTTTCAAGATTTGGACAAACTTTTTGGAATGCAAACCTAAAGACTCAACCTTGGGAATTTGAAATGAAGCCAAGACCTTAAAGGACAAAGGACCAAATGACAATAGGACAAATTGACAATGTTTCACCTATATGCTTGGATACTAAGCCAGGTTTGACAAAATGATATTAATGAAAGGACAAATTTTTAGATCAGGTCAAGACTCCCTAACAACAACTTAGGGTATCATCCAAACTTTTGATTTGACAATTCAAAATTTTGAGACTAAATGCAAGAAGGTAATGATTATGACAATGACTTAGGATATGACATGAAAAAGATCTAAGGATATGATATGACAAGATGAAGCCAAGACAAGATGACAATACAATGACAAGGATACGCGAAGACCAATGACTTGGAATATGCAAAATGCAACCTAGGCAAGACCTAATTTTAGCATGACAAGGATAATGCACAAATGTCACCTAAAGGGAAATCTAGCTTAGATATGACAATGAAATGCAAACTTAGGGAAATGATTTAGAACCTAAGTGCAAAATGAGGATGCTTGCAATGAAAAGGACTAAAATGAAGGGAGATGACAATATGCCCTAGGACCTAAGTTGGACTATGCAAAACCTAACCTAAAGTGACATAAATTTTGAAACAAGGATATTCAATGTTTTGACAAGCCATGTTCAAATTTTGGATAAATACTTGGACAAATTTGAACTTTTGTTTGGATTTTTGTCTTGAATTGAAGGTTGTTGAATTTGAAAATCCAAGTTGATTATGAGCACTTTTGAAAGTTTGTTTTTAACCTTTGACAATCACGAAAGACAAAATGTTTGTTTGACTTTGACTCAAGACAATCAAGCACATTTACAACAAATCCTATGGCTGGCAAGGGCAATATCTATTGAATCCTCTAACCATAAAATACAATACTTAGCCGAATAGCTAGACGCTTGGTAGCACTGGCTCCCCCTTACAGTGCACTCACTTCTCGGGCATACCAAGCTTCGAGTTCAAGGGGCATCACTTCCCAAGAACTTTCTATCTCTAACTAAGGATTACATGAGAGATGTCTTTGGCATGCGCGTATCACAATGCCAGAGCCAACAGATAGAAGGGTTTTGGCCTCTAAAAACAAGAGATTCTAGTAAGGGCATCTATTCGGGTGGGTATTGATCCGATGAATAAATCATCGCAATACCATTCCAGCACCCGTTGTCTACAACTTTCGTTGCATCCACAATTATTTAGAGTGGTTCGGAAGAGCTTGGTTTTAGCCCATCACCACTTTGGGTCGTTCCCTCTCACCAATGCCTATGCGAAGTGCTAGGAAAATCAAGAGGCCGGCCCAATTCTAAGGGTTAAAACATGCAATCAAGCTAAAAACAAACAAAGCATGCATGGTGTTCATTAACCTTTAAGAAATTAAATGTGCAACTACTTTAAAAATCACAAACAAGATGTTTTAGTGAAAGTCTTTGACCGCGTCCTACATAAGATTTGTTAGTAGTTGTATTTTTTTAGTCTTCATCACACGTAATGCCAGGATGCTGCATAGAGAATCAGTACCAAAGAAAAACCAGAATATAAGAACAGAATGAAAACAAAGTAATTTGCAAGTAAAAACACTTGTTTCACCTCTGTTTCTGGCCTTACACAGGTGCATAATGTCTCAACACAAGCGTAGGATGTCTTGACACAGGCGTAGATCCCTTCAACACAGGCACATGATATCTTGACACAGGCGCAGGATGTCTTGACACAGGCACAGGAGTGTCCAGAAAGCTCTAAGTCGCCCTATTTCTTGAGTTTCTCACCTGCAAATCAGCTCAAGAGCACTCAAAGCATGGTTAAATGGTTAGTTCACGTCAGGTTCACTAGAAAATGTAGATAGGAATTTGGAAACCATCAAAGAAAATAGATATTAAACTAGCTCAATCACAAAAACTAGATTGCAATGATAAGAAATCCTAATTACAATCAATAAAGGCATGGAGATGAAATACTAAAATAAAAAAATCAAACCAAACCCTGTATCTCCTTCATTATTCCTCCATTGTCCTTCTTTCTCCTTCAAATTACTTTGTTTGTGGATCTCACCTACAAGTGCAAAAGCATAGTATGAAAGCAAGATTGACAAGATGAAATGGCAGTGTAAGGATACTAGAAGCGTGATTGATTGATTCGATTCTTTGATTGAAGAAACTCATCCAATTTATAGACAAATTGGAGAGAGGACCAGATTAGCATGAAGAGATTTGAAAGGAAATTTCAAATCAAGAATGACAAATATGACAAAATCGACATGCAAGATTGATTGACTAAAATTATGACAAATTATGACAAGATTAAAATGCCATTCCCATGACAAAAGGGAAGAGAGAAAATAGCCTCCATGATTGCAACAAATGGAAGCATAAACATAGGAGAAAATGAGGGAATGAAATTAGGGGGAAAAATTAGAGAAAGTGAAGAAAATAGGAGAAATTAGTAAATTAGGAAAAATTGAAGAAAAAGATGAAATAGAAATTAGGTGAATTAATTAATAGGTTTTCATCCATTAATTAATTCATGAAAGAGACCTAGGACTAAATAAATGAATTTTTTTAACCCACCAAGAAGAAGAAAAGGATTTAATGATCAAATCATAAAACCCTAGAAATAAGAGGACAAGGAATTAGGTCAAGACAACAAGAAATTAATGTCGATTTGATCATGATTTTGATTGACAAAGGACCAATGCTGATAAATGATTGAGATTGGTTGACAAATTGACCAAGATTGATAAAGAGATCAAATTGATAGGTGCCAATTGACGAGGAACAATGACTAATTGATCCAAATTGACATGATTGAAAAGGACAACAATCGATGACAAATCGATCGCAAAATGACAAGATTGACAAGGACGAGGATCGATGACAAATCGATCGCAAAATGACAAGATTGACAAGGATGAGGATCGATGACAAATCGATCGTAAAATGACAAGATTGACAAGAGGACAAGGATCGATGACGAATCGATCGCAAAAATGATGAGATTGACAAGAGGACAAGGATCGATGACGAATCGATCGCAAAATGACAAGATTGACAAGTTGATAATCACAAATGATTACTAAAAGATGATTGAAAGATTGACAAGAGGACAAAAACCCTAATTCTATCATCTATTATGATTGACGATGTCCAAAATGATGATAAATGAGCACGCACCATGATGCGACAGGATAAGATTGACCAAAATCATGACTAAAGATTGCTATCAACAAGACCTAATTCAAAAGTGAGAAAAATGAGGAATACAGAAGAGGGACTCGATGCTCACAAATGATAAAGACCAAGTGTGCAACATAGAAGAAATGTTAATGCAACGCAAGAACCCTAAAATAAGGCAATTCACAAATGTTAAAGTATGACTCCACAAGCGTTGACCATTTTTAGATGTCTACAGTTTCAGTTTCCTCAGATTCCTCTTGAAGGTTGAGATGTTTGCCTCTTTTCCTTGTGACAGTCTCCTTATTTTCATATACCTTAGGTACTGATTCCTTCTTGATTTGAATATTTCTAGTTACCCTTGTACCGGTGGACACAAAAGCTGCTTGCTCATCTTTGTTCTTTTTCCCTTTCACAGTACTGGGTTGTGCTGATGCAATCCTTTCCTAATAAGTGCCTAGTCTTTTCTTCTTAGTGTCCTTAGGAGATGCCAAAATGTTGTTGGCATAACTGATTAGTAAGTCATAACTAACTTCATATCTCATATCCTCCATTTCTTCTTCTCTCGGTTCAATAGCCTCCATAAGGAAGAAGTTAGTGGTTATAGTAAACATATGTCTTTTTCAAAGTGTTTCACCACTTCATCAGATAACCTTAATCTCATGCGCATTTTATTTTGGAACTAATTGAAATACCCATTCATTGCAACTGGAAATGTGTTATTCACAACCTTTATGCTATTCTTAATTTGGGTTGTAATCGGTGTATCCTTAGACCATTGTATATCACCAATTCTCAGAATAAAATTCTGAAAGTAGAAAAAGAGACCGATCAAAAGTTGTCCATATTTAAACTTCTAACTGTTGTCTTTCTTTATTGATTCTAAATTTAGCATCAATTGACTTCTCATCTCCTCGCACAGATCATAATCTGCATCTTCTTTCATCATCCTGTAGGCACAACAACAAATGGTACACTATTCATCCTGCTAGAATGAAATATCTGGAAGCCAATAACCATTGTTACAAACCTGACTCCTTGATCTGCAATGTTAATGACCGATATATCATGACCATCAACAATGGTTTTTGTCAACTCCATGATAGTCTCCTTCGAGATTTTCCTCAATTTAGGTACTTCACCAGTTTGGAAGAAACCAATTATTGCATGAATAGCCTCCTTTGTGATAGTGTGATACCTATCAAGAAACATGTTTCCTCCATGTAGACGACTGAGGATAATCCTGACATGTTCTTCCTCAAAATCTTCAAGAAAGTAGAGTGCATTATGAAAACCCTTTTCATAAACCCTAATATATGTGGGTTTGATTTTCCCACTCTTGTTGCATAGAGATTTAAGCTGAGAATAGATTGCCAATGACCCTAGATCCTCAATTTTACAATCTATATAACTTGTCAAATCACCTTTGTTCAAAACACCTTGGGGAACTTGAGACAATGCATTATAAGAATCTATCTGATCTATCCCCATAGACTCCATAGCTTCAACAATAATAAAAAGACTCTCTTCTTGTGTAGATGATGATGTCATTCTAAATAATCTTGATTCGGGAGAGAGATTGACAAAAATACCTTGTTCCCTTCGCATTGGTAGGGTTTCTGGTTGCTCTCTCGCTTGCACACCGGATTCACCTTTCTTCACTTCAATTCCAATTCAACTTTCTAAACGTAGCACAAATCTCTTCTCAATCTACTAACAATGCTTCTGATTCACTCTGTAAATGCTCAAAAATGCTTCTTCAAATGTAATTAGGGTAAAAATGACTTAGTGAATTTTCCTTTTATTAACTTACCCACTACATTTATTACACTACCGATAGGGTAACAAACCCTAATTACCACTTAAAAAACTCGCCTATACCGGTAGGTATATAACCGGTTGGTAATCCTTAGAAAATTGATTGATAGAAATATCAAAATTCTTACATTACAAATTGGAATGCAAAAACTCTCTTACCATACACTCTTCAAGGGGTTTGAAAGTAGATTTATCGATATGCTCCCCTTAGGCATGTTGAAAAGCTCAGTTCACCGGTGCAGGATTCTCCACACTATGTGAAGGATTTGATTCATCTGATGGCTTGTCCTCACTTTTATTCTTCCAAATTTTGTTCATCTTCGCTCTGGTTTCTTCAACATCAACCTTCTGCTTTCCTTTCTGATCCTCAAAGTGATTTACTGGTTGGTTCTTCTTAGTTCTGAAAAACTTGGCAATGTGTCCCGGTTTGTGACAATGATAGCAGGCCATCCCAGATGCTCTCCAAGGTCCTACATTTCCTCTACTAGTCCTTCTTCTGCAGTTCATAGACACATGTCCATAGTTATTGCAAATTGTGCAAATCACATTGGTTACCTTGTCGATCTCATAGGGACTAAATCGGTTGACATAGGGTTTTTGCCAGTTCATGTTCCTTCGGTTGTTATAAGTCCTTCTCTAGTCACTGATGGGTCTTGAATTCATGTGAGGTGCTGGGTTATTTTCTCCATATCTGCATTCAAGTGATCTATGTCCATACATGTTGCCTGTGTAACAATGACCTTCAAATCTTTTTCACACATATCTAGTATTATCATTATAGCTTGTGTTCTCATTAGATCTGCTTCTACAAACATTTGCAGTATATCTTGGTTTGTGATAGATAAAACAAAATGGTTTAAACTTATTTTTTACTTGATTTCAAGCCTTTAGATACCAGATTGTCTTTTGATGAAGTAACCTTTGTTTTGGAAGAATCACCTTTCTCAAATGTATTGAATCCTAATCCAGATGTGTCACCTTTCCTCCTCTAAGATTGGATCTGTTCATCCAACATAGAGGAGCTCTTGTTGAATTTTTCAAGTTTCCCATTAGCCTCAGTAATCTCTTTGGTAAGATCTTCATTATGCTTTGTAAGAGTCTCTCTAAGAGACATTGCCATCTCAAGATATAACTATAATGCTTCTTTTTATTTCTTCTCCTCAAGCCAATGTTCATGCAAAGCTACATTCTCCTACTTGATCTTAGAGATCTCATGATCTTTCTTTTTGATCAGGTCTTCAGATGCCCTCCTTGCTTCAAGCTCTTGACTCATACGGATTGTAAGGGCTTCAAGTTATCTCCTCAGATTAAGTTTTTCACCATTCAGTTTGTCCACTTCTTCAGCTAGTGCATCAATATTGGCCTCATTTGAAGAGTTATTGTCAGAGATCTGCAATAATTGCTCAGTTATTTCTCTCCTCTTTAATTGTGAAGCTTTGAATCTGCCTCTCAGGGTTTCAAGCTCATCCCTAATTTCATCAAGTACTCTAGCCATCTCTCTATAACTCATATCCCCCATAATGGCTTTAGGGTTTCCTTTCAAGCGATTAAGCCTTAAGGAAGTTAATCTTTGATATCAATTGATAGACATATAAAGCACTAAAAGGGGGGTGAATCAGTGATAGAAAAAATAATAACACTTTAAACCCAAACCGGTAAAAATAATTAACTAGTTTACTTAAGACTTTGCATGCAATCCAAAGTGTTATAAAAGCATTCACAAAAAGTAAGAAATTCACCATAACATAAGTGTTTAAATGTGGAAAACCCAACTACAAAAAACCATGGCAAGATGGGAATAACAAGTTAACTATCTGTAGAAATAGGTAACTGATTGATTAAGGTCTACAGAGTGCTTTGTTAGGAGCGAATCCTGTTAAAGATCCCAAATCCATGTTAGGAGCTATACCTTACTATGCAACTCCTTCAATAAATTGTATCAACTCTAACTCATAACATCACTTGTATCTTGCATATCAAAAATAACTCATCATAATGTCTTTTTACAAATATTAGATTTCATGTTGGCTCAAGAACCTCATCACAATTCCCTAGGTTCAGTGTATCTAGACATTCTTCTATGACACATCACAATTCATCACCAAAAATGTCGGTTGGTGGTAACACACCACGGCCAGTGATAACTCATCACACAAACTATGAAACCGGTTGGAAAACCGATACCAGTTTAGTGTTGACTGCCCACATATCGATTATCTCCATGTGCCTCCTTGCCTCTCTCCACTGCATCTCGAAACTGGTGACAGTGAAATTGTCCAAAACCTATTGTCTTAACTGCATATATCGATTGTCTACATATACTAGTTAGACACCTTCACACTATTTAGACTTAACTAAGATAATCAGAACATATGCGTGTGTATATGTGCCATCAATGACAACACATAAAGTCATCCAATGCAAATATCATCATCATTCCAACAACAACAATCTCTCCCATCGCAAGTAAGGGGTTTGAACCTGTGATCTGTTGCAAGGTGTACATCCTTGGTCTCCTTGTGTTATGCAACACAATGCTCGGATTTGTGACATGGCTTATCCACCTCCTGTGGATTCTATGAATCTACTGGTTGTATCAGGCATTAATAGGTTGATCTTTTGGTGTAACGACAACCAAACTTGTAACAAGTGGTATCAGAGCTTGGTCATAAGTTCAAACCCCTTGCTTGTGCTGGAGGGATTGTTGCAAGGTGTGTGCCCTTCGTCTCCTTGTGTTGTGCAGTGCAATGCTTGAGTTTGTGACATGTCTTAACCACCTCCTTTGGATTTTATAAGTCTAGTGGTTGTATCAAGCATTAAAAAGTTGATATTTTGGTGCAATGACAACCACACTTGTAACACTTTTGGCAGTCTCTCTCTAGACCCTAACATCCACTTGGAAGTTACTCCCCCTATTATGTTTCTAAAACCTAGGGTAAAAATATCAATAATGAAGTATCTTAAGAGAATCACATAGTACAATATTCTAAGGTTCCATATCAAATCTAAACCATCATCACATCTGATTCTGTAATTCCATGATTCAATAATCTCATACAATGTTCCAATCACAAAACCAATGATCTCAAAACATGATACAACCAAAATATGATTCCAACACATTCAATATAATGCACATCAATTTCTCCTAAAATCCACAAGCAACATATATCAAAATCTCAAATCCGAATAAATCAAAACTAGAAACATAACAGGAAATCATAGAAATCTTGAAAACAAGCCTTTGGTTCAACATAGAGTAAAAAAAATCATCTAGCAAAGACAAGATGACGCTTTTACAAAATTAATTGGCACATTCATCAATTACTCTAGCACTTTTACAATACCTATTAGCACTTTTACAGAATCTATCAGGACTTGTATGACTCATAACAACGCATTTAAAACTTACAATAGTGCATACAAAACATACAATGGTCCATATGCTGCATAGACCAATGCTTACAGAAGGTAAAAAGGTGCATTGACTATCCAAACTAGCGCATCCACTAATCAGAATAGTGCATTTGACTAATAAGATAGCACATTCGACTGTCATTTTAGTGCATACGACACAGTTAGCAAATTACGACCCAGATGCAAAAAAAAAATAACAAATAAGTCTAGGAAAGACTTGAATATAAATTCTGACTCCAAACATAAATACAGAAGGGTGTGTAACAACCAAGTAAAATATTACAACCAAAAAAATGGAAAAATAATATACGGGTTTACTCTAGCATCATTTAGAACTTCAATTCTTGGTAAAACCAAAATAATGAAATTTGAACACTAAGAAACTCAAACACAACACAACCCCCATGAAAATGAGAACAAAGTCCTCTCAAGAAAACACAAAAAGAAAGAAAGAAAATAAAATGGATCACAAGTCCTAACACAGTCCGTTGAAGGGAATAACAACAGAGTTCTACCATTCCACCAATTGATAAGAGGAGAAAAATACCAAATTCCAGAATATATAATAGCCATTATCCCAGACACAAAAAACAATATATTCCTATTCAACAAGAATAGAGCATAAAATATTTACTTAAACACAAATTGCATACATAAAATTAGATCAAAATCACTTACTTGGAGATTGAAGAAATGGACAAGACAGTCAAAGAAGAGAATGCACGACAAATCTGAAGAAGCCAAACAATCGAGAAAACTCCTCCCCCCAACACATACAACAATCATGCAAATCAAAAATCAACTTCAATATTTAATCATACACAAAATCCATCCCCTATAAAACCAAAATCAAAATCAAGAAACTTTTCCAGGCCAAAAACTTCATGGAAATCTCATTTTTCATATTTCAAAAATTATCCAAAGTCATACCTCATCAAGACCCAAAAATCAAAATATTAAAAAGAATGTTGTTATTAACAACCCCTCACAAATATCGAGATAAAATCAATTAAATAATATTATTCTCCAAGTGCAACTCCCAAGACCAATATTAAGAAAAGATAAATAATTAAACAATAAAAAATAGATAAGAGGATAAAAAATAAAATAAACGAATAAATAAATAATTAAATAAATCAAACACACAAATAAGCATAAATGATCAACTAAATAAAATCCCACAAAATAAACATTAATTTATTACATGCTCTCAATAATTAAATATATGTTTATTTAAATATCCAAACCAACCATCATAATTAATTCAACACAATTAAACTATATAATAATAATTAATCAATTAAATGATTTATAAATTAATAAATTACCACACATCACAAAATCAACCCATCATGAAACAAATACAATAACACATAACACCTAGCAAGGCAACTCTAGCCAAGATACTAGGACCGACAAAACCAACTTAACCTAGAGTGTGATGAGATCCCATGTCACCTTTGATCAACTAGCCATTGGAATTAGAGGCACACTCAAACTAATGCAACCAGGTGGAGTCAATGTCAAGTACTTGCATCTCTCATAACACAAAACATCTATGCATAACATATACATTTGCATATAACATAAAATAAACAAACAAGTGGAAGGAAATCACAACATCACCCCCTACTCATAAATGAGTGGGAAAACATTATTCCTTTCATGACCACAATGATAATGTAATCATGACAAAACATAACATCATCAATAAATTCATCATATCCAATATAAGCATCAAGTAGGGTTAGCACATAGTACTATATCATCATAAGCAGATATAAACCACAACATGCATATAATGAGTGTGCATCAATAACCAAACATATATCCCATCATCATAATAGTCCTGGGTATATCATCATCCATATAAAACCATAATGTACCAACTGTCAATATGCAATGTCTAACATCAACTAAAATAATCCTAAATATAAATAAGGTCATAAGTATCTATCAAAAGTATCGCAAAAGAGTATGACACGAAAGGGCACTACTATGAAGGTGATGAAATTGTAGGCTTGGGAAGTGGTGTGAGTAGAATCAAAACATGCATTGGGTATCGAAGGACGAAGCACCAAGGTGAGGTCTAGGTGAGGATGAAATTGTATATGAATACAACGTATGAAGCTACATTATAATGACAAGTAAAATTTTTTTGTTGAGAAGGGAGATTACACTAATCTTAGTGTAAGAAATGGTACAAATATAAGGGTGGAAAAAGAGGTCCCTCAGAAGGACAAAGATAGATTGATATCACTCTATGATAGATATAAAAGCGTGATATGATGGACTCATGATGACCTAAAAGGGTATGATCATGACATAATTCAACATACTTTTGAGTTGGAAGAAGGGGCCAAAACAATCAGACAAAAAAAAAGGCTAGATAATCCTAGGATAGAGTCTCTTATGTCCCAAGAAACTAAGAAGCTTATCAATTCTTGGATCATATATTCGATCAAATATTGCACAAATGTATCTAATCTGGGTCCAATATGAAAGAAGAATGGAGATATCCACTTGTTTGTGGATTTATGAGACTTGAATAAAGCATCATTGAAAGACCATTATCCATTGTCCTCCATGGAGCATATTTTGTAGACAGTTGTAGAGTCTATGATGTTCTCATTACTTGATGGCTTCTTGGGATATAGTCAAGTATTTGTAAAGGAAGAAGCTCAAGACAAAACAATGTTCACCACAAAGTGGGAAACCTTTGTATATGCTAAGATGCCCTTTGAACTTTCAAATGTTGGATCTACCTTCTAGCATGCCATGAATATTTCTTTTAGACATCTAATTAATTTGATAATAGTCACTTATCTAGATGACCTTATAGTTCTCTTGACGAAGAAATGAAATTATTTTGATCATGTAGAGAAAGTCTTCCAAACATTTCTAGAGTTCGAGGTGTCCTTAATACCCAAGAAATGTGTGTTTGGAGTACCATAGGGGAAATTCCTTGGATATGTTGTGTAAAAAGAAAGGATTTCCATTGATCCATAAAGAATAAAGGCTTTTAAAGAGTTTCCCTTGTCAATAAATAAAAAGGGTGTGCAATCTTTCTTGGTGAAGATAAAATTTGTAAGTAGATTTATATCTAACTTTGCTGGATTGGTCAAACCAATCACTCTAATGTTGCAAAAAGATTAGCTTTTCAAATGGGCTACTGAGGGAAGAATGGCATTTGAGAAAATTAAAGAGGTTTTAGTATCTACACCAGTGTTAGTCAAGTCAGATTTTTCTAAGAATTTTATCATGTATGTTTATGGTAGTAAACATATGATCGTTGTAGAATGATTCATAAAAAAGAAGAAGGGAAAGGAGCACACATGATCACCTTCCATTCAAGGATCATGAAAGGATACAAGTTCAAATACAATTTTGTTGAGAAATAGGCTTTTGTCTTATTTAGAGGTTGCAAGAAGTTTTCTCATCTAATAGTTGGAATAAAAGTTCTAATACAAGTTACACATTCAAGTGTCTGAGAATACATAATGGAGAGAGAAACTATTGAGGAAAAGGAAAACTAGATTATATAAACTCTTGAATATGATCTAGAGGTACAACCCACCAAAGTGATGTGTGAAAATGGATTCTATGAATATCTAGCCATAAAAAATGGGATTCTAGTAGTAGGAGAAACCCTATAGTTGGTTCTAGTTAACTAGTTCAAATCCATAGAAAATTGGGTAGTGGATCAAATTAACTTTATACAAATTAAAAATTATACAGATTACAGGGAGCCAAATATGTCTTGGTTGAAGGTGTACTATATAAAATTAATTTTGATGGTGTTCTCCTCTACTGCATGACCAAAGATCAAGCAAAAAAGTTTCTTGATGAATTTATTAATAGTCTTGTGGGTGGGCATTTCTCTACAAATAAAAATCCCCTAAAAATTATGCATGCAAGTTAATTCTAGCCAACTTTGTTCATAGATTTCCATCAGTTGGTTACAAAAATGCTAGAAATGTCAATTCTTTATTGATAGATGCAAAATTCCACTATGCTTTTGAGTATGATTGTGATAGATGAACCCTTTTCTCAATGGAGTTTAGACTTCACTGGGATGATCAATTAAGCCTCCATTGCTAGACACAAGTAGATCCTAACTACAACAAACTATTTTACCAGATGGTCAAAAGCAATCAGTGCTATGAACTAAGTGTATTTCACCAAAGAAAGTATTGAAGGGATCTCCCTATGAGCTAGTTTATGGTAAATAAGTGTTGCCCATATCTAAAGAAATCGTAGTGCTACAGTTGCTCAAATACCTGGAGATCAAAGAAAATAGAGCCATGGAAGTAAGGCTTGTAGAATTGCTAAATGTTCAATAGTCCCAAGAAAAGGCATTTAATGCCCTAACAAATCATCAACAAGTTGTCAAGAAATAATTTGACAAGAAAACATCTAACCCCATGTTTAGGGAAGGTGATTTGGTCCTGAAGTACCATGAGCATGCTGCCAAGCTAGGTCAACATGCAAAGTTTTATGTCTTATGGGAAGGACCACTCCATATCACTAAATGTAAAGAAAGTAACTCTTTCGAGTCAGAAGGTCTAAAAGGAGACACTCTCAAAATCCTAGTTAATGGGATTTATTCAAAGCACTTCTATTAAAGGCCTTGTCCTTTTCAGACTTGTAAATAGTAGAGTAGTTTGCTCAAGTTGTGTGGTGTGGTTTTTTAATAAGTGTCATTAGGTACAAACTGCTAGGGGTCTTGTCCAACTTTTTCCACCATGATGCCCTCTGTGAAATGTAATCATTAAGTGAAATAACCATTATCAGTCACCTTAGTTTTAAAATTTAATGCTTAGTCCTCATTTTGCTCTTCTTCACCACTTTTTAAGGTACATATTTCCCAAAATAGTGGCATGGAAATCTATTAGTACATCTTTATTAAATGCAGACATTTTTTACAAAAGGATTGGGATAATATACATGATCAAGTACTTAAAAGGAAATAAAAACCATTATTTTCATTCATTTGCATGCATTTGGAGAGAAAGAGATTAGAGGAAAAAAAAGAAGAATGAAATTGAGTAGAATTGCAAAAGGTTTTAAGATTCAAAACCTTCATAGTGTTAGAAATTTGTTGGAAGGAATTTAAAGGAAGTACTAATAATATTTTTAGGAATATTCAAGACATGGCTGCCAAATGACCAAGTTTCAGTGTTTCAATTGCTCCATCATTCTACACAAATGTGTTTGGAAAAATGTCATATGACTTTGATCCCATGCCTAAGAAGCTATTGGTGGAGCAACACAAGGTTTATGAAGCCAACAAGTCACAAAAGTACAGTCAACCTGATCTTAGTGAAGGATTTTGTAGACAATATTTATGACCCAAAATTACGCTCAAACCCTAAGAACATCTATGAAGGTGCCCTAATGAGAATATTTTAAAGATAATTAGGAAAAAGGAATGATTCTCTAGGTGTTTAACTTTGGTACTCAGGTCTCCCTCAATTCATGGTTCCACTAGTGCATTTATGCCCTGAGCTAGTGGATGTTTGTGTGCTTAATTTTGATGTACAAACAAGGACCATTAGTGGAAAAGAACTTAAATTTTTTATTAATGTGGATTCTATTAGAGAAATGTTATGTGTTCCTTTTGGTTTATATTGGTAGAGAAGTTTGAAAAGAAGTTGGATTATTATTCAACACAACGAAGTGAAAATCTCAATCTCTTCAACAAAGAGATGGTCAAAAAGAGAAGATACATAATTTTTGGCTTTTCCTATAGCTCTAAAGAGTTTCTAAAAATATTTACAAGATTCATTTTCCATGCTCTCTTTGATTTTTGGGATGGATTGAGATGAGAATGTTGAAGAATTTCAAGTTTCTCTAGGCTTGAAGCTCCAAAGATAGAAACACCCCTTCTAGTTCAAATTTATAGACATCGTTGTGGAAGGAATGCTCAAGAAATTGTGGAACTATAAAAAAATCTACATTTAGGGAACTACAAAAAAATCCTACATTCAGGCACTCTTCCTTTTTTCTTTATATAAATTTTCACCAAAAGGCATGCTCATATGCATTTCAATATTTTTAATACATCGGGAGGGAAGAAACCAGTCATTGTATGGACCCACATTTGACTATTGCACCTTTTTGGATCACTTTCTATCCTAGGTCCTTCAATATTTATAGTGACACACCTGTGTGAGACTTATAGAAGATCAAATGGAATGGATGCAAGAAAGATTGCCTTCATGCAATTGGTCTTGTGGGGATAATTTCTCCATTTTACACATGCACAAATTCACAAAGAAGCCTTTCAGATTTCAAAATTTTATCACAGATAGAACCCTTTCCCTAGAATTGTTTCAACAAATATCTATAGTTGATAATCATTTTGGGGATGGGAGAAATAAAACCATGGTGTATAATCCTCTACTTTCATGAGATGAAATATTGTTAGAAAAAAGAAAAGTTGAAGTATTGTTGGTGGCTAAGCTCACTTGTCTAGGGCTCGATATTATTTGTGATAAGTGTTAGAAGCAATCAAGAGGGAATATTGAGAGGGGGGGGGGGAATCAGTCTTCATTAGATTAATAGATTAAACTTCCAAAACATAAACTGATAAACCACAACAATAACAGATAAGAAAATTAACAGCACAACACACAACCCCAAGATTTTGATGTGGAAAAATCGGTTAAGGGAAAAACCATGGTGGGAACCTACCCACAATAAGATGATACTCTATAGTAGTGTGTGAAAATATTACAATGGAGAATGCACATGCATTCAGGCACATTTCCTAAAACTCACTGCTCAAAAGATATATGCCCGAAAAGGCTACAACCCTCAAGGAAGTCCCACTGACTTACAATATGATTCGGACTACAATATAGAAGAAATGAACTACAATAATAACATCTACAAATACCTGATGACAGTTCCGGTTAAGCATAATTGTCTGCCCTGCAAAACCAAACTCACCACAACACTTCACTGAATGATATATCCTTTTTTGCACATTCACCTCTCTCTGATAATGTAGACACAATACCGACTCCAAAATTACATAAGTATATCACCTATATATAAATCATCAACCTTGGTAACAAGGTCGCCTAAACCCTCAACCCTCAGCTCATAATTACAAAAATTACATTTCATAATACAAAGATCAACCACCGAACCAATATTATGATTTACATTACATAGCATGGACCTAATTCAAATTTCCAAATTATTACATCCACTGGAAATCCCACCAAGATCAATGGCAACACACTACACCACCAGAAATACTGCATAACACACAAATTATCATTGGTTCAAACAAATCACCAAAAAATCACTCAACGATCAATGTGGATCGCCAAAACAAATAGGACACGACTAGGAAACACCATCAAGCATGTTAGAATCATCTAGAATAGTTGTACCAACAACACTTTTGAAATCTACATCGTTCAACATCTCAAAGTTCAAGGACACAACCAATCAACAACTGTCATAAAGAAATATAACTTGCAGCACACAACATCATGAACCATATGAAATGAAGATACACAAAATTATCCCAAACAATAATCCAAAAACTCAACACAAGATTTGATCACACTGGAATATACCAAAGGGAATACCAAAATCTACAAAACAGTGATCAACAAAACCAAACTACAAAACCAAACCAAAAACCTTCTCCAAACTCACCAGAATAATTCACAGGAATATGTTGACATGAATGACAACATGTATGACCCAAATTATTGTATAGCTAGAAGGCCAATCCCCACGACACATAATCTACAACCCTACTAGGATCATATTGTTAGGTCCCGGAGACAACTGAGAGGGGGGGGGGGAGTGAATCAGTTGTGCAATAAATTCAACCTAAATTAACTTAACCAAAACTTAATGCTTAATGTCAGTAAACCAAATTTTATGCCGGTAGATAGTTTTATCAATTAATTACAATACTGGTAAAGATTAATGCATGAAACAGAAAGACATTAACATCCACAACACATAACACAAATATTTGTACGTGGAAACCCTATAAGGGAAAAAACCCATAGTGGGAAGCCTTACCCACAATCAAATGATACCACTACACATAGTATGTGTGTACAATATGGATTCTACACATGAAGAAAGGCCAGCTGCCTAGAGCTCACTGCTCAATCCCAAAATGGGAGTCACACTGACTACAATTGGATGGTTAAATCCAATGATAATGTACTGCTTAAAGTAGCATCTTCATATGTTGGATTCAGTACAGGTTTAGTTCTGGCTGCCTTCACAAAAACCTTCCTTCAACCTTCAAATGATGTCTACGTGTATATCTCTGCTTATTTTTGCATATACCCTATTACAATTATTTTTCCAATCACATATCAATCTCATAAATGAGATCATACATTTATATCATAACCGAAGACCAATTGAATAGGTCGGCTCAATAAAAGATATTACAATAAAATCAATTACAAATAAATTGATATCCGATGCATCATGTCGTCTTAATGCATTTACAATAATAATAAATCATCTCCATAATGTGTCATGTAATCTAGAATAGATATGCCTGTCGGTGTATATCTTGGACCTATTTGCCGGTAACAACAAATATGCAAACCTGAATAGACCAATAACCAAATCGCCAAAACCAAGTGATCAAATAATTTCTTCGACATAACCAAGTAGTCTCCAAGTCATTTCAAGTGTCGGTGAACAATATAATCTGTTGGTGAACCAAATACCAGTGACTGTGCATAAGTCACTAACTTGCTCGTGAACATAACCAAAGATCTCCAAGTGCTGATAAGTGTTGACAAGTGATAACAAATGTTGACATCAATGATAAAACCATATCAACATATCCAAAATACCAACACATAGGCACAACCCAAATGCACTAACTCCTCAAGCATGCATGGATTTATCTATGTGCCTAGTTATCCAAGGCCTCCATGGAATAATTTCTACATAGTATTGCACTATTAGAATCAATGAAAGTCCCAAAGACACTAATAGGGGGGGTGAATCAATGTCTAACTAGTTAGCAGAATATTTAAACCTATTAAGAACTTTGTATCCCAAAAAAGTGTACCAGTAAATAAGAATTAATGCAGTAAATAAGAATAACAAAGACACCATAGAGAACACACCATAACACAAGATATTTAATGAGGAAACCCGGTGTGGGAAAAAACTCGATCGGATTTGTGACCCACAATATTCACTCACTGGCCAATGAATAAATATTACTTACAATGAAGGGCCTGCACATGCAGGAAGGCTAGCAGCCTAGAGCTCACTGACTTACAAAATGGATTATCAAAATCCAATACAATGTACTGCTTCAGATCAACATCAACTATGCTAGATTCAGTACCGGTTTAATCTTAGTCTATTACCAAAACCTTTGTTGTCAACTATATCACCATATACAAAATATCATCTATATTCTCTCACTTTCATCATATATTTCCTTCTTCCTCTTATATAAAATGACTTATAAGATCTCATACATATATATGAGTCTTTTACAATATGCCATGTCGGCTTTTAAAAGATAATTATAATATAAAACAATAAACAAAAGTTTATTCCATGTTGGCTTGAGTATTGGTATGCATTATTGCCGTTGTCGGTGAAGTGCCTGTTGGTGTATGTAGAAGTCTATTGCCGATGCCGGTGGGTTTCCAAATGATTTCCAGTAGGTTGCCAGTTGGTTGCCATCAATGACAACATCAACTATTCTCATAAGAGTGTAGAATGCCAACAATCTCCCCCTTTGGCATTGATGGCAACACTCATGAGAAAAATACAAAAATTGTTCCAAAAAATGAAGTGAAGTTCAAAAAGTTTCCAAGAAGATGTGCTCCCCCTGAGAAAATTATCTCCTCTGAATAAGCATTTTTCTCTCCACCACTCCCCCTTTGACACAAATGACAAAGGTTTTCAAAAATTGTCAAATGAGTGCAAAAATTTTAACTCAAAGTCTGTAACCAGTTGGTTACAATATGAAAGATATCTACTAAAACCAAATTCAAACTCTGCATAAACCTTTTGTTGTCATTCAAGGTTGCCTCAGTCTGTTGGATCGTGCTAGTGAGATGATGCATGTGATCTTCCGGTGATCATTCTCCCTGAAGTAATGCCTTAGTTATTTCCATTCTCTGAGAAATAAGGTTTTCCAACTTAGGACCAAGTTTATTTTTAAGCTCTCTGGCATTAGACCTTATCCTTGTCTTTTCTTTCTCAAATTTCTCTAATTTTTCCTCAAAACCCGCCATCTCTTGCTAAAAAATTGATATGTGACCGGATGAACCAATTATGTTATCATCTATGTTATTGATTTCCTTCTGTGTTTTATAGATCTCCTTATCTATGTTTGTTGTCAGAAGGTGAGGTTTGCATGTTTCCCTGTATAGCTCTTTGTACTCCAAAATTGTAGAGTTCAGTGCTGGTAATAATGTATTTAGGTGTTCTGTGCACTTTTTTATGGTGTCATCAAAGAATTTGTCCTTCTCTTTTTCAATTCTCTCCTTTATTGTATCCTCATTCACTTTATCAATTGTTATTACATTGTCAGCAATAAATTTGGACAATGTGTCCAATTTACCTAAAGAATCCTTAATATGATCTATGTTACAATTTGGTGCAATCATTTTAAGAATTGGTATAGTGTTATCAATTGTCTTGTAGCCCAAAGAATTGCAATCCATTATCTTTTTGATTGAATCCAAAAGTACCTATGTTACATTGGTAGGTCTAAATTCACTTGCTGATGTGCCAGATTTCTGACCAATTGCCTTTATTACCTCTGTGCTTCCATCAGTTGTAACCATTTTACTTGTGTTTACCTCTGGTGGATCGGTTTGTGTTTGCATCTCAACTTGCAAGGGTTTCTCAGACTGTTTTGATGTCACAGTGAATGTTGGTTTCTTTGCCTCAGTATGTACCTCTGCCTCAATAGGTTTCTTAGTAAGTTCAACTGTCAATATCTCAGTCTCTGGTGGTCCTGTGCCAGCATCTATTCCTTTAGTAGGTTTCTATGTTTCTAATGGTGTCTCTTTTAGGGTTGGGATCTCAACCTCAACAGTCTCTACCGGTTTCTCTGCCAAGTTGCCACTGTCAACATTGTCTTCCTTAACCTTTGCACTGTCCTTATCTACAACAATATTTACTTCTTGAGTATCCACGTGCATGGTGAAGAGTATCTCAGGTTCAGGATTTGTGTCATCTTGTGTAACACTTTCAATGTTAATAACTGGTGGATCATCTGTATGTACCAGTGCAGTATCCAAAGGTGGCGGTAAATTGTTTGTGATCTTGATGTTTGGAATACCACCAGCTTTTCCTTTGCCTTTGTCCTTATCCTTCTGATATACTTTAAATGTCTTCTTTGGTCGGTTCATTTCCTCTTGTTTTTCCTTCTCCACAAAAAATATATCCTAGTTATCAGCAGTCTCATCTGCAATCTCTTTTATTGTTCTTGCCATTAAACTTATTTGTCGGTGTCCATTGGCAAAAACAGACCGATTAGCCTCATAAATTAATTCATCAATTTCCTCTTTTGAATTTACAAGATGTACACCTAGAAGTTTTTCAACTTTCAATTTCTTATGTAATTCCATCACTGCAATCCTTTTAGCTTCCAATCTCCTATACAGATCATTGGGTAAGTCATCCACAACTTCAATTAAAACCTTTTTATATATGTCTAGATGTAAAATTATACTGTTCTCAATGCTTTCCCTATCAGAATCATTAAATGTATTATACAATTTGTGTACATTGGCCAAATTTCCATCAACAGTTATCTCATTCAGTAAATCATTCAAAGAAGGGGTAGCAAGTTGTTGTTTCTTCTTTGGTGTCAGTTTCTTTGGTGGTCCCCTTACTACCTATTGTTTTTTCCTCAGAGTTCTTTCTCTCTTAGGTGAAGGAGAGGGTACCAGTGAAGGTTTTCTCTTCCTCCTTTCAACTCTTTTAAACTCAGTTGCCTTGTCATTGTCAGTTCTAGAAGATGTGTCAACCGATGAAATGTGTGCCTCCAATTGAAGACCTTCAAGATCACTAGCCGATATGCCACTAATGTTCATTACATTTTCCTTGATTTCCTTCACTTTCTTAGAAGCATCTCTAATAAATTTTTCTCTTTTCTTTATTTGCTTCAATGTTTTTACATCACTTCCAATAGTCTCAACACTACCAAAAACTTGTTCTGATGGTTCTCTTGGTGCATCCAGTAAAGCCTTTGCATATGTCTCAAGAATGTTAAGATCTACCTCATATCCCATTTTAGTCACCCATACAGTCCTAGGGAGTACAACTTCCATCCATGTCTCATCTTTCTTGATAACAAAACAGATTTCATTGTTATATTTGTCCACTACACTCTATGGTAGCCTTTCTCTAGTTTTCATTTTAGCTTGGAAGGTTTTGAAGTATTCAATTATGTTGTTGTCCTTTGCAATTCCCATGCTGGTAAAAGCTTCCTGTAATTGTTTTCCTACCAGTATATCATATCCAAAGTCTTTAAGTCTTGTACTAGGGATTTCCTTAGTGAAATACAACATTAAACATACCAAAAGATTTCTAAAGCGGAATGTCCCTTTCTTATCTCCTTTGATCTTTTTCAAATTTTCAATGAGTTCATATTTTAGCCATTCACACACATCTATCATTGCATTGTTGTTAACCATCTCATAAGCACTGTTTATACAAAGACTAGAAACTGAATTTAGCCTGTTAGCATGTGTAGTCTTGTATCCTAGCACCATACTTACAAATCTTACATTGATGTCTTTGATATCATTAACTCTCAGTGATCTATTGTCAGATGTTCCTCCGGGTAGGGTCATCACTTTGATGTTAGGAATCTTCTTAGTCTTATCAGGTCTGCTGTCAGTTGAGGGTAAACTAGTTACTGCCCTAATTGCTTGTCGGGTTATTTTACAAACAGAGTCCAATCATAAGAATTCTCCATGTGCTCTACTCAAAACAATTCTTACTACTTCCTCTAGAAATTGGGGAATGTTCAGTATCTCCACAAAACCTAGAGTTTCTATAATCTTGTGTTCAGGTTTGACAGTACCATTTCCATCACAAATCAATTTAGTAAAAAATTTCATCAATTCTTCGAAACCTAGTTCTTCTATATTGCAATGTATATAAATCCTAGGGTATTTTGCAAAAGCTACGCCTTCAAGAATTTTTGAAAAAGCCCCTATAGAGTCATCTTGCTTAGCTACTTCGGGAATTATTTTAAATACGGGCCTAGGGCATTTCACATTTTCCATAACAATAGGGTTCAGAATAAACTCAGGAGCAGAAGAAGAAGCCATTGAAAAATACCTTTAACTACCTGAAAAATATTCTGAATGCCTGAAGAAATCACTCCGCACCTTTTCCTTGAATGCCTTCGCTCTGTTTTTGCACTCTCTACTAATTCTAATTCTTGGTGAATCAAAAATGAGGGAAATTAGCTGATTTATAATGAAATTTCACTTACCAACCATATTAAATGCTCGTCGATTAAGTGAAAACTTAACACATCTTCCGGTAAAGAAGAAATATATCTTCTCGCCATCGACCAAGGGTAATCTGCATGATTTTCAACTTACTGCAACACCCCCAAAGGGTTATTTCTTAGTTGGATGAAGAATATCCTGCTAGTGAAGGATTACTCTGTTCTATCAGTATAGAGATAGTTTCATAAACATTTTGATCTCTCTTCCTAATCCATTGTTTTGAAAATTCTTGCTTTACCTCATCTACCTTTTCTTTTCCTTTCAAACTGGATCCTTTATTGTTTCTTTGTCAGTGAAGTCTTTCTTCTACAAAATTTGGCAATATGTCCAATTTTGTTAGAAGCATAACAAGTCACATTATTCCTCTAAATAGCCTTTCCATATCCTATGCTGGTTTGTATTCTCCATTGATTAGATAAGTGTCCATATCTTCCACCAATATAGCATTTCACATTCATTCTGTAGTTTTCTGAATTATGACCAACTTTGTTGCATTTGGAACATTGACCGGTAGGTGCATTAATATTCTGATTGTTTCTAAATCTACACTAATTTTCTCTATGACCATATTTATTGCAATTGACACATTTGCCATTAAACTTATAAGCATTAGGTTGTCTTATCAATTTGTTCTGATCGAGATTGTTTGCAGTACCAAAACTTTCTTCAACTTCAAATCCAAGTCCATTAGTATCTCCATTAGGTTTCTGACTTTTCAGCATGTCATCAAGCTCTTCTGAACTTCTCTTGAATTTCTCTTTGTGTTGATTTGCAGTAGCCAACTCATTTTCCAGAATTTCCTTTTGTCTTGTAATCTCAGTTTTATCATGTTGCATGTGAATCAGATCCGTCTTTAACATGTCATTTTCATGACTAAGTCTTATATTTTCATTTCCAGCATCATTGAGTCTTCTAGTCAATTCTTCTTCATTCTTCTTCCTATCTTCAATGTCTTTACATAACCTCATAGTCATATCTTGCATTTCATTCTTCATATTATTGTTTTCCTGTCTCAACTTGTTTGCAAGTTCATTAAGAGTTTCTTTTTCCTCATCATCTTTTTGCATCTTCTCATGAAGTTCTTTTCTTTTATTTTGTGCTATAGCAAGGTTCTCCTGAAGTCCTTAGATCATCTTCAAGTTTCATATTCTTCAATTTTTCTGCATCATAATCTACAAGAGCTCCTTCCAATTGTTTTCTTAAGTTCTCCATCTGTACCGGTGTCAGAATCTTTCTCAAGCTGTTAGGCTTTTGAAAATAGAGGATTAGGCTCTGATACCAATTGTTAGAATCAATGACAATCCCAAAGACACTGAGAGGGGTGGTGAATCAGTGTCTAACTGGTTAGCAGAATATTTAAACTTATTAAGAACTTTGTATCCCAAAATAGTGTACCGGTAAATAAGAATTAATGCAGTAAATAAGAATAATAGAGACAGCATAGGGAACACACCGTAACACAAGATATTTAACGAGGAAACCCAGTGTGGGAAAAATCTCAGTGGGATTTGTGACCCACAATATTCACTCACTAGCCAATGAATAAATATTACTTACAATGAGGGGCCTGCACATGCAGGAAGGCTAGCAGCCTAGAGCTCACTACTCAACTACAAAACAAAAGTCTCACTGACTTACAAAATGGATTATCAAAATCCAATAGAATGTACTACTTCAGATTAGCATCAACTATGCCAGATTCAGTACCGGTTTAAGCTCAATCTATTACCAAAACCTTCGTTGTCAACTATATCACCATATACAAAATATCATCTATATTATCTCACTCTCATCATATATTTCCTTCTTCCTCTCATATCAAAATGACTTATAATATCTCATACATATATATGAGTCTTTTACAATATGCCATGTTGGGTTTTAAAAGATAATTACAATATAAAACAATAAACAAAAGTTTATTCCATGTCTGCTTGAGTATGCATTATCGCCACTGCCGATGTATGTAGAATTCTATTGCCGGTGCTGGTAACTGCCGGTGGGTTGCCAAATGATTTCCAATAGGTTGCCAGTTGGTTGCCATGAATGACAAAATCAACTATTCTCATAAGAGTGTAGAATGCCAACATGCACAACACAAATCCCACATATAAAATGCCCCCAACCACGAAGAAATAATTGTTGGCATGGATTGGAGTGAAGAAAAGATAGTTGATTTTTGGTTCTTCCATTAGGAGATCCATGAAATAACCTTACAATGTGAAGATAACCATGAGACGTCGTAGTCTATGGAGTGGCCCAAAAAGTAGATACTAGGCTCATAATTCAAACGCCTAAAAAGACCCAAAGTGAAAGCTCTAAGTTCGAGCACTCCCAAAGGTGCCTCCCAAGAAAAAATGAAGAGTGTGAAGAATAAATCTAGAATACTTTGAGGAATAAAAGGAAGAAGAAGTGACTAATATTACACAAGTCCCAATGACTCTCGTGACGTAGGTAAGTTTCTCTCCTCTTATTCTCTCATCTTAGTCTTTGGTTATTCATACTATTCCCACTTTTTCCTTTCCCCATGTGCATTATTATTCTATTTTTGATGTGTAATAAGTGTCTCCTATACCATTTGACCCACTTATTGTAGTCACTTCCACAGTCACAACATCCTTAATTTCCAATCTTATGCTGCAAAATTTTCCCTCACCTGCTATTGGCCAAATATCCACTTTAGTTACTACAATCACCCAGGTATTTACGTAGATCATTTCCCCTCAATAATCATACCCTATAATGGTTTTTCTATCTGTGATACTCACAATGCCTCCACCTTTCACCTTGTCCACTCCTTTTTCTACTCGAGAAAATGTTCTAAGTTCTCCTGGGATAGTGATAGCTTTGCAAAGTATCCTGTCATTCTCCTCAAGAACCTCAAGGTTCCCAAAAATTTCTCTAGTGGAGACACAAACATGAGCTTCAATGATTCATATTTATTTTTGTCTACCTCTCAATGTTCCCTTTGCAGGACAATACATACACCCCTTAACTAATTTTGATAGCAAGACACATACAACTAAACAAATTTGGACAGAAAAGTAATTGAACATAAAAAGGAAAGATGCTATCAAGTTTGCCACTTGTAGAATGAAGACCGTGTTTAATGAGGATCGCTGCATGATCATTGTTGCATAAAAAATTCTGAAATATCATCAAAGATAAAGGCTAGATGTGACTAGTCGATTACACAGTTCATGCTATTGGGATTGAAATTAGCGTAGCCTATCCCCAAGACAAAGTGGAGTTCATGGAGGAAACATAAAAGTTTGTGACTTCTAACTTCCTCAAGTTGAGCTGACTTTTGGATAAGTGAAAGAATGAATTACAAAACTTGAGTGCAAAAACTGAGAGAAAGCAAGCAAAGGTCAAAGAATAAGATGTGGGAATTGCACCCTTGAAGGAGTAACAAGAAAATGCATTAGCAACTCTTTAGGCGGGACAAGGAGAGAAATATAGACTCCAAGTTGAGCTAGGTGACACTATTGTAAGGATTGATGTAAAAACAAAGTTAAAATAAGATTTGGGCCAAAATTATAGGCCAAAGAAAAGGAATTGATACAAGCATTAAAGAGCCTTTTTGGACCTACAGACTTACAATGACAATTCCAGCAAAATGCACAAACATAGTAGAGTAGTGTCAAAAAATAAATAAGTGGCATGCAGGGCCAAATGAAAATGGAAAAATATGCCAAAGAGCTAGCAGAAAAGAAAATGTAGTATAAAATATAAGAGAAAAAACAAGTTCAACAAGAACTTCAAAATCCATTGAGCATGCATGCCTAGAAACATCAAGAATTGTAACCCAAAGAAGCCTATTCCTACAAGGATCTTGAAGAGGCTTGAACCCTAAATGATACTAAAAAATGGCAAAACCAGTTGACAAATTTTTATTTATAAACATGAAACCAACAAATGGTAGCATTGTGGGAAGAAAATTCAAACCATTTGGCAATTATTGGCAAATTATAGGAAGAAATAAAAAATAGAGATATTGAGATCCAACAACTGCAAGGCCACCCCTGCCCAATGATCTAGTTTCCTTTTAGAACCCATGGTAGGATTGAGAGGGGGGTAAATAAATTTAGAAATTCAAAAAAAATTAATTATAAATATATTCTAACCATTCAACAACAACACATTAACTATTAACACATGAACACCAAATTTACATGAAAAACCCAAACTAGGAAAAACCATGGTGAGGATCAAACTCATAATTTGAATAGAAATGATTACATTGTTTTAGGCTTGTTTATAAGGAGAAACAACACACAAAGGACTCAAAAAGAGAAGGAACACTTCCTTAGAGAAAGATACACGGACTTACACAATTGAGACACTCAATTTCAACACAAGATACAAAATGCTATTAAAGGACCCACTAATGTTCAATAATTTTAGAATTGATATGAGAAGGATCTATTGAACATGAAATTGTCCTTGAAAATCAGTATCAAGCAACCAATACCATGGAAAACATCTTTGACCACTTAAGACTATCTTAATGTACTGTCTCACAGAATATATCACTTTCAAAGATCTTTACTATATTTTGCTCATTTTCTCTCTGAAATCTACTTGAATGTCATTCACATACACTTCTCATAAATTCACACACATTTCACTACTCAACACATACAACCACACTTCTTAACAATAAGATAGATCATCAAAATCTTAACTAGGGTTGGCCACAATCATAATAAATAATATTGTACAAAATAAGCTATTTGAACAAAAAATACTCAAGGTAGTCCACTCTCATAAATTCACACACATTTCACTACTCAACACATACAACCACACTTCTTAACAATAAGATAGATCATCAAAATCTTAACTAGGGTTGGCCACAATCATAATAAATAATATTGTACAAAATAAGCTATTTGAACAAAAAATACTCAAGGAGAAAGAGGGGACCAAAATAAATCATAGCACATCCTTCCAAGATGAATCCAATGATCTACACATGCTAACACTTCCTCAAAAGTAACCACCAAACATAACATGTAGATAGGAAATAGAACTCATTAATTATTCAGCTAAAAGACATCTTCCAATTCAAATTATGCCACATGGATCTCCACACACAATGGTGAGATCCATAACACCATCCTATTGATGAGTGTTTTGACACACTTACCAACAAAAATTGATGCTAGAAGGAAGGCCAGTAACAAAGCATGTTTGAGTTACCATTGCATTGTCACAACATGATCTAATATGGTACTCCTAGGTGACGAACTTCTCCCATTCACACAACCCAACCTTGGTTACAAATAAGAAGAAATAATTTACCAACTATATCCTCTTTCTTGGAATAGTAGAAAGAATTGTGGTGATTGGTTGCACATACGTGAAGTGCTTGACAATGAAAGACAGAAAGATAGACACATAGAAGTTGAAGCCCAAAGACAACTCCTTTCTCAAAGAAACCCTCAACCATCTCCTCAACAACCAATAAATTGAGGTAACAAGATGGAATTTATATCTTCTTTCTCTCTAGAGTGGTTTCATAAACATCTTAGGAGCACTTCTTCCCCATCAGACTTGGTAGAACTAAGACCCATTACTAGAAGAAAGAGAAACAAAGCTAAGGGACATTCTTTGACAAACTCCTCTCTACAATCATCTCAACCTACCATAGAAAACCAAGTCATACCCAGTCCCAAACCCATTGTTGCACCTTTTGTGAATCAAATTCTACCATGACCATTAATGGCAGCATTTAACTAGAATCAGACACCCCTTGGGAAAAATACCCGGAGGAATTCATTACTTACATAGGAACCTAGATAAATTTTGTAGTAAATATAAGTTTGGGGGACCTAGGCTAGCAGAAGAGCACATTGAAGCATTCAAGGATGCAGTTGTTGGAATTTTTATTTATTTATGTTGTGATTGTCATTGATGGACACACACTTGTATTGAGATCCCCTTTATATGTATGAGCTCAAGCTCAACCGATATTTGTTCCAACCGGTATGTTTTATACTAGTCTTTAGACTAGTGGTGATTTTGCAGAATGTGTTTCCCGGTCTGAAGCGGCATGTCGACCCCAAGCAGTTCGTAGAGCCCAAGAGGTACGAGGGAGGAAAGTGGCACAACACATTCTTACCAGTCTTCATTTTTGTCAAACCGGCAACCAGTATTTTGTATGAATCAGTAATACTTTGTGATGAGTTACCAACCAACATTTTGTGATGAGTTACCAATCCACCGATTGTTTGATGGTGCCGACACATTGACAGTGCTTTTTGTGTCATGTTACTGAGTATGTCTAGACTCATTGAACCTAGGAAATTGTAATGTAATCCTATTGGACCGACATGAAATCAGATTCCTTTAAAAGGACATCATGTCTAGGGTTTTAAGTTGTTAATGAAAGGGTTAATGTCATGCTAGGGTTTAAGGTGGAAGTTAAGAACGATCTTATTTGAGAAGATCAAGTTGTAACTGTGTGAGAGAGAGAGAGAAGACTAAAGTAATGCTAGAATGCATTAGCTGTGAGCAATACTGGATCTAACCAAGTAGTTTGTGCTATTAGATAGATCAAACACTTGTTGATTACTCACATCTTTGACAAGTCTGTAGCCCTTAATTGGGTAGGCCTCAAAGCCTTTGTAAAATCCTCTAACAAGATGGTTCACACTTGTGAATCTAAAATCCTCTAACAAGGTATTCTTTAATCGGACTTATCTCCTAATAGAGATTGAGATTCCTAACAAGATCTGTTCTGGTAAAGAACATTGTAAGACCTTAACCGGTCTGGTTTCTATTCTGCAGATAGTGACTTGTGAGTTCCATCTCACCGTGGTTTTTCCCAGTTGGGTTTCCACATCAAATATCTTGTGTTATGGTTGTATTGCTTTTGTGGGTGACTGCTTTATTCACATTTTGGTTTGCATGTGTGATAACTGGTTTGACTGTTCGACTGCTTTACCGATTTATATGTAGACTATGTAAGTGTTTTAGTGCAGTGATTTTTGGCATACTAATTCACCCCCCCCCCTTAGTATTCATCAATTGGTATCAGAGCCCACCTTTCTATAAGTTTAACCACTTGGAAAGAGATATGGGGGAATACACCATGAGGGAACTTACTCAATGGCTCACTAAGTCTGAGCAAGCCTATGATGATCTTATGGTCAAATACAAGGCATCTCAAGCAAAAAGGAGAGAACATGCAGAAAGGCTGATGGAACTATCTGAAAGTAGTTCTGAAGATGAAGCTAACATGGAAGCCATGATTGCTGAAGTGAATAAGCTGAATGATTTAGTCAAGAGCTTGAGAACCGGTGAAAAGTTGAATATCAGGTAAAGGATAGAGATCATGAGATCTCCAAGTTGAAACAAGAGATTAGTGCACTGATTGCTTGCCTTCATGAGAATAGAATGGAAAAGGAAGACATGCAAGGAGAACTGAACATTACCATCTCTAAAAATGCAAGTCTAATGGAGACAAACACTGCTATTTCCAAAGAACTCTTTGAGTCAAAGGAAATACTGGCTAAGTTTGGCAAAAGTACTGTCAAGCTAGAGCAAAAGCTTGAGTCATCTAGACCAGCAAATAATACCAATGGTCTTGGTTTCTCTGGACATGAGGTAGGAGAATCCTCAGGAACAAATGCTAAAGCATCAAAGAAGCAACCCACACTCAAAGGAAAAGGTAAGCAAAAGTTCAAACCTATTTGCTTTAACTGTCTTAAAGAAGGACACACTGCCAATGTATGTAGGAGCAAAGCCTACAATAATTTTCCTTATTTAATCAACAATGTACCTAGATCCAATAAGTTCAATGGTCATTGTTATGCATGCAACAAGTTTGAGCATAGAGCATTTGAATGCAGGTTTGTGATGGATAACACTGGAAGATATCCTCAGAGGACCCAAGGAACTAGTCCTGAACCTTTTGTGAACTGGAACCACAACTGGTTTAATGTCTTCAATCATCAGTCGAGAAGCGGTGGTCATCAAGCGACAACTAGTTGGAGAGAAAATTGTATGATCTGTCATGGTCATGGTCACACGGCTGCAACATGCAGAAGGAAGAATGGAAACATGTACAATGGACCCTGGAGAGCACTTGGACTTGTTTGCTATCACTGCAACAAACCGGGTCACATTGCAAGATTCTGTAGAAGCAGAAAAAGTATATCTGATGATATACTGATCACTCAGGAAGGAGAAATTGATGTTGAATAAGTTCAAGGGGACATGAAGAAAACCTGGAGGAAGAAACCAACAATGTTGGAAGAGGAACCGATTTCTGCACCTAGTGTAGAAATATTGGAACTGGCAAACTAAGCCTCAAAGGCTTAGGGGGAGAAAATGGTGAAATGCTTTCAAACCCCCGGTTTACACCAGTAAAAGACCTTAACTAGTATGTGATACCTATCACTTGGTAGAAGACCGAAAATGGTAAAAAGGCAAATTAGGGTTTATGCCCTAATAGAGGAGCATTAATGGTGGTAGGTGAGAGACATGTATAAAAGCATTTTTCAAATCATTTCTCACTGTCTGATTTCAAGAAAAGAGAAGTTTTCAAGTGCAGAGCGAAGAAAAGGCGATTTGAGCTTAGATTTCAAGAAATTGAATAATCTTGAAAGAAATTCAAATCCAGTTTGCAAGCGGTAGTGGAGAACACAAAGCGGTGATTTGCAAACCGACGAAGAGTGGAGTGAAGCAGAATTAGGAAGCCCTAAATTCACATTTGAAAGGTATTTTTGTGTTCTTGAAATACTCTACAATGGCTTCCGCATCTCATACCAGTTTGAGTACATCCATAGAGTCAGAAAGTTTTATTCAGAGGAAGTCCAAATATAATGCTTTATCACAAGTTCCGGCTAGAGTCATAGTTGAAGAGGGGATTTTTGATTTTATAGATTGCAAAATAGAAGATCTAGGGTCTTTAGCTATTCACACTCAGTTAGATCTATTTTACGGCAAGGACAAAAAGATCAAACCAGAGTTTAGTATTGTAGAGAAGAAGAAATTCCATAATGCTGTATATTTTCTAGAAGATTTTATGGAGGATCACATAAGGATCATTCTAAGCAGAGTCCATGGTGACAAGATGTACCTGGAGAGGATGCATGATATTACGCCTCAGGAAATTCATGCAGTAACCGGCTTTTGCAACATAGGGGAAGTGCCAACCCTGAGAAAGGTGAGCAAAACTAAAATAGCCAAGCTCATCGGTTCAACTAGTGACTCACGAGGCATGACAGTTAATCCTATCAAGGATGATCTAGTGAAATATGCCTGCATGGTGATAGGATACATAACGTTTTCAGCCAGTAGGATAAATTCTGTATCAGCTGGAGCGATAAATACCGCTTACCGGATGATAAAAGAGGATGCATCTTTTGACTTATGCACTGATATGTAGAGACAACTCCTATTGAATCTTAAGGCAATCAAGCAGGACAATTCACTGAGGTTTAAGTTTGGACAACTACTGGTAGGGTTGTTCTTCTATTTACAAGGCTACTTTCCTGGAGTAGGAGATGTCCAGTGGTCTCCTGACCAACCAGTAACCAAGTAGATAAAGGAAAGCATACAAGCCATTGGAATCGGCTACCCTAAAGTACTGAAAAAATATTTTGATGAGTTCAGAAGAAAGATGAGTCAGAGGGTAAGAATCTTAGGTGATATAGTGAAGAAATATGAAGATGACATCTGTTTCACTATTCAGGTGGACAAATGTTTAATGGAGGCTATTGAGCCTAGAGTGGAGGAAGTGGAGCCAATGGGCTATGAGGTTATGTATGACATGCTGGAAGGGTATGCCTCAACCCTTATTACCTCGCCTCTTGATCCAAAGGCTAAGAGGACCGAAACCTACTTGGAGAGGATTGCACTGGTTGAAGAACCATCGGTAAAGAAAGGAAAATAATCGGTAGCAAAGAAAGCCAAGGCAGTGCCTGCAGTATCGACACCGGCTACCACTACAACTCCAAGAGTGACCAAGCAGTCATCGGCGAAGAAGAAACCAGAGCTAACACCGACAAAAGTCTTTGAAAGAAAGAGGAAGACTAAGACAAATGAACCGGACTCCAAAGAAACCGAGTCTGATGAAAAGCCAAATAAGGCCAGATAGACAAAGAAGATGAAGAAGAATGAACCAACAGTATCCGCACTGGTAAATATTGATATCTCCTCATACAAATCTTTGACACATTGTCAAAGAACAGTAAAGAATATTAGGAGAAAATTACTTCATGATTTAGTAGATTATTATGATGATTTTAATAGTGAGGAGAAAGATGAAGTACTACAGGAAATCATTCTTTATTTGTGTAAAAATGACTAGTCACCTTCAGAGATTAAATCTTAGACACCAGATTCATTATTTAAAGCATTAGATAATAAATGGCGCATTGCCATTGAAAAAGAATAGGAAATTAGGGAGAAAGTCTTTGCATAGTACTTTCCTGACCTCTCAAATTCAGAATTATTTGATGTCCTAGATCAAAATAAAGGTCTCTTCTTCATAAGGAGAAGAAGACTCTGGTTGTTGGAGGGGAGAATTGATGATGTTGAAAAAGATAATCATCAGCATATGGCTCATGCTATCAACTCTCACAAAGCATGAATGGCCAACCTCCAAGCGGAAAATGAACCGGTTATTTCCAAACCAGATGAGGTTTTTGATGAGGAAGGAAACCTGGTGGAAGAACCAATCAACACTATGGATGTCGATGCCCTGGATGTAGAAGATGTCACTCAGGACATACCTTCTAAGGGAACTAAATAGGGGCAACAAGCCGAACAGGGTGGTGAACAGGCTGAGGACACACAACAAGTAGAAAAGTAACAGGAAGAGAAAAAGAAGAGGGATGAAGATGAGAAAAAGAAGAAAGAGGAAGAGAAGAGAAAAGAGGAAGAGGAGAAACGAAAAGATGAAGAAAAGAAGAAGCAAGAAGATGATAGGAAAAAGAAAGAAGAAGAGGATAAAGAAGAAAAGAAAAAGAAGGAAGAAGAAGAGAAGAAGAAGAAGGAAGAGGAAGAGAAGAAGAAGAAGGAAGCGAAAGAGAAGAAGAAGAAGGAAGAGGAAGAACAAAAGAAGAAGGAAGAGGAAGCACAGAAGAAGAAGGAAGAGGAAGCAAAGAAGAAGGCAGAAGTAGAGCAAAAGTAGAAAGAAGAGGAAGACAAGAAGAAGATGGAAGAGGAAGACAAGAAAAAGAGAGAAGAGAAAAGAAAGAAGAGAAGGAGAGGAAAAAGAAGGAAGAAGCAGACAAGACAGCTGAAGCAATGAAGAGCACACAGATGGAGACTCCTAAGGCAACCGGGAGCCAAGCCAAACTGGCTGCTATCTTGAGTCCTATTGATCTCCAATCTGCAAGTGAGTCTGAGCTTATGCAGAGCATCAAGGTTTCCCAAGAGCGCCTTGAAGTCATTTGTAGAAAAAGGGAACAAGATATAATTCAGGCAGCTGTAGACACCCTTACCGGTTTAATCCCCGGTACTAATCTTCTGGACACTGAATCATCACTAGCACAACTCAAACTACTATGTACTATAGTGGATGATTAGGTGCAGAGTCTGGAAGAAGCAATAGAGGCAAATGTAAAGAAAGAGCACCAAAAGGGTTTGAATGTTGCTCTAGTGAAAAAGATGAATGAGCTTAGGACTGAACTGCTGAAAGATCAAAAGGACATAAGGAATGCCTTGGATGAGGGAAACTTGCTACTCAGCAAAATCTGTCAACCTCATATGTTCTGTGATGATGTGCTAGCCAAGAAGCAAAAGCTTCAAATAGACTTACAGTCCTACTTGGGCATATTTAAGACACCTTATGATTCCTTTGCAGCATATGGGCAAACCGTTCACCAGTTCCAGATCCAGTCAACCAAGATGGAGCAAGAGATCAGTACATGGTCTAGGGATTTGTAGGAGCTTCAACTGGTATTACTTCCACGACTGTAAATTCTTCAGAAGTGTTATTTGAACCTGGATGCCCTGACAGTCACACAGGAACTGAGCACAATAGATGCCATGGAGGAATAGGTATCCCAGATGCTGATAGAGAAGGAAGTGGCAACCTCCCTACTTGAGTCCTGGTCTCTATCCATGAAACAATTTTTGCAGGACTATAAATCGGTTTTTGACAAGTATTATTCATTATTGTCATAAACTCTTTTATATATATATGGAAACAGGGTTATTCAATTGTACTTTGTCATTGTTGGCAAAGGGGGAGAAGTGTCTGGTTTTTGGTTTTAAAATTTTGATCTTCTGACATAGGGGGAGAAGTATCTAGTTTTGACATTTTGATATATGCTATATGCTTTGATGATTATGCTCTATATGCAAAATTTCTATACACTATGTTGATTAAGGGATAGTGTATATGCTTAGGGGGAGCAATTTTGTTAATGGCAAGTTTTTGTTGTAAAACACTTAGATGTCAAAATTTTATTTTCCTAAGTGTTGCCATCAATGCCAAAGGGGGAGATTGTTGGCATTTTTGTTTATTTATGTTGTGATTGTCATTGATGGACACACACTTGTATTGAGATCCCCTTTATATGTATGAGCTCAAGCTCGACCGATATTTGTTCCAACCGGTATGTTTTATACTAGTCTTTAGACTAGTGGTGATTTTGCAGAATGTGTTTCCCGGTTTGAAGGGACATGTCGACCCCAAGTGGTTCGTAGAGCCCAAGCGGTATGAGGGAGCAAAGCGGCACAACACATTCTTACCAGTCTTCATTTTTGTCAAACTGACAACCGGTATTTTGTATGAATCGGTAATACTCTATGATGAGTTACCAACTGGCATTTTGTGATGAGTTACCAATCCACCGATTGTTTGACAGTGTCGACACATTGACGGTGCTTTTTGTGTCATGTTACTGAGTATGTCTAGATTCATTGAACCTAGGAAATTGTAATGTAATCCTATTGGACTGACATGAAATCAGATTCCTTTAAAAGGACATCATGTCTAGGGTTTTAAGTTGTTGCTGAAAGGGTTAATGTCATGCTAGGGTTTAAGGTGGAAGTTAAGAACGATCTTATTTGAGAAGATCAAGTTGTAACTGTGTGAGAGAGAGAAGACTGAAGTAATGGTAGAATGCATTAGCTGTGAGCAATACTGGATCTAACCAAGCAGTTTGTACTATTAGATAGATCAAACACTTGTTGATTACTCACATTTTTGACAAGTCTTTAGCCCTTAACCGAGTAGGCCTCAAAGCCTTTGTAAAATCCTCTAACAAGGTGGTTCACACTTGTGAATCTAAAATCCTCTAACAAGGTAGTCTTTAATCGGACTTATCTCCTAATAGAGATTGAGATTCCTAACAAGATCTGTTCTGGTAAAGAACATTGTAAGACCTTAACCGGTTTGACCTTAACCAGTCTCGTTTTTATTCTGCTGATAGTGACTTGTGAGTTCCATCTCATCATGGTTTTTCCCAGTTGGGTTTCCACATCAAATATCTTGTGTTATGGTTGTATTGCTTTTGTGGGTGAATGCTTTATTCGCATTTTGGTTTGCATGTGTGATAACCGCTTTGACTATTAGACTGCTTTACCGGTTTATCTCTAAACTGTGTAAGTGTTTTAGTGCAGTGATTTTTGGCATACTAATTCACCCCCCCCCCCTCTTAGTATTCATCAACAGTCATCCATAATCATATTGAACATGAAGATGTGGTATGTCGACTCTTCCCATACCCACTGAGAGACAATGAGTACAATTGGTATCTAACACTACCTTCCAACTTTGTTACCAGCTGAAATATTCTGAAAAAAGCTCTCATTGTCCAATTTCGGGTATACGTAGATCCAACAACCTTGTATCATCAGTTTACCTCATTGAGGAAGTTTCCAAACAAAACCTTGACTACTTTCAATATGAGCTTCCAAAGGGTGTGCAAAAGGTTGCAAGACCCTTATCAAATTGCACAACCAGTAGCCATTGAAGCTTATTTTAGGGACATTGACCCTTGAAGTACGATTTTTATCAAACAAACTGTAGTTGCACCAAAAAGAGATACTCTGGGCAAAAGTCTATTCTTTGGCCATAAAAATGAACCAAGAATTGAATCAGACTCCTGGAGGGATCAAACATAACCTTCCTATTGGCATGAATTATGAAAATTACAATCAGCTACTAGGAGTAGCATCATCAACGCCAATCGAAGCATGGACAATGAATCCCATTCCGTTATACCAAACTCAACCAATAGCAAATTAATAAATGGTGACTCAACCTTTACAATGGACCAATCCCAATGCTACTACTTCCCAGGATCACATCAATGATCAAACCCATGGGATGACACAACAATACAACGCTCCTAATTCAACAGTGACAAACCAAGAAGCAACCTCAGTACCTACCAATCAAGGCTCACACCTCTCCTCAGAAGTGGAAGCATTGAAGAAAATTCTTACCCAAGTTACTTTTGACTTGAACCAAATGAAGATGAATCCTCAAGGAGGGTATAACCAATCTTAGTCATACAACAACCAGCATGGGTATCAAAATCAGAACCAAAACCAAAGATATAACCCCAAACCTTATAGTAAACAATGGAACACCGGTCCAAATAATGGGGGTGTCAACCATGACCATTATGATGCAAGGGATAATACTAACATACACAAATTGTTAATATGATTGACATGAATTTGATGACCAATTGGTGTAGGTTACACGACACAATCTTGCATTCAAAAGTCAACTATACTGAAATGTGGAAGATGATTAGGATTTCCCAAGATGATTCATAGCCAAAAGGATGTACCACCGAGAAACCTGATAAGGTTAACATTGCTATGATGGTTGATGCATTCCTATTTAGAGAATTTGAAGCAGAGACAAAGGGTGAGGCACAACTCTATGATGCGCAAGCTTTTCAGAATTCAAGAAACACTTACAATCTGAGAAGTCAAGCAAAAGGACCATTTTCTACACCTATACCTCCGAAGGACAGGAAAGTTCCGCTAGACCCTACTGCAAGCACTAATCCTCTGCCACCTTAGGCCTTCCAAGGAGCGTGTTCCAAAATCATACAAGGTCAAGAGTACCTCATGAAGAAATCATATGATGTTACAAGAGAAATAAAAAACACTACTACCACAATGTCTCTAATGGAGGTGTTGTGGAATTTCCCCAAACAAAAGGAAGCCATCCTCAAAAGACTCGGTCAGTTGGAATCCGAAAGTAATGAAGTCAAGATGGCATGGATAGAAGAAATTGATGCTATTCATCTTGATGCAACTGAAAACTCACCGTTCTTCTTAAGTATAAATATTTTTGGGAAGAACTTACACAACTGTTTGGTAGACTCAAGTGCATCTGAGAATGTGATGCCTTACTATATTTGTCAGAAATTGGGTCTTAACCCAATTTGTACCAACAAGAAAGTAGTGCAGCTAGACAAAACTGAGGTCAATATAATTGGGGAATTGAAAAATGTATACATCCAGCTAGGCACAAACCTATGGGTATACTGCTATATCAACATTCAAATTGTTGACTTACTTGAAGTATACATGATTCTTCTCAGTAGGGACTGGTCAAAGACTTTGGGAGGTTACTTTTCCACATGTTTTACATACTTATGGCTTTCATGGAAAGGGGTCAGTAATCAGATACATATTGACAGCGAGCCAAGGTTAAAGAAGCTAGTCAATGATTATGGAGCTACTAATGAGGTGGAATATATTTAAGTCCAGGGGTTTAGAAAGAATGAAATCTTAAAATTCACTACACCTCCAACTTCTATGCCTCAACAAGTGGCTACTCCTGATCATTTAGGGAGGATTGCAAACTTTATTGCAAGAATGAGACAAGGGATGCATCTATTAGGAGATGATCTATGCTTGGAGGATTTACTACTATCGCAATGATGCATGATTCATCACAAAGAACACTTAGAAGTAGCATGCATCCCATGTAGAAACAAAGTTACAAAATTGATGAGCCCTTATCTTGATGAAGAAATTGACTATGATACCGCACCTAAGGAAAGTGAAGAGTTGGATTCCAAATCAGTAATTCTTTAGCAAGAGGAATCTAAAGTAGAGGATCCTAAGTGGGAGGAAGATGAGAAAACCATTAATCAAATACAACCTCCTACAAAACCTCCACTTTAGTAGCCCATTCCTACTATGAGTGAAATTCTCCCAGAGATACAGATGATAAATAATGATGAACAACAGATACCCCAACCGGTACTAAGAGGGGGGGGTGAATCAGTATAGATAAAAATTTCTTAACAACTTATCTAGTTGAAGCAATACCAACTGGTTGTCATCATTATTGAACTTAACCACGACAATACTAGCTAAACACAGTAAGACACTAGACATAATAAACTAATAAGTCTGAATACTTCAAATACAATCAATACATGACATCAACTTCACCCATAAACATATGCATGTGATATGCAAGTAATACCATAACCTATTAACTCTGCATGGATAATCTTTCAACCAAATAATTCTAAAAACATCACATGGAAAATGCATAACACATAACACACAGATTTTTCACGTGGAAACCCAAATGGGACAAACCACAGTCGGGAAGAATACCCACAATCTTGTTTTGAACTCTTTTGAAGCTCGCCCTGTTAGGAGCCTAGTCCGGTTAAAGACTTTACAATAGGTTTAGCTAGGAACCGATCCTGTTAAAGATCACCCGGTTAAGGGATGACTATATACCCTGTTAAAGGTTACCTCACTAGAGGATTTGAAGAACTCAATGATCTTGAGCCACCTGGTTACAGGTTTTACAATAAGCCTATTTAAGCTACCCATTAAAGAGATTTTCCAACTGTTGAAATGATTAGAAGACAACGGGTAAAACTCTAATATGATAATAGCACTACATGCCAAGGTAGATCCTTTTCATATCCTCTACTCTGCAATCACACTCTACAATTTCCCTCTTACTGGTCTGGCAAGTATCAAGTATCTCTTCACTTGAATACACACACAACATCTGTTAGCAACTTTACAACAACAAACATCATCAACCTTATAGGTAACAGATAGGTCAGTAGCATAAACCCTAAACCCTAAGAATCTTAGGTTTACAACACAGGTGGTCCAATCCTGACCATCCAAACATATTTCATAGAGCATTACAATTTCAAACAGATCACAAGACAATCTATGTCATTCATTCATCACCACACATGGGAATCAGTAACCCATCACGCTCTCTTCTCATACCGCTAAGGAGAATGATCATTCCCGAGGTAGACTTTAAACGTGGTTGATCTTCTCATGCAAAATCCTTAAGAAAATCCTTCACATGCACAAAGCTGACGTGGCACCTCGATCTCATTCAAATCTCTTAGCTAGGTCATCACAGAGTATCATCGGTTGCATCGCACAAGCTGGATCACCAAACCGATAACCCTAGAGCTGAGACTACGAATCAGTAATCATACTTAATGAAACCTCGACACCAGTTCACTGAATCTCCTCATACCTCTTCATACCAGTTCACTTGAATTTATTGACATCAATGACAACACACATTATCATCATATCAACATGTTGGTTCATCATATGCCAATGATATCGAACAATCTCCCCCTTTTGCATTGATGGCAACACTTAGTGTAACATTGCAACTATAAACATCATAGACCAGTGTATCTTCATCATCAAATGTCTTCTCCCCATACATCAAATATCTTCTCCCCCTTTGATAGCAATGCCAAAGTGGAGGCATAAGCTTCCAAAGTCTACTATGTTGCTCCCTCTAAGGAGTAGCATCCTTCAACACATCAATCTCGAAAGATTTGTCATTGTAGTACTTGACAGATGCGGAGCACACATCTTTTAGTTGACTTCATGAAGGGGAAGAACCCCTAATTCACCTCTCAAATAGGTAAATATAGTCTTTGTTAAGGGCTTAGTGAATATGTCTACCAGATACTCCTTACTAGAAATGTTTTATAGTACAACCTCCTTATTCTGCACTTTCTCTCTCAAGAAATGATATTTAAGATCAATGTGATTAGTTCTAGCATGCAATACCAGATTCTTGGAAATATTTATTGCACTTGTGTTATCACAAAAAATGTTCACCGGTTCAGATACAGGTACCTTGAAACCTTCCAATACATGCTTCATCCAAATTGCTTGAGTGCAGTTCATAAATGTTGCCACATATTCTACTTCAACTATAGATTGAGAGGTATAGCTCTGCTTCTTAGTTGTCCATGATACTAATCTTCCACCAAGAAAGAACACTCCGCCGGTTGTGCTCTTCCGGTCAGCCACATTACCTACCCAATCAGCATCGGTATATACTTTGAGATTATAGTCACCATTATATGGATACCACAAGCCATAATCAACAGTTCCTTTCAAATATCTAAGAATCCTTTTCATAGCTACCAAGTCGGATTCTCTCAGACATTTCTAAAAAATGAGCTACTATGCCTATTGCATGAGCAATATCTGGTCTACTGTGCACCATATAGTGCAGGTTATCAATCATTGACCGATACTCCTTTTCATTTACCAATGCTAAATCATCTTCCTTGGTTAGTTTGTAGCCAGTTACCATAGGTGTACCAATAGGTTTCCTTTCCTCCATGCCAAAAGTCTTCAATACCTCTTTGAAATACGTAGAGTGGGTAATAAAGATACCCTCTTTCATTTACTAAATCTGTAAACCAATGAAGAATTTTATCTCTCCTATTAAAGACATCTCAAATTCTTTCTTCATTTCATCTGCAAACGCATGACTCATTTTATCATCTCCTCCAAAGATTATGTCATCCATAAATACTTCATAGATCAGAATCTGATCACCTTCTGATTTCAAGTAGATGTTATCTTCACTCATTCTCTGAAATCCAATCTTCATAAGATGAGAGTGTAGTCTTTCATAGCATGCCCTAGGTGCTTGTTTCAGTCCATACAGGGCTTTGTGTAATCTACACACCATGTCACAGTCTTCTAATAAGGAAAACCCTTCGGGCTGCTCTATATACACTTCTTCTTCTAGGATTTCATTCAGAAAAGAAGACTTCACATCCATCTGATAAACCTTAAATCCCTTAAATGCTGCAAATGCAAGTAGCATTCAAACACCTTCTAGTCTAGCCATAGGAGCAAAGGTTTCTCCATAGTCTTCTCCCTCCTCCTGAGCGTATCCCTTGCATACAAGCCTAGCCTTGTTCCTGACAACTGTGCCTTCTTCATTCAACTTATTCCTGAAGATGCATTTGGTACCTATGACATTTTTATGTTTGGGTCTGGACACCAAAGATCATGTTGCATTCTTTTCTATCTGATCTAGCTCCTCTTCCATTGCTTTAATCCAGTCTTCATCTGTAAGAGCTTCTTTGGAATTCTTGGGTTCAAATTCAGAAATCATGAAGGAGTTCTCCTTCACTTTTGTTCTAGTGAGCATCCCTACATCTTTATCTCCTATGATTTGCTTTGGATCATGATGCAGCTTCACATATCTTGGAATGATTCTAGTCTAGTCTGCTAGCTTTTCTTTCTCTTCTTCACTAACTTCTTCTTCTTCTCTCACTGCAGCTTCTATTGGTACAAGAACACTGAGATCTTAACAAGTTTCTTTCTTAACTAGTTCCCAGAAGGCTATGACTGGTTCATCTTCTACTTCTTCGCTGCATGTTTCCTCAGGTTCCTCAAGGGATTCATCAACCCTGACATTGATACTTTCAATAATCTTCTATATTCTATTGTTGTAGCACTTGAGAGCTTTGCTCTTAGTGGAATATCCTAGAAATATTCCTTCATCACATTTTGCATCAAATTTTCTCAAATTCTCACCTCTCTTGATATAGCACTTACTACCAAACACTTTAAAGTAACTCACAGTGGGAGTTTTCCCGGTCCAATACTCATTAGAGGTTTTATCTTTGCCTTTCTAGACTAGTACCCAGTTCATAGTATAGACTGTTGTGCTCACTGCTTCCCTCCAAAAAGTGTGAGCAAGTTTTCCTTGAATCAGCATTGTTCTAGTCGCTTCAACTACAGTCCTATTATTTCTTTCTGCTATGCCATTCTGTTGTGGTATCCTTGGAGTAGACAACTGTCTCTTGACACTGTTATCTTCACAGTACTTATTGAATTCATCAAAAGTGGATTCTCCTCCTTGATAAGTTCTTAGGTACTTTATCTTTTTACCACTTTCTTTCTCTACTAATGCTTTGAAAGCTTTGAACTTTCCAAATGCTTCAGACTTGTCTTTCAAGAATGTGACCCACATCATTCTTGAGTGGTCATCCATACAAATTATAAAATACCCATCTCCCTGAATACTTCTAGTTTTCATAGGACCACGTAAATCAGTGTGCACAAGGTCAAGTAAATGCTATGCTGAGAAAGACTTACCTTTAAAAGTTGAGGGAGAGATCTTCCCAAGTTGACATTCTCTGCACAAAGAATTCTCAGGTTTGTTCAGCAAAGGTAATCCTCTTACCGCCTTGATCTTTCCGACTTTAATAATGTTGTCAAAGTTCATATGACAGAGTCTCCTATGCCATATCCAACTATCATCAAACTTAGCCATTAGACACCGACTTATCTTGGCATTCAACTGAAATAGGTTACCTTTGGTTTTCTTACTAATCACAATAAATTCACCACTCTTCCCAATTATACTGCAAACTCCACCTTTGAATTCTAGAACTAGTCCTTTGTCATTCAATTGAGCAACACTCAATAGGTTACGCTTAAGACCTTCTACCCAATAGAAATCATCTACATTGCTCTTTCCATTCAGTGAGATGGATCCTTTACCTTTTACCAAGCATGGTGCATCATTGCCAAATCTGACAACACCTCCATCATATTCCTCCAGAGACAGAAACTTTCTCCGATCGCCAGTCATATGGTGAGAACAACCACTATCAATTATCCACTCATTGGATTTGTCAATGCGAGAAACAAGAGATTTCTTGTTGGACACTTATTCCTTTACTACTACAAATACCAGGTCTTCATTTTATTCATCCTCTGATTCTTCATCAGTAGTACCTTCATCGACAGCAACTCGACAATTTCTTCTGTTTCCTCCTTTATACTTTCTGAACCTCTCCGGTTTATTCTTATTTTCATTGTTAGGGCAATTAAGAGCTATATGTCCTATCTTGTTGCAGGAAAAACATTTCAAAGGAAGTTTACCTCTATACTTCCCAGTTCCCTTCAGAAGTCTTTTGACAAGAAGAGCTTCAAACTCCATCATAATCTCTTCATCATTCATATCTCTGCATTTTCTGGATTCATAACTGGTACTAGTTTCTTTTCCTTTTCTAAATGGTACAGTAGATTCTTTAAAGGTTGACTCAGTCTTCTGAACACTACCATCATAGCTATTCAACTCATATGCAGTTAACTTTGCAATAATAGAATATAAGGATACCTTGGTTATATCAATAGACCTCACTTCTTGGATAGCAGCAACTCTGATTGCATAAATTGGTAATAATTATCCAAGGACTTTACTAACAATAGTGGTATCATCAATAGTTCCACCAATGCTTTTGATATCACCAACCACAGTCTTATCCTAATGCCATACTGCTGAATGGTTTCACCTTCAACCATCCTCATATCCTCAAATCCACCTCTAAGGCTTTCTTCCTTAGCTTGCTTTACATGCTCATCACCACTATAGATGTTTTCCAGTGCATCCCATACCTCCTTTGGTGTGTCCTTGTCTTGAACATCAATAAATTCAATATCTAACAGGCTACTAATAAGAGCTTCCATAACTTGCCCATTTTCCTGGATTTCTCTTTTCTGATAATCAGTCAGGCTACCAGTGGGAGTCACAAAGGCATTCTCAACATATCTCCAGTATTGAGCACCCATACTCTTGATTTAAATCTTCATTTTGTCCTTCCATATCTTAAATTTATCTCTATTGAACTTAGGACCTTCCCTCTTCATCATTACAGCAAGATCTTTTACCTCAAGAGGTTAAGCTTATATTATCAAGGACCTGGAGGCGCTCTGATACCAATTGATAAATAATGATGAACAATAGATACCCCAACCGGTATGAGAGGGGGCGTGAATCAGTACAGATAAAATATTCTTAACAACTTATCTATTTGAAGCAATACCAACTGGTTGTCATCATTACTGAACTTAACCATGACAATACCGGTTAAACAAAGTAAGACACCAGACACCATAAACTAATAAGTCCGAATACTTCAAATATGATCAATACACGACATAAACTTCACCCATAAATATACACATGTGATATGAAAGTAATACCATAACCTATTAACTCTGCATGGATAATCTTTCAACCAAATAATTCAGAGACATCACATGAAAAATGCATAACACATAACACACAGATTTTTCACATGGAATTCCAAATGGGAAAAACCACAGTGGGGATGAATACCCACAAGCTTGTTTTGAACTCTTTTGCAGCTCACCTTGTAAGGAGCCTAGTCCGGTTAAAGACTTTACAATAGGTTCTGCTAGGAACCGATCCTTTTAAAGATCACCCGGTTAAGGGATGGCTATATACCCTGTTAAAGGTTGAAACCCTGTTAAAGGTTACCTCGCTAGAGGATTTGAAGAGCTCAATGATCTTGAGTCACCTAGTTATAGGTTTTACAATAAGCCTATTAAAGCTACCCAGTAAAGGGATTTTCCAACTGTTGAAATGATTAGAGGACAACAAGTAAAAATACGATCTGATAATAGCACTACATGCCAAGGTAGATCCTTTTCATATCCTCTACTTCGCAATCACACTCTGCAATTTCCCTCTTACTGGTCTGGCAAGTATCAAGTATCTATTCACTCGGATACACACACAAAATTTTCCAACAACTTTACAACAACAAAAATCATCGACCTTATAGGTAATAGATAGGTCGGTAGCATAAACCCTAAACCCTAAGCATCTTAGGTTTACAACACAGGCGGTCCAATCTTGACCATCCAAACATATTGTATAAAGCATTGCAATTTCAAACAGATCACAAGGCAATATGCATCATTCATTCATCACCAACATGGGAATCAGTAACCCATCATGCTCTCTTCTCATACCTCTAAGGAGAATGATCATTCCCGAGGTAGACTTCAAATGCGGTCGATCTTCTCATGCAAGATCCTTAAGAAAATCCTTCACATGCACAAAGCTGACGTGGCACCTCGATCTCATTCACATCTCTTAGCTAACTCATCATAGAGTATCATCAGTTGTATCGCACAAGCTGGATCGCCAAATTGATAACCCTAGAGCTGAGACTACCAACCAGTAATCACACTTAGTGAAACCCCAACACTGATTCACTGAATCTCCTCATACCTCTTCATACCGGTTCACTTGAATTTATTGACATCAATGAAAACACACATTATCATCATATCAACATGTCAGTTCATCATATGCCAATCATATCCAACAACAGAGGCCAGTGGTAGAACAAGTTCAGATCAGCACTAATGTTGTCCCTAAAGAACAACAACTAGAGTCAAAGGTGGCACAAACCCCAATAACCACTGGACCTAAACATAAGAGTATTAAGAAAATCAAAGATGAGATCTAGCTCCTACAATTTGATGGGTCTAGATCCAAACAAGGGAGTAGAGTAGGAGTGGAGTTAACTGATCCTTAAGGGAAATCTTTCCTAGCTTCTTTTCAATTCCAATTCCCTTGTACGAATAATATGACAAAATATGAAGCATTAATCAGAGGACTCCTTTTTTCCCTCAAGAAAGGTGCTAAATGTTTGAAGGTATAGGGAGATTTAGAGTTGGTGGTTAAACAAGTAAGGAGTCAATATGCATGTCATGACAAAAGGCTCAGAACATACCAAAACTATGTGTGGGGACTAATTGAGGATTTTGATGCCTTTCACATCCAATTGGTACCCCATAAAATAAATGGCATCTCAGATGCATTGGCTATTGTTTCAAGTATGTTGGAGCTTGTGAGTCAGTCTCCACTTAAGAGATTTTCTATAGAATTGGTTTTGACCCCTATTGTACCCAACAACATTACTCACTTTCAATTCTTTGAGGATGATAGACATATTTTATTTTTCCTTGCTAATTCCAGTGCCTTTGAAGATCAAATTACAGATGAAGATGATAGACCAGATGCTGTTGATTAGGGAGTTGAAGATGAGATTGTCAACCTTCCAATAAATATTATCCCGAAGGGTATGGTAACCTTAGAACGCCTTTTTGATTCAGACCCCAGGGTGAAGGAAAGGTTGACCATTGACATAGGTGCAGGAAAGTATGAACCACATAACATTGGTCAAAAAGATCAAGAAAGGATAGTATACATTGTGAAGATTTGCACTCCCATTGAGAGGGAGAAAATCTTAGAAATCCTAAAATAGTTTATTGATGTAATAGCTTGGGGCTATGAGGACTTAAAAACTTTTGATACATCTATTATCACACATGTCATACCTCTAAAGATCAACACCAAGCCATTCAGATAGAAGTAGCGACCAGTTAATTCACTAATTGAACCCCTCATTTTCAAAGAGGTCCAGAAGCTACTCACTGCTAGGATTATCCTCCCCATTCTCCACTCCACCAGGGTGGCTAATCTAGTGTCGGTATGAAAAAAGAAAGGAGAGATGAGATTATGCATTGACTTCTAAAATCTCAATAAGACATCAGAAAAGGACAACTATCCCCTACCTTCTTTGGATGAGGTATTGCAAATTGTAAATGGTTCTCAAATGATATCTTTCCTTGATGGCTATTCTGTGTACAACTAAGTGTTGGTCAACTATGAAGATGACATGAAGACTACATTCACCACCAAGTGGGGTACCTATGCATACCGCTAGATTCCATTTGGATTGATCAACGCTGGCACAACCTTCCAAAGAGCCATTAATATGGCTTTCAAGGATTTTATCGGCAAATGCATCATCATCTACATGGATGATCTCACTATATTCTCTAAAGATAGAAAAAATAATCCAAATCACCTATGCAAGATACTAGAAAGATGTCAAAAATATGGGATTTCTCTCAATCCCAATAAGTGTGTATTCAGGGTTGTTGAAGGGAAGCTCCTTGGTCACATGATTGCTAAAACGGGAATATCAATCAATCCAGACCAAGTGGAAGCACTGCTGAAATTGCAAATGTTAGTCAGTAAGAAGGAAATGAGATCTTTCTTTAGAAAGATTATTTTTGTAAGAAAATTCATCACTGAATTCGCAAAATTGTCAAACCGTTGAATGAGATGATGAAGAAAGGTTCCAAAGTAGAATGGAACACTGAATATAGGGAGTTGTTTTCTCAAATAAAGAAATCCATTTCCGAAGCTCCTATATTGACTAGTCCCGACTATACCTTACCATTCTACATCAGGAGTAAGATATATGCAATTGTGCTAGATCAAGCAGTAAAGTCATTACTGATACAATCAAAACTTGAAGAGTCATGGAAAATAGATGGCCATTTTGCAAGAGTTTGATTTGGAAATGCATCCCATGAAGTTAGTGAGAGGTCAAGGTCTATCATAGGCCATGGCAGTTGACACTCCTTACATCTAATGCAAACAATACACTTTGGAGTGATTCACTCAGGATCCTTGGTACACAGACTTGTTCTTTATTTTGTTAAACAATAGGTGTCCTAAGGGATTCACTTCCACACAAAGAAGAGCCTTGAGGCTCAAGAATTCCAACTACATGATTAAGGATTTGACACTATATAAAAAAAATATATGAAGGAATCTATCTTAGGTGTCTAGATCATCAAGAAGCCCATAAGATGATTGAGTAATTTCACGAGAAGTATGGTACGAGCCATGGGTCAATGGATGCAAAAGCACTCCAAATCCTAAAAGTAGGATATTATTTTCCTAGTATCTTCAAGGACACTCATGATCATGTGATGCATTGCCATACTATCAGACTGCAGCTTCTAGAGAGAGGAATCCAGCCATGCCTCTTCAGCCAGTATTTGAAGTTAGACCTTTTGATCAATGGGCACTTGATTTTGTTGGGGTAATTAACCCTAATTCATCTATAGGACACAAGTTCATTGAATTACCACAAATTACTTCACTCAATGGACAAAAGCCCAAGCATATAAGAATGCTATTGTAGAGACGGTTCTTAAGTTCCTTGAAGAACATATTGTCACCGGGTTTGGAATGCCTTTTTCTCTGGTATGTGACAACGATCCAACTTTTACTTCTACATAGTTAATGCAATGGTCGTATGAGTTTAAGGTAGTCCTCAAGTTTTCTTCTAATTATTATCCTTAGGAAAACAGAGTAGTTGAGTCCACTAATAAGAACACTTTTGATGTTATTAAAAAACGGCTTGAGAAAAACCCTAGAGACTGGAACAACCAATTGAAATATGCCCTTTGGGTTGACAGAATAAGAGTTAAGGCTGCTCTAGGGACTTCTCTATACTACCTTTTCTATGGCCAAAATCCGGTTTTCCCAGTCAATTTAAAAATCCCAGTCCTCCAACTAATGAAAGAACTTGAAATTGAGGACCAAGTAGAGGTTCATCTCCTGAAGCTGTTAAAACTTGATGAATAGAGGATGATTACCTTATAGCATTTTGCTAAGCATCAAGTTGTCATTAATCGATGGTTTGACAAAAGAGCCAAGGTGAAAGCCTTTTAGATCTCTGACTTAGTCCTTTTATGGGACAAAGTCAAGGAGAAGGGTGATCACCACAAATTCGAAAGACTATGGTTAGGTCTGTATCAAATTGTTGAGATTTTAGGAGAAAACACCTTTCAATTGAGCTTGTTAATTGGAGAACCTGTACCATTGCCTGTCAATGGTTAGTTACTCAAGCATTATTTTGATTAATCCAAAGTTAAGCTCGATCTATTGTATTATAATAGTTTAGTACTTTTTTTTTGTTGTTTTTGTTTTGTTTTGTTTTGTTTCATCTTGTTTGTCATTCTATCTCATTTGGGGAAGGTTATTTTACTCTCAAAGTTTTTGATATGGTAGATATTCTTTTCATATTGATGAGAAATTTTGGGAGACTTTGACTCTTAGCTCTTTATAAATTCATTATATTTTGACTAATTTCAAAATCCTTGCCTACATTCGTCCAAGGTGGTATATAATGGTTTAATGATGATTTGAGTTCTTGATATTCAATTGGTGAGAGCTAACCTGACTACTCAGCACCATCAATACATTAAAATACATCATGAAATATTTGAAGATGTCAGAGGAACTTGTTTCCAAGTGAAAAATCTGAAACCACGTTGTTTCATCTTGTCCACCATGGTCCCCAACCCAGTTCGAGAACTTCATTGTTTTAAAAGTTGCTTTAAGTTTAAAGCATAAAAGGTTTTATATTGAATAAAGTGATATCTGGAAAGAAAAAAAAAGAGAGAGAGAAAAGTAAGATGATTACTTGCTACAACTTATTTGGGTATTTCAAGTAATCTCCACCAAGGATATGGAGGCTTGGCTAGCAGTGGATCACTACTTGACAGGTACTAGAGGTATCTCTGTCGGGACTATGGATGTCTTGCTGGCATCAGAGCTATGCCCAAGATAACATTACACAAAACACAAGATTTTTTTTAACTCACATAGCTGGGGCACAATTTCCTTTGTCTATCTTCATGATAAAAAAGATGGGGTAATTAATCAAAACCACACACTTACAAGATGGCCTTCTTTAGTTTCTTACTTGATTGTTTTATCATTTTTTCACTCATACTTTCACTATTATGGATTGCATTGAATGATAGTAGCCTTGGAAGTCAGATGAACTAGAGATCTTGAATTTCTAAAATGCCTCGAACTAGTTTTCCCATAAATTCATCATTTTTTATGCCCTGCATATCTAGATTCATCATTTTTCTCAATTTGAAAATATCGGTCCCCCTTTTTGTTTTCTTTTTTTTCCTTTGTCTTTGTTTTGGTCCTTTGGGATTTTAGGCTTCTGAAACCCCAGAGTGCTCTTTTGGTTTCTTGGTTCTTTTTTTTTCTTGGGGATCTCAGAATCCTGAAGCTCTTTCTTTCTTTCTTTCTCTTTTTGTATTATTCAGAACTTCGGGTTACTGGAGTCTCGAAGTTTCCATTGTTTTCTTTTGTTTTCTACTCAAGACCTTAGAATCCTGAGATCCCAAAGTCTTGATTGTTCATTTTCTTTTTAAAGACTTGGGATCTTGGAACTCTAAAATCCTGAGTTCTTCATGTTTTTCCTTGGTTAATGGATTTTGGAAGCTCGGAACCCCGAGATCCCGAAGTCTGTTGGTCATTTTTGTCCTTCTGTCTCGAGATCTCAGAGTTTCAAAATCTCAGGTTCTCTGTCTTTGTGTTATTTTTTACCTTGGGATCCTAGAACCCCGAAGTCCCAAGGTGGTCTTTGTTCATACCTTTGTCAGAGCCTCGAGATCCTAAAACCTTGGAATCCCAAGTTTCTCTGCGTAGTTTTGTTGTTGACTTCGGGATTTCAGAGTCCCAAAATCCCAAAGTTGAGTGTGTTTAACAGAGTCGTATGGTCACATGAAGGGAGTATAGATAGGGTTAGAGGAGTTGTTTTAACTCATTTGTGCACTCGGTATTTGCAAAAAAAGAGCTCTCTTTCAACTATTTCCTCTCCCGTGGTGCACAAGTTTGTTGTCGACCATCCTTGTCTAGGTTGGTCTTTTGTTGTTTTTCTTGTTTATATTTTTCCTCGTTTTCCTAGTTTAGATTTAGAATAGATTTCCTTGTTTTAAATAAGAGTTGAATTTTTGCAACCCCTTGGGATTTTGGCCTAAATTTACCCAATTTGAGATCTCAGGATCTCGAAATCCTAAAGTTTTGATTCACTCAAACCTACCCAAGTTTATCCACTTCGGGATCCCGAAACCCCAAAATCCCGAAACCTATCTTACCAAAGAAACTTATCCCATCTCGAGAATTCGAAACCCCAGAATCCCAAAACTCTCTTTGGGTGCCCAAATTTTAAACTTGAGATCCTGGAACCCCAAAATCCTGAAAAACGGTCTTTACATGGTTTTAAGCACCCCAGAACCGCATAACCCCAGAGTTCTGAAATGCCCCCTTTTTGATAATTTTGACCACCTTGGAACCCCGGGACCCCAGAGTTCCAGAATCAATTGTCATAATTCCTTTTCTCACCTTGAGACCCTGAAATCCTGAAACCCCGAAGTAAGTCCTTGTTCCTATATTGTAAAAACAGGATCCCAAAATCCTAGAATTGCTTGTAAATGGTACTTTTACACCCATGAAATCCAAAATCCCAAAGTCTGTTGTATTTTTCTAAAATGAGTAAACTAATTATGTATCTTTTCTTGCAGAGTAAAATAGGCTTATGGAAGCATCTACATCCAATCAAAAGGAAACAAGGGATGAGATAAGGCTAGAGAAAAACACGCCTACAATGAAGTACCAGTACCAAGATCAAAACTTGGTGTCCAAGCTTGATAATGAGGTGTAGTGGGTGAATAATACTAATGTGGGTCACATTGAGATTGAAGACATCACAAAAAAAGTGGCATGAAATAACCTAGAAGAACCATACAGAAGGATTAAGAGATCCAAATTGGTTGAAGCTACAATCTTCCCACAAGCTATACAATCCCCTGAGCTAATCCTCACCATAGCTCGACATTATAATCAGGAAATTAGAAAGTGTGTAGATGCGGTGGGTAATTTGATAGTTGATCTATATCCCAAGATTATTGGGATGACATTTGATATCCTGGAAAGGGATGAAGTTCATCAAACTACAAAAGAAGAGGCAACCTCTATATTCCATAAGAATGCTTCTAATTACAAATGTCACATCAATGAAGCTTGGTTAGTAGAACGTAGAAAGACAGGTTTGAAGGTGACAAATATCCCGAGGGTAGATTTCAAGGATGCACCAAAGGATTTGGTGATTATGCGAAGTCGTGCCTTTGGTAAACCAGATTGTCAATATTTCCACCTATGGATGTTCCACTACATGCACACAATCCTAATAGTTAAAGAATATTTTGATTGGCTACAAATTATTTCTGATAATATTGATAAAAAACTAACTATAGTTCTATAAATCAGGAAGTTTTTCATGAATTTTTATGTCATATGGGTAGTAGATCGAGTTGGTAAATACTTGGGTTTGAATAAAGAAGGCAAATTGGGAGAAGAGTTGGGTCAGAACAAGGTTTAGGAACATTACACTCAATTACTCATCACACAAGCTAAGTTTCATTTGAAGAGGATAAATTACACATTCATATATGCAGGCATATGCAAACTAATAGGTGATGTAGGGTATAGAATTTCACCAAAGGCAATGAAAATGATCAAAGAATGGGGTTGTTGGTTCCTTCAAAATCAACGCTCTACTTACATAAGGGTAAGTGGATTTTCTGGAAGGACTTTCCTCCTTCCTAGGTTTTGTAGTAAAAAAATAATTATTCTTCAGTATACATGACAAATTGTAGGGTTGCAATCCATCTTAACCCTCAAGCACAAAACTAGGTCACCTTCCCCATTTCACTAGACTATTATTCTTGTCAGAATTTGCAAGAAGCTAAGGCAGCTGAACAAGTGTTGTAGGACCTTAGTTTAAAAGAAATGGATTATGCAAGAGAGAAATATGATCCTTTGGACAAACTAAAGCATATGATGCCCATTTCGTATACATGTCACCAACCAATTTTGGAGGATTTTGGGTAGACATTCAAGATAGTTTTGAGGCTCGTGAGAGAAGATACCACAGATTAACAATTCCTCATACTAGGAACCTCATACTAGGAACTTTAAAATAGAAACCAATATTCCTCAGGATCTTAGAGATGACGGGGAAATATTAGACCCAATTTACAAGGAAAAATAAATTGACAAGAGGCCACTCTCCCTTGTCCAGTGGTCAAACTAATAAATTTTTGATATATAAATAGTCTCAGAAAAGGTGATAGAAAGGACAAGGCAGTGGTTGGGTCCGAGGATTAGGCCAAGCATGAAACAAGAAAAGAAGAAAGGAAAAGTTACTGATAACCCTCAAACCAAAACAATCAAGGAGTATACTTGGAGGACGTGATCAAAATCAAGAAAAAATACTCCTATTGATCCTAAAACTGCTGCACCAATAGTTGATGATCAAGAGCTCATGAGGCAGTTGGATGCAAAAATGAAAGACTGTCAATTGCTTAAAACAATTGTCAAGCACATGATTACCATTGGACTATAAGCAGTCCCTCAAGCTTCTATTCATCCTATTGTTCCTACCATTGGAATGGCTCTAGGAGAGGGTACTAAACATACTGAAACCACTAAAGAACAAGTCCCTCCCATGACAAAGACACCAACACCCGCCCCTTTTCCAAAACAAGAATAGGTAATTATTCATAATGTTGAAACTAATTCTAACCAAGATGATGATCCTATTGCAGTGATTGCTCAAAATAAAAGGGGTGAAACAAAGCATAGGCAACCCAATATAACTCATACAACACCTAAGGATCAAGAAGAACCTGTGGAAGTACAGGTACAAATGATGGAGGAGGATGAACTAGATGAACAAGATGAAAGGATGGTTCTCACTCCTTAGGACCAGAAAAACCTACTAAGACAGTTAGAGGAAGGTGAGGAGAAAAAAAAAGATGAATCGGAAAGGGTGTTTGGAGAGGAAGTTATTGAGATTTTGGAGGAGTTGGTTAAACAACAACAACTAACTCTTGATTAGGTTCTTCAAGAAAACCTTTCTCAACAGGTAGATCAACTCCAACAATGGCCACTAAATCCTCTACTTCAATAGGAACAACATGTAGAGGCCCACATGATCACTATAGAAGTAACAATACAGGGCGAGGAGCAAGACGACAATATGCCTCAATGGGTGAATTTCACTTTCAAGAAAAAGGAGAAAGTCATCCTCCCAAGTATCACTTTGTAGGAAACAATTACTGAGTCTCCAAGAAGAGACAAGAGGGCCAAAACAATTCATCATCTTTCCAAAACTAACTCAAGAGACATAATTGTAATTATAGCATCCCCTATACAATATACTAAAGGATAACCTCAGGCCACCCCAAAGTATCAAGTCTCAAAGGTTAATTTGGGTAAACAAACCAAGTAGGGAGAAATTGCCACTCTAATTGCTGCTACTTGAACTATTTAGACCAGGATGGAGAAAGAGCATAAAGCCAAAGCATAAGTTAAAGAACAACTAAGGCAATATAAACAATTGATTATGGAAATAGAAGAACTACTTGACTCTAGGGTTGATGACACATTGTCGTCTACTTCATCCCTCCCACAAGGTGATTTAAAAATGTTATACGAGATAAGGAGATTCGCAACTATAGTTAAAACTTGGGATCATGATAAATTGAGTAAAATCAAGATGTTTGTGCAAGATACAATGGAGGTATTTGAAGAAGCTCATTTCAATGAGAATTCTCTTATTTATTATTCTAAATAATGGGAACAAGAGCTTCTTCGATTTTCAAAACAACATAAGATACTTAAGAAAATATGAAGATTAGGAGAGGATGCAATTACAAAAGAGGACCTACTAGGAGGAGAAGATATCAATAGTTTGCAATCATGTATAGATATTTTTTATTTAAAGATGGAGATAATGGAGCAGGGTCGTATCAAGGTTCTTAAAGAACATCCTCCACTCCTCAATGTACTTGAAACAATATGAGAAGTTACTGGTTAAGTTGTTAGGAAAGTATGGTTACAGTCTCAAGAAAAATGGGGTGTTATTTCAAGAGATCATACTCAGCAGATGGGATTCTTATATTGCTAACCACTTTGCAGCCACTGTGGAATTCACCGTGGAAACAATGAATAGATATATGTATGTGGTATTCTAGTGTTAGGGAGATGAAGTAATAATGGATGATATGGTCATTAGGTTGGAGAATGTAAAGGAGATACTTAGAGTATCTAAATTCAGAATCTAGTATGTTGCTGACCCAACTGTTGCTTCCATAGACTACTTCATCACCAACTACTGGAACTACAAAAAGAATAGAGGGTAAACAAGTAGTTAACCATGTGATGCATATCAAGCAAAATCCCTACCATAAATCACTCCAGTTTACCAAATGGTGCATGTGTTGCACTTGTCTTACTTCCACATCACCCATTGCATGATTTAGAGGTCCTAGGGCTGGAGCACCATCAAGAACATGAACTCCCAACACCTATTTAGTAATAGCTAAGTGGAGTTCATAGGTAGCAACTTGCATGTCCACTGTGACTCCCATTATTTTGTAATCATATTTTATAGGCATGATTCCTTCCTAGGGTATAGGGTGAAATTCTATAAATTGTAGAATTTGGGCCATTTTGAGGGTCCATGAATTGATTATTCAAGGCCATTTAGCTAGAGAATTTAGTTTTATGTAATTTATTTCTCATGAATTTTTGAAATACTATCATTCATTTTACAAAGATTAATACAAAAGCAACTTATGGATTGCCTGATCTAAAACACGTGTTCTCTTGGTTATTGTTCTTCATAGTCTGGTATCTTCTTTCATTTGAATCAGAAAATTTTCCTTTTAACTTTATTGTTTTGTGAATCATATTACACATGTTAATGGTATATGAGGAATGAAATGACAGGGCAATTATATGATCTTGTGATATTCATTTCTGTTTATATGTAAGTAGTCTAACTTTGCATATTTTCTGGAGCGTTATGTTGAATGTTGATTAAGTGTTCTGATTAATTAGAAAAATAGGTTTTCAGGACCCGAAACCTTTAACAAAGGAGATTAAGATAAGACACTAAAAATTCTAGTACTTAAGAACCGCTTACAAAATGACTGGCAAAAAAGATAGCAAACCAAAAAGACAGCTAAGATAAAAACATCAAAGAAACAAGGAAAGCGCTACACAACTATAGTCTTTAGCAGGTCCTCCACCTTTTTCACCTGCTGGTCATAGGTGGCCCCAACAGCTTTGAGATCTTCCAGGTCCTTGTTAGGTTTCTTTTATTTCTTTTTGCCTCTGGTATGGGTTCTGGGTCCTTGAGATTCCCCTGTACCTTCAGTGTCTGGGTCAATATCCAGGATCTCCTTCTCTTCATCCAGTTTGTTGATGAGAGTGTTAGTGTTACTAGTAGAAATATTTAGGATGCTTAAACTCTGTTCAGCAATTCTCTTCAGACACTGCTCAATTTTGTCGACTTTACTGGCAGTACTCGAGATAGTTTGATCATTAGCGTCAACAAGATTTTTCCTTCCAGCAGATCTTTCTCTATTTTCTCAAACCTAGGGTTGAAGGAGTCTCTTATGTTTTCGGCTTTAGCAATGGTATTTTTCAGGTCCTCTATGTAATCAGCCATGGTCTTCCCTTCCCAGTGTTAATGGTTTCCAAAATCTGAATTCTATTACTGATTTTTTTGTTGTCGTCCACAACTTTCTTGTAACCTGTTATAAGCCACTCCATAGTATCCATGAAACCTTGCATACCCTCTGGAGGAGGGTTAGGGGAGGATCAACCTTACCAGGGATATCCTGTTCCTTTTTTGGGGTGTCATGAATAGTAGTTGTGTCTTGAACCCTAAGAGCCTCATCCATGGTCACCTTCTCCAGATTCTGTTCGGCTTCCAAGGTCCTTTCCTACTTATAAACCTCCAGCTCCTTAACATTCTCCTCCTTCCTCTTGTGCTTATTTCTGGTCTGGGTGTGAAATTTAGTCTTCTTTTTTAGTGACCCTTGAGGGTTCTCCTTCTCTGAGTCTTCAGAGACCTCCTCCTTTGAGGAAAGGCTAATCTGGGGGATTCTGCCTTTAGGTTTTTTACCCTTAGAGGAAGAAGGTCTTGTTTTACTATGTTTCATCTTCTTTCCAATTTCATAATCTGAAACATCCATGCTCTCCTCAGAATCACTCGATGGGTCACTATCAAACTCCTCATCCACTGAAAAGGAAGAGTCAGATCCATCCTCCTCAGAATCTACAAAGGGTTGCATGTGGGCTATTTGATTGGCCTTGAGATGGTTGTAAATAAGGACCATTAATCCTTGATGCATGGCGGTGTCCCACATAGGGTTATCTTTGTAGGCCTTAATGGTGGCATTCATCGAGCAAAGCAGAAAATAAGGAAAATTAACCTTCTCATCGTGCCTAAAATGATTCAGCAAGATGAAGTGATAACCATAAACTTTTGTAAACCTACCATCTAATGTAATGTAGTGCATTAAAGCAAAGAGGACCTCCCGCCAAGGTTTAACAAAAGCCCTAGGTGGGTAGTAAGTTTTACTTCACTTCTCCAGGCATTTTTTCTCCTTCTCAATTTTTGGATATCTATCAATGGTCTCCTTGATGACTTTCATATCTCTGTAGAAGTTGCATCCTTCCCTTCTAAGGCTCGTGGCTTGGGCAATAAGATCTTCATCAATTTCAACAGTCCGGTCTCCCATTTTCAGCATACCCTTTCTTTAATTTTTGCAGAAAAAACTGGTAACCGTGCTATCCCATTTGTGGAGTATCTCCATGAATTTTGAAAAACCACCCTTCTGCAAGATGCTCCAAACCTCCTCCTTCTATTTCCATTCTTTGCAGCTGCTTGGTTCGTATCTCCGCCTTTTACCACTCATGTTTTCACTGTTCAGAGCCAAATTTTGAAACTTGCAGAATGATTTAGCTAGAAAGCTTGTCAGAACTATCAATTTTACCCAGAAAGTGTGGGAAATGATGAAATAAGTATTATAATAAATGAGGCTCTCATTATTATAATAACTCGAAGTACTCCAATTAGTCCTTTTCATTATTATTTTGTCCATCAAAAATCTTTGGAGTGCTTCTATATCGGTCATTAAAAATGATTAGTCTGACATTTTTAGGGAGTCCTTGTTCTCCCGTCCACGTAATCATTTCATCTTTGTAGCTACCACATTGGCGCCCCAGTCAGCAGAGCCATTGGCCTCTCGGTAGATGTGGGATATGTAATTTTTTTAAAAGTGTTGATAAGGTCTTTAGTGGCTTTAATGTTATTGTTGATCAACCATGAGGTCTTTGAGGTCCCCTTAAGATATTTTATGATATTGTTTGAGTCCCCTTCAATCCATAAGTAGGGGCAATTCCATTTTTTAGCAAGGAGAATACCTTGGAGAGCTGCCATTGCTTCAGCTTTATGGTTTGTTTGGCTTCCAATTGGAACAACAACCATTTCCTTGCAAATTCATTTATCATCTCTAATAATAGCTCCACAACCTGTAGGGCCTGGGTTACCTTTTGCAGCACCATCAAAATTAACTATGAAACAACCATTAGGGGGGGTTTTCCATCTAGCTTCAAGTCTTTTATTTTGGTTGGGGTCAAAACTGTTAGCAATCTTCAAATTCCATGAGCTTAAAATGTTTAATTCTAGGGGGTTGTTCAAGAAACATGGACCCTCAATGATCTCCATATTTTCCACAATTGCCCATTGAATTTTCTGGAACACAATATCTTGATTGAGGGATACGTCCTAAAAGACATGATTGTTTCTTTCTTTTCATAGTCCCCACAGGATGTGAGGAAGAGATAGCTGCCACAGAGATCTCAAAAAGGAGTTAGTCCAACGAAAATTCTAGGAGGAAAATAGTTCATTGATAGTGTTAGGAAACACCCAATCAATGCTAAAACTTTTAAGAAATCTTTCCCAGACTGAAGCAAAATAGGAACAGTGGATGCCCAGGTGGTCCATAGACTCTTCCTCCTGAAGACACATAGCACATCTATTAGGGAAGGCAAAGGCTATGCCCTTTAGGTTGTCTAGGGTCAAGATCTTATTTTGAAGGATGGTCTAGAAGAAAAAATTAATTTTGGGGGTAAGACAGTTAATCTAGGCTTTAGACCAGTAAGGATTACCAGGAGGGGTGGGAGAAAGGAAACACATAGAGGAAATAGTTAAAGTACCTATGGGTTCATGTTTCCAAATAATGGAGTCTTCCTCTTTATTCAACCAAATCGAGGACAGATGGATCTTGAGCTTAGAAAGGCTAGGGTGGATACTTTCAATGTTTTGCCATTTGTTACCAGACCAGTACTCAGCAACTAAGGAGCCAAAAGTTCTAATATAGGAGGGAGCACGGAGGGCCCATTCATTGGTTTTAGTCAATGGTTTATCAAAAAGCCAGGGGTCCTCCCAGAATTTAACTTTCCTGCCATTTCCTACTTTCCAGATCACTCCTTTAGCAATGCTTTCTTTTCACTTAGAGGCATGATTCCATATGTGGGATCCATTAATACTGAATTCCAAATTGATAAAATAAGAAAGAGAGGAGGACATAAGAGAGTACTTACTTCGCCAAATTTTACACCATTCAATGTCTAAATGGAACATTCTCTAGACCTGTTTGGACAGGAGAGCTTCATTTAAGGTTCGAATTCTCCTTAGGCCCAGACCTCCTTTACTTTTTGGTCTACAAACCTTGTCCCAAGCCACCAGAGACATTCTTTTCTTGTCCTCAACCCCAAACCATAGGAATTTTCTTTGAATTTTCTCGATTGCGTCAGCATACTTAACTGGAATTCTGAAAAGACTTAGGGCGTAAATCAGAATACTTTGGAGAGAAGCGTTGAGTAGTTGGATCTTTCCAACCTGACTTAAAAGAGCTCCTTTCCAACCAGCAAGTTTTTTATGAAATTTATCCACTAGAGAGCTCCAAAAAGGATTAGGAGTTGCAATGCCCATGGGGAGACCAAGATAGGTCGCAGGAAGATCAACAATCCTACAATCCAGGATTCTCCTGATTCTCTGTTGTCTTCTCTCAGGAGTATTGATGAAAAAAACTTTGCTTTTGACCCTAATAATAAGCTGACTAGAAGCTGAGGCAAACTTACAAAGAATACTCTTCAAGATTTTAGCTTCAAAGATACTATAATCCCCCATGATAATAGTATCATCGAAAAACTATTGGTGGGAACAAATAAGGTCAAAAGAAGAAGGTTGGAGTCCCTTAAAGGAGCCTTGCAAAACTATATTTTCCATAGACCTTCCAAAACATTCTCCCATAATGATGAAGAGGATGGCGGATATGGGATCCCCTTGCCTTAGACCTCTAGAAGCTTGGAAGAAGGGGGATGGGGAACCATTGACGAGAACAACAAAAGAGGCAGAGGTGATACCTGGCTGAGGAGGTCAATAACTCTAGTGGAGAAACCAAAAGCCATAAGAACCTTCACAAGAAAAGGCCAGTCAACCCTATCATAGGCTTTGGAGAGATCAAGTTTGAGGATGAGACCCTGCTTCTTGGCTCTTACAAGAGAATGAATATTCTCATGGACAATTATAATAGAGTCAAGAATTTGTCTTCCAGGGACAAAACCATTTTGCTAGTGATTAATCAAAGCAGGAAGGACATACAAAATTCTTGTAGTAAGAACCTTGGAGATAATCTTATAAAAGAATTGCAAAGACTGATAGGTCTAAACTTGTCCATAGAGTCAGCACCTTGGGTTTTGGGGATGAGAGCAATGAAACTACCATTGATTTATTTCAAAAAAATTTTAGCCCCAAAAAATTCCTTGACCCCATTGGAGATATCTTTCCCGACAATATCCCAAAAATCTTGAAAAATGAACATGGAGAAACCATCTGGGCCAGGCGCTTTATTACCATCAAAGGAAAAAACAACATTTTTATTTCCATGTTTGAAGGAATGGAAGAGAGGGAGATGTTCATTTGATCATCAATGAGACAAGGGATGTTAAGAAGAAAAGAAGTTTGAGCTTCAGCATCCAATTTGTGATCCCTCTTGAGCAGTTCCAAGAAATACCTTTTAGCTTTGTTCCTTATTTCATCCTCCTTGACCAACTCTCCATTATCCACCATTATTTTGGTTATCCTATTAGCTGCTTTATGCTTGATCGTCGACATATGAAAGAATCTAGTATTCCTATCTCCTTCCTTAAGCCAAATGCATCTTGATCTCTGCTTCCAGAAGGTTTCCTCTTTAGCAATGATATCATGGTATTTTTTGAGAGTCTCATTCTCATTAGCAATGGACACAGTACTAAAACCGTCCTTCTAGATTTGGTCCTGTATTTTTTTAAGGTCTTCCTAGACTTTACCTTTGGCCTCAAAGATATTCCCAAAGATGGATTTATTCCAGAGTCTTATGTTATCCTTTACACTTTTAAGCTTCTTAACAACTCTATACATATCAGTTCCCTCAACTTGGATACTCCACCATTTCTAAATATTGCTTTTGATATCTGGGTGAAGGGTCCACATTTTTTCAAATATGAATGGGAAGTGTCTCCTTCTATTAATTGAGTCAGTAATAAAGGTGATAGGAAAGTGATCAGATCCAACCCGAATGTGGGCTGACAGAGAACATAAATAATGATTGTACCAGTCATCAGAGATGAGAGTCCTGTCAAGACAAACTTGGATAAGATCATTACTAGTTCTCTTGTTAGTCCAAGTGTAATTGCATCCCTATATTTCCAAGTCTTAGAGAGCCTGAGAATTAATGAAATCCATAAGGTCCAACCTACTTTCCAGTTGAGAGGGACTTCCTCCAAATTTTTCCTCCTCTCTCAAAGGAGTATTGAAGTCTCCCATAACTAGCCAACTAAGATTTTTGAAGTTGTCCCTAGCTTGTATAAGTTTTTTCTAGAAGGAATTTCTAGCTTCAAAGTATTGGGAGCATAAATGTTAGTGAGGACCCATGAAGTACCATCTTTTAAATGCTCAAATTTGATACATGAGAAATTATTTTCCTGAATAAGAACATATCCTTTGACAGTATTAAGGTTCTAGATGGTAGCTATGCCTCTGAAGCACCTTACAAATTGCCACCACTAACATTACCATTTTTGAAAAACTTCAAAGATTCAACTTTTTCTCTACTCATTTTGGTTTCTTGAATTAGAAAAACATCAGGTTTACTATCCCTTATCATATTCCTAATGATGTCATGTTTATGGGGATTATTGAGTCCCCTAATATTCCAAGAGATAATCTTCATAGTTACTTACCAATTCCTAACTCCTTAAGAGTCTTCTTGGTCCCAACAACAATGTTCTTACTGGCCTCCTTGTCTCTGACTTTATGGTTAGAGGGTCGACCTAGGGAAGAGGAGATATACCCAACATCAACTTGAGCTATTCTGTTGGATTTCCTTAGGAGAGAAGCTGAGGGAGTGGTTCCTTTCTTGTTCCTATGTTTTGGTATTTTCCACTTAGCATCTATCTCAAGAGCCGCTTCTGGGTTATTGAGGATTTTGGAAATTTCTTCTTCGTTGCCCCAGTTAGGGGTTTTGGAAGCATTTAAATCACTGTTAGCTATTTTTGAGCTTTGGTCTGAGTTCAAGAGGTTTGTACCCATTATTGCACATTTTTTAGCTTCTTGTATTTCAGAACTTGGCATGAGCAGTGAAGAGTCAGTCTTTTCTTCTTGGTAGCTAGGGATCTCCCCTTCCTCAAGTTGGTCATCTTTCTCTTGCAGCTCCTTTCCCTCATAAGTGGCAGCTACCACTTCAGCTATGTCATTTGAAGATTCAATCTGATCTTTCAGTTCCTCTATTCGAGTAGTAACCGAGGTGTTGACTTTGGTTGACTCATTTCTCAATACTTTCTGGGTTGAGGGGCTAGAGATAGAAGTTGAGGACACTTCCTTCTTCTCCCCCAATGGATTAAAGCGATTATGGTCTTCTTCCTTATTCTTTGAGTTTTTAACTTACCATACCATTTTTTTTGGAGCCTTTTGATTTTCAATCTGGGGTTTAGACTACTTGGATTTTGCCTTCAGCTTGATTGGACAGGATTTTGCCCAATGACCTACTTTTTTACAATGGAAGCAAGCAAAGGGGATGGATTCATATTTAATATATTGTTTCCATGTTCCCAACTTTGATACTAGATCAATCCGTTCTGGCATATCTGCGTCATGGGCTATCCCTACATAGAACCTAGCATGAGTGAGTCTCCTTTTTGAAGCTGTGACAGAGTCTATAGAGAGGAGTTTGCCAAAGGAGTTTGCAATTCTTGAGAAGATGCTTTCTGCCCAATATTCAAGAGGCAAACCTAGTAGCTTTACCCATACTATAACTTGTGCCAAGAGAGAGTCATTCATGTTCAGATTCAGATGCCATTTTTGAAGAACCAAAGCTGTCTTTCCTACCATCCAGGGGCTTCCACATAGAATCCTTAATTTATCTTCTTCACATGAAAAAGTAAAAGATAGGAGGCCTTTAGGTAAAGCCAAGATTTCAACATTACCCTTCAGGGCCCATTTTTTGTTTAACATAAACCCTAACAACTTCGATATTAGGACGTGAGCCCATAAATTTGCCTACCAAGGAATTCGACATACTATTTATATTATGATCCAGAACCAGATCAGGAATAGAGATAACGAACTTTCCACCAGAAGGATCTAAAATATTCTTGACAGGAGGTAAAGAGGATTTACCAGATGGTCTAGTTCCAAAGAGGGAAGACCATTTTTTTGTTTCTTTTTTGCTCTCCAATGAGTCATCACGTGGGATGGGCCCCCCACTAGACCCCTCCCCCAAAAGCCCAGAGGAACCCATTGTCTTCTCTGGCAGAGTACCACTAGTTTGTAGAATGTCAACAACCTTTGGAATGTCCAGAGGCTTATCCTTCTCTCCTATGGGGCCAGCTACATTGTTCTGGCCACTCCCACCATAGGAACCAGAGTTCCCGCCTTGCAGAGAATTTGAATTTTGAATTTTCCCATTGTCGGTTCCTATTCCACCTTTCTCTCCCATTGTCACACTTTGAGACACAGGTAGTCATTTTAATGTTGATTAAGTGTTATTGATAATACCTTTCTGGGATAAACTAACTCTATAGTTCATTCAGTTGCTATGTATTGATTTTCTTATCATCTCTTGTTACCTTGATCTATCTTTTGACATTTTTTTGGATTGAAGTTAAAATTTAAAAATACAAAAAAATGGAACTATGTTTACTTAGTTACAACCAGTACGCCCCTTGATAGGTACAATTGCATTAGCCACTGAGTAATTCAACATCATCGTGACCCAACTATACAGACCTTGGTGTAATTAATCTTTCAAGATTGATTACTTTTTAGGAGAGGTGGGATATACTCCCTTATCATACCTGATTGTTGGTAAGTGTGTCCAAAAACTTGTCAACACACCCTAACTCATTCTCTAATGCATATACAGACTAAATAACATGATCCAATCAGATTAATCTATGTGGACACATCGAACCAAGATATAACTAAATATTCCAAACAAAAATCAAAATAGCTCTCTTGTGAAATTGAAACCACCCGAGAAACAAACTAAGAGTACTATACAAGCCACAAAATCATGTCTAATAAGCCACAACACAAAATCCAACATATCTAAAGGTCACCAAATACTTTTGGGACTTGTATGATAGACACTTACCATTGTAGAACAAAAATAACTAACTTTTGCAAACAAAAACTAAAATGCCACAACCAACAAAAAAATATCAAACTCAACTACAACACAAAACATAAATACAACAAGAAAATATCCCAAACAAAATCCATCGAAACAACCAAGTTTGACATCAATGAAAAACATACAAACGTATGTTTCCAACAATCTCCCCCTTTGTCATTGATGACAACACTTGAGCACATCGAATCATCTCTCCCTATCAACAAGTTCTCTTCCCCTTTGGCATCAAATAAAAAGGGAAAAAACACAATATACTTATCATCCAACACATAATCCATTGCATCCCTTGAGAGCATCAACAACATCAATCTAGGAGATAACAGATAAGCTCTGAATCTCCCCCTGAAAATATGCACCACTACTATGCATATAGTATGAAAAGGAAGAGGCAATAACCCCTTTTTTTCTACCTAAGATACTCAAAGGTATCCTTTTCTAAAACCTACTCCCTTAAGAAATGATATTAGATTGAGATATGTTTAGTTCTTGAATGTATTACCAAATTATTTGAAATGTTTATAGCATTGGTATTATCACACATAATAGGAATAGCTTCATCATATACTACTTTGATATCTTTAAGAGTTTGTTTCATCTACACAACTTGAGTATAGAAAGATGTTAGTGCTATGTATTATGCTTCTACGATAGATAGAGATACTAAAATATCCCACTTCTTACTTAACCAAGAAACCAACTTGTCTGCCAAGAAAAATGCACCACCATGAGTACTTTTCCTATCATAAATACTTTTGATGCAATCAACATTTGTGTATGATTTCAGGATAAAGTCTCCATTCTTCTTATACCAAAGACCAAAATCTGGAATCCCTTTCAAATATTTGAAAATCCTCTTTATAGCTTGCTCATGTGATTGCTTCAGATTAGCCTGAAATCTAGCAACTAAAAACATAGCATGTATGATATTTGGTCTATAGGTAGTTATATATAAGTCCCCCAATCATAGATCTATACTTGTTTTGATCAATTTCCAGAGATACATCATCTTTACTCAATATACAACCAATGGTTAAAGGGGTAGCAACCGATTTACAATTTTCCATTTCAAACTTCTTTAGCATCTTTTTGACATATTTATCTTGTTAAATAAAAATTCCATCCTTTAACTGTGTAACTTGTAGACCAAGAAAGAATGACAACTCACCCATTATTGACATTTCAAATTCCTTATGCATCTCTTCTACAAAATATTTACATAGACCATCACTTCCTCCAAATATAATATCATCAACATAGACAAAAACAATCAATAGATTGTTACCTTCAACCTTAAAATAAATTGTGTTGTCAGTAGTACCTTTCTTGAATTTTTTTTGTAACAAATATTTGTACAATCTAGCATACCAAGCTCTAGGTGCTCTTTTAAGTCCATATAGTGCCTTTTTAATATGCAAACCATATCTAGAGCTTATGACAATTTGAATCCATTTTGTTGTTCAATATATAATTCTTCCTCAAGTTCTCCATTTATAAAAGCTAACTTAAGATCCATTTGATATATTTTAAAATTCTTATAAGAAAAAAAAGCAAGAAATATTCTTATAGCTTCCATCCTAGATATTGGAGAAAACGTTTCTTCAAAATCAATACCTTCAACTTGTGAATAGCCTTTACATACCAGTCTCACTTTGTTCCAAGTGGCATGTCCTTGTTTATTTAGCTTGTTCTGGAACACCCACTTAGTTCCTATCACATTTTTGTCCATTGGTCTAGGTAATAGTTCCCAAGTCTAATTCTTCTATATGTGATTTAGTTCTTCTTCCATTGATTTTACCCAAATCTCTTATTTTCTTGCTTCCTCATATGATTTAGGTTCCACCAGTGAAAGAAAATAATAATTTGCTTGCTCATTTGCTTCCATGACTCTTCTTCTTGTCTGAACTCCTATGTTTTAATCTATAATGATTTGATCTTTTGAATGATTATTTTGTACATATATAGCTAGGGTTTGAGTAACTTGTGCAAATTCTTCTTGTTCTTCATGTTTCTCTCTATTGTCTTATGGATTTGTCTTTTCTTTTGTAGCAATTGGAATAATCTCAAAATCAGTCTCTTGTATAGGTTTAGGGGAAACTTGATCCAATTATTCATATACTTTCACATTTTTAATTTCTACTATCTTGTTTAGTCTTTTGTTGTAACATTGATAAGCCTTGTTGTTTGTAGCATATCCCAAAAATATTCCTTCATCTACTTTGGTATCAAAATTTCTAAGATCGTCTTAATATCTTTTGATATAGCACTTAGTTTCAAAGATTCTAAAATACTTCATAATAGGAGGTCTTCCATTCCATGACTCATAAGGTTTCCTAGTATGATTTACTCTTATCTGCACCCTTTTAAGAATGTAAACAATAGTATGCACAACTTCTTTCCAATACATATTAGCCAAGTTAGCATCCTTAAACATAGTTCTATCCATCTAAATAACAATTCTATTCTTCCTTTTTACAACTGTAGTCTGCTAAGGGGTTCTTGGGGCAGAAAAATATTTTTTAATTCTATGTTTCTTACAAAAATTATCAAATTAATTTGAAGTAAACTCTCCTTTTTTATCAAATCTCAAACACTTGATTTTAGCATCTACTTGATTTTCAACCATTGACTTGAACACTTTAAATCTTTCAAAACCTTCATATTTTTCTTTAAAAAATGTAACCCATTTCATCCTAGAGTAATCATCAATAAGTAAAATAAAATACATTTCTAATGGAGTCCTCTTGTCCTTTAAGCCTGCACAGATCTATATGAACCAACTCCAAGGGTTTTGAAGTAGAATATTCCTTGTTCTTGAATCTCCTCTTTGTTTTCTTTCCTAGTTGACATTCCCTACATATAGTATAAGTAGGTTTGATAATCCTTGGTAAGTCTCTCACAACTTTAGTATTACTGATTTTTATCATGTTATCAAAATTGACATGTCCCATTCTCTTGTGCCATAGCCAACATTCATTTCCCTATGTCATAAAACACTCACTTTCATTCTTGTCCTTGATGTAGTAAACATTTCCACTTGTCCTAATACCTCTGCTACCAATCTTCCATTTTTTTCCCTTTTAATTATGCATATGGTCCTACCGAATAAAAATTCCTAACCTTTATTGCACATTTGACTAACACCCAATAGATTCTGTCTCAAACCTTCAACATAATAAACATCATCAATTTTATGCTTACCATCAATTGAGATACTTCATATTACACAAATAGGTGCAACTTCTACTACAAATTTCACTGATTCTCCATCATACTTATTGATATTAATAAACTTGTCTTTATCACTGATCATGTGATTTGAACATCTAGAGTCGATGATCCAAGCTCTTAGTTCCACTTTAGCATGCAGTGTAGTTTTCTCTCTTGTTAACTTCTTGTTATTTTCCTTTCCTTCTAGTCTTTTGGACCTATCACTATTATTCTCCTCTACAACCAAGAATAAATATTCTTTATTCGAGTCATCTCCATCTTCATCTTCATCCTCTTTCCCATATCTCTATCATTTGTCATTTTCTTGAAGTCATGTGTTTTATATCTACTTTTCTTTTCATCATCATCAGATCTTTTGTAATCTTCCTTATACATAGATTTAGAAGCATAATGACCAATCCTACCATAATTAAATAATTTTAGGGGTAAATTACCTTTGTACTTTCTAGTTCCTTTCATTAGTCTTCTTACAAAGTTGACTTCATTCTCATCCAAGATCTTGCTTGCTTCTGGTTCATCTTCTACTAGCTTTGAAAAATTAAATGCAACTTCTTTCTTTTCTCTTTTTAAATCTTTCATCTCTCCAATCTCATAGGTAGATAATGTTCCAATAAGTCGATCAATCAAATAATTATTCAGATCATGACATTCTTCAATTGGATACTTCTTTGGTTTATAGGGTTTAGTCAGTGTCAACAAGATATTTTTTATACATCTCTTTCTTCTAATGTCACCTCTAATATCTTCTGCAATATTATTCACTTTGTGTATGTATCTCTCAACACCTTCATTATTAGCTATCAAACACTCATATTTATATTTTAGATTCATCAACCTAGCTTGCTTTGTCTTATTATCACTTTCATATGAATAACATATTTTTTTCTAGATTTCCTTAGCTTCCTTCGATCCCTTAACCTTACCAAATATTGCATCAGTCAAGCAATTGAATATTATTGTCCTAGCTATTGCATTAGTCTCATGATTCTTAATTTTATCTAGAGTTTGAGGTCAATTCCATTGAGGCACATAACTAGTCGTGATAATATACTATATTCCATTATGCAAATTCTCCAAATAGGATTCCATCCTATCCTTCCAATAAGAGAAGTTTGTGTTAGGGTTTCTAGCAGATCCGAAGAAAATATGAACTAACAATTATATGCAGATTTAAATACAAAAGATAAAGAAATAAAACAAGACACAGATAACACAAAGATTTAACGTGGTTCACCCAGAATGGGTTACGTCCACCATACACAGTCGTCCAATCTTTCTTATTATCCAACAAAAATAATACATCAACCTTACAATGCCTTAAGCATCCCAGCCGCTTATAACATGCGTTTTTAGGACAACAAACAAAGTCATCCTTTTTAGGGTTTTATTACAATGTCGTTTTTCATCAACAAAAAATGGCAAAAAAAATTTTCTCAGAGGCTGCTGCCCTTGAACCCCCGTAGCGGGCTTCGCTCACTTTCCTGAGGCTTGGCCCAGCCCCAGACCCCGATGAGGATACGTGCTGAGTGTACAGTACTTTGCTGATTAGTTGCCACATATCAACAATCTCCCACTTGGAGACTGATCAAGCTCCACAGCAAACAATCTTCCACTGTACTTGTAGCATCCACTGGATAAAACACTTGGACTTGACTGGTATAAATTCCACACTTATCAATCAAGAAGACCAACAAAAACTGATGAAGAAATTAGATTCTCCTGTGGAACTACCTTCATGAACATATCGACAGGATTCTCACTTGTGTGAATCTTCTCAAGCCGTTACTGACCCTCCTCCAAAATAATCCTGATGAAGTGGTACTTGAGCTGAATGTGCTTTGTCCTTGAATGAAAAGCAGAGTTCTTGGCAAGATGAATGGCACTCTGGCTATCACTATATAATGGATGATCCTCCTGTGTCTGACCGAATTCCTCTAGAAAATATTGTAACCAAATCATCTCCTTGCTAGCTTCTATAGCAACAACATACTCAGCTTCAGTGGTTGAAAGTGCAACAACCTTTCGCAGCCTAGAAATCCAATTGACTGTAGTTCCCCCTATAGTAAAAACATATCCTGTAGTACTCCTCCGTGAATCAATATCACCTGCCAGATCAGAGTCAATGAATCCACTCAAAGCAGCATTAGATCCTTCGAAACATAATACCTTCGTAGTGGTTCCTTTCAAATACCAAAGAATCCATTTCACAACATTCCAATGTTCCATACCCAGATTACTCATAAACCTACTCATAACTCAAACTGCATGTGCAATATCTGGCCTTGTGCATACCATTTCATACATCAGACTGCCAATAGCTGATGAATATGGGATGTTAGACATTTTATTTACCTCTTCCTATGCCTTTGGGCACATCTCCTTAGTCAATTTGAAATGACTAGCCAAAGGTGTACTAACTGCTTTTGCATCCTGCATGTAAAATCTTTTCAACACCTTCTTTATATATTCACTTTGGGACAAATTCAAGGTTCTATTTTTCTTGTCCCGTGTAATCCTCATACCGAGAATTTGCTTAGCTGCACCCAAATCCTTCATAGCAAATGACCTGGCTAATTTTTGTTTAAGATCATTTATATGTTGCATGTTAGACCCAACAACAAGCACGTCATCAACATGAAGCAACAGGATAATATAACTGCCATTATCCAATCTCTTAAAATATACACAATGATCAGAATGACATCTATGATAACCATGTTCAACCATGAAACTATCAAATTTTAAATACCATTGTCAGGGTGCTTGCTTTAGGCCATACAAAATTTTCTTCAACCTGCACACCAAGTTCTCCTTACCTTTGACCTCATATCCCCGTGGTTGCAACATGTAAATTTCCTCCTTCAAATCTCTATGGAGAAAAGCTGTTTTGACATCTAATTGTTCAAGATGTAAATCATCTGTAGCCACAAGACTAAGTACAGTTCTAATTGAAGTCATTTTTACAACTGGAGAAAATATTTCATCATAATCTATACCCTTTTTCTGTGCAAAACCTTTTACCACAAGTCTGGCCTTATATCTTTTCTAACCTCCTTCCTCCTCCTTCAGCCGATAAACCCACTTGTTAGGCAAGGCTCTTTTTTCTGCAGGTAAAGGGACTAAGTCCCAAGTCTTATTTTTCATCAAGGAGTCCATCTCCTCTTTCATGCCTAGCTCCCACTATTGTTTGGCATCCACCTGCATTGCTTCTTCATATTCTTCTGGTTCACAAGGATCAATTAATAATATAGAATACAAAGAAGGAGAAAATATTTTAGGGGGTCTACTTGACCTCATAGAATGTCTAACACTTGCAAGAGTTTGTAGTACAATCTGATGTTGCTGAGCATCAGGTACCAGTGGCATTTCATTTTCAGGAATCTCATCCAACACCACATATTCTTGTTTCCCCTGTTCATGCTTCTTTTCTTGCATCTGTTCTGTATACATAACCTTCTCATTGAATATAACATCTCTACTTCTAATTATTTTCGTATTTTCAAAATCCCATAACCGATAGCCATATTCATCTATCCCATATCCAATGAAGGTACATTTATGAGATTTAGCATCAAGATTGGTTCTGTTTTTTTTATCAATATGGACAAAAGCTTCGCAACCAAAGGTTTTTAGAAAAGAATAATTTACCTTTTTACCAGTCCATGCCTCCTCTAGAATACCACCATCCGAAGGGGTTGAAGGTCCTCTATTTATCAAATAGACAACAGTATGTACAACATCTGCCCAAAAATGTAAGGGCAATCCAACATGCAATCTCATGCTCCTCACGTGTTCCATGATAGTCCTATTCATTCTCTCTGACACACCATTTTCTGTGGATTTCCTAGAACTATCTTCTGCTTTCGAATCCCATTTAAGGAGCAGTAATCTTCAAATTCTTTACTCCAATACTCACCTCCATTATCCGATCTAAGACACTTCAACTTTTTTCCTGTCTCATTCTCAACCAAAGCTTTCCATTTCTTAAAAGTTTCAAAAACATCTGATTTTTGTTTTAGGAAATATACCCATGTTTTTCTGGTTGAGTCATCAATAAAAAAAAACATAATAACAAGAGCCACCAAGAGATGATATCTGAGTTGGTCCCCATACATCTGAATGCACAAGCTCTAACTTCTCACTCTTCTTCTCTTTCCCAACCTTGAGAAATCTAACTCTTTTCTATTTACCATAAACACAGTTTTCACAGAACTCTAAATCAATCTTCTTTAGTCCTAGCAATAGATTTTTGGAGTGAAGTATTTTCATCCCTTTCTCACTCATGTGCCCAAGCCTATGGTGCCACATTATCGAATCTGTTCTTGCAACATCTATTATTGTTGTCCCTGTAGTAACTTTATCTGTAGAAGCTAGGGTAGTGTAAGTGTTACCAGTACACATATATAATTTTCCTACCTTCACACCTTTAGCTACTACTAATGATCCTTTACTGACCTTCTAGATACTGTCTGAGAAAGTAACTATGCAACCTTCACTACCTAGTTGCCCTGCAGAAATTAAATTTTTTCTTAAATTAGGAACATGTCTTACCTCCTGTAGAAACTAGTCATTTCTATTCTACAACTTGATCTTTATCTTTCCTTTTCCAACAATTTGACAGGGCTCATCATCACCCAAATATACCTGTCTAAAATCACCTTGAACATAATCTAGAAAATATTTTCTATGGGGTGTAGCATGAAATGAAGCCCTAGAATCTATTACCCAGGAATCATTAACATTATCCAAACATAAGATTAAAGCATCTTGTAAAGTATTACTTGCAATATTAGCTTCCTTACTGTCATTTTCATTTTTGTCTCCTTCTTTGTTTTTCGAAGACCAACAGTCTTTCTTTAGATGACCAGGTTTTCCATAGTACCAGCAATCTTTCTTTCCTCTAGATTGAGAGCATCCTTTCTTTGACTTCCCTCATGACTTCTCATTCCAAGAACCTTTTCCTCTTTCCTTTGATCTTCCTCTGTTCTCCACATTCAAAACATTACTTGATGATGTTGGAGTCTCACCTATGTTTTTCCTTCGCATTTCCTCACTTAAGATAACACCACCAATATCATCAAATACCAAAGTATTTTTACTAGAGACAGAGTTACTTATAGCCATAACCAAGCTATTCCAGCTTTCTGGCAAAGAACATAAAATCAAGAGAGCCCTAACCTTTTCTGCAAAGGTAATTTTTACCAAAGACAATTGGCTGGTAATTGTATTAAATTCATTTAAGTGCTCCACTATAGAGCCTCCCTCACTCATTTTCAGATTAAACAAACGCTTCATAAGAAATACCTTATTCAAAGTCGAGGGTTTCTCATACAACTTAGCCAATGTCACCATCAAATCTACAGTCATTTTTGCTTCTGTTATATTGAATGCTACAGACGGTGCAAGGCACAATCGAATGGATCCTAGTGCCTTTCTATCTAAAATGTCCAACTCTTCATCTGACATTGTGGTCGCTTTCTTTGTCTTTCCTTCCAACAGCTGCCACAAATCCTTTTGATAGAGGTAATTCTCCATCTATATTTTCCATAATTGATAATTCTGGTCATTAACCCACTAAAATCTGAAAGTCCTGCCAATTTATAGAAAACCTCGCTCTGATACCAATTGATAGGGTTTCTAGTAGATCCGAAGCAAATATGAACTAACAATTATATGCAGATTTAAATACAAAAGATAAAGAAATAAAACAGGACACAGATAACATAGAGATTTAATGTGGTTCACCTAGAATGGGTTATGTCCACCATACACAGCCGTCCAATCTTTCTTATTATCCAGCAAAAATAGTACATCAACCTTACAATGCCTTAAGCATCCCAGACACTTATAACATTCGTTTTTAGGGTAACAAACAAAGTCAACCTTTTTAGGGTTTTATTACAATGTCAGTTTTCATCAACAAAAAATGGCAAAAAAAAATTTCTCGGGGGTTGCCGCTCTCGAAAACCTAGAGCGGGCTTCGCCCGCTTTCCCGAGGCCTGACCCGGCCCTGAACCTCGATGAGGATACGTGCTGGGTGTACAGTATTTTACTGATCAGTCACCACATATCAATATTTTGTTATGTTAAACAATGTTGCTTTAAGATGTAGTTCTTGCACCTTTTGAGATCTACTTCAAGCAGTTAATCTTTTCAAAGAGGAACCTCGCTTTGATACCAATTGTTGAACCCATGACAGGACTGAGAGGTGGGGTGAATAAGTTCAAAACTTCACAAAATAATAATTATAAACAACTTCTAACCACTCAACAAAAACACATTAACTATTAACACATGAACAATAAATTTATGTGGAAAGCCCAAACTAGGAAAAACAATAATGACAATCAAACTCACAATATGAATATAAATTATTACAATCTTTTAGGCTTACTACCAAGAAGACCTTGCAAATCTAATGCACACTACCTTAGGGAAAGATACATGGACTTACATAATTGATGCACACTGCTTCGAGATTGTAGTGCCCCTCCCTGATTCATCTTGTCTTTTCGTACATCAAAGGATTATATTGACATAGCTTAGTCTATTTTAAAATGGTTTGATGGTATCATAATACCTACTAACCCTATTTCATGATTATATTGGATATGATGATTATGATAGTACTTGATTGTCATGATTATCTTCCAAGTGTATTCGTGATAGAGACAATGTCATATCACTCATTGTGAGCATGATATGATGTTGTGATTCTCTTCACTTGCATGTTTATTTATGTTATATGTATTGTATATGTATTGGTGGTGACAGGTTTGCAGGTATCAGACATCAACTTCACCTAGCTCCACAGGTTTGAGTGTGTCTTTATCCAAATGATAAGTTGATCAGAGATGACATGAAAACCCACTCTATACTCTAGGTTTAAGTTGATTATGTTAGGTCCCGGAGACAACTGAGAGGGGGGGGGTGTGAATCAGTTGTCTAATAAATTCAAACCAAAAACTTATTAACTGACTTAATGCTTAATACCGGTGAATCAGTTAAGTATACCGGTAGACAGTGTTAATAGTAAATTGCTATATTGGTAAGAATTAATGCATGAAACATAAACACAAAGTCATCCACAACACATGACACCAATATTTGTACGTGGAAACCCTGTAAGGGGAAAAACCATGGTGGGAAACCTTACCCACAATTAGATAATACTACTACAGATAGTAAGTGTACAAAAGGGGTCTGCACATGCAGAAAGGGCAACAGCCTAGAGCTCACTGCTCAATCACAAATGGGAGTCACACTAACTACAGTTGGATGGTTAAATCCAATAAGAATGTACTGCACAAAATCGCATCTTCATATGCTAGATTTAGTACCGGTGTAATGCTGATATGCTTCTACAAAAACCTAACTTCACCTTCAAATGATGTCTTTATGTATGCCTCTGCTTGATCTCGCATATACCTTCACTTAAATCCTTTTTGCATTCCACATTTGATCTTACAAATAAGATCTTACATTTATACCATACCCTAAGACCAATTTTAGTAGGTTGGCTCTACAAGATATTACAATAAAAACATTTTAAAAATAATATAATATCCGATGCAATAACCGATTAAACATGTCGGCTTAATGCATTTACAACAATAATAAATCATCTCCATAATGTGCCATGCTGATCTGGAAAAGATAAACCTGTCGGTGTAACCCTAGATAACCTGGACCTATTTGCCAGTAAAAGCAAATATGCAAATATGAATATACCAATGATTATTACTTCAAAATAAAGTGTCCACATGATGTCTTCGACATTACCAAGTGTCTTCCATGTCATTCCAGGTACCGGTGAACATTATATCCTGCCGGTTAACCATATACTAGTAACTGTTGCACATATTACTGCTTGCCGATGAATGTTGCTGGATCTCCAAAGTAGGTGTATTCAATAGGTGTTGTCATCAATGACAAAACCATACCAAAATACCAACAATCTCCCCCTTTGGCATTGATGGCAACATAAGATGGAAAAACCATCACAATGCCAGAATAGAAATGCCAAATAATACCTCCATTTCTCCCCCTGGGAGTAACAATACCAATTTCTCATACCAATTTCTCCTTAGATGTATTTTTCAAAATTTCTTCCTTAAAAATCTCTTTTACTAAAAGATAATGTGTTTTTCCATATATATCTCTCCCCCTTTGACATCAAATGCCAAAGTCACAAAAGGTTAAGTTCATACAAAATACCAACCAATTCAATAAACCAACTACTCCCCCTTTGAAGTAGCTTCCTCATCAAATACCAAAATAAAGATTTGTCCATTTAATTTTGTCAGTTGATGACAATCATCAACTATCTAAGTCTCTACCGGTGGTGGTATGACTTCGAGCTGATCTCTGAGATAGTCAAAAGTTTCCTTAAGCAAAGGTTTTGTGAAAATATCTGCAAGCTGTTCTTTAGTATTCACATAAACCAGTTTTATCTCTTTTTCTTCAACTTTTTCCCTTAGAAAATTCAGTTTGATAGAAACATGTTTTGTTTTAGAATGTAATACCGGATTTTTAGATATATCAATTGCTGCAGTGTTATCACAGTATATAGTAATAGGTTCCTTGCATTTTACCTTTATGTCTTTCAACATTTGCTTAAGCCAAAGTACCCTTGTACAGTTTGTTGTTGCTGCAACATATTCTGATTCTGCTGTTGATAAAGATGTACAACTCTATTTCTTACTTAGCCAAGAAACTAATCTCTTTCCAAGAAAGAATGCTCCTCCAGTGGTGCTTTTTCTATCATCCACATCTCCTACCCAATTTGCATCTATATATGCACATAGATCATAATTTTCATCTTTAAGATACCATAATCCAAGATTTGTTGTGCCTTGTAAGTACCGAAAAATCCTTTTCACTGTTGATTCATGATTTTCCCTAGGATTACTCTGAAATCTAGAAACTATACATACTGCATTCATAATATCAGGTCTTGTTTGTGTCAAATATAGTAAACCTCTTATCATAGATTTGTATCTAGTTGGATTAATAGGTGTAGATTCATCCCTTTGAGATAATTTGTCATTTGTAGTCATAGGTGTGCTTACCGGTTTAGAGTTCTCCATCCCAAATTTCTTAAGTAGTTCTTTCAAGTACTTAGATTGACTCAAAAATATACGTTTATCTGTTTGTAAAATTTGCAATCCTAAAAAGAATTTTATTTCTCCAATCATAGACATTTCAAATTCTTGCTGCATTTCAAGAGAAAATTCTTTACATAATCCATCGTCTCCTCCAAAGATTATATCATCAACAAATACTTCAATAATCAAGATGTCATCATTAGTTACTTTGTAATATAAATTGCTATCTGCATTTCCTTTAGTAAAACCAATCTTTAAAAGATACTTATCCAATCTTGCATACCAAGCTCTTGGGGCTTGTTTCAATCTATACAGGGCTTTTCTTAATCTGCAAACCATATTATCGTCATCTGTCAAAGAAAATCCATTAGGTTGTTCAATATAAACTTCCTCTTCAAGATCTCCATTCATAAATGCACATTTAATATCCATTTGATAAACTTTGTAATCCTTGTGAGCTGCAAAAGCCAAGAATAATCTAACTACCTCAATTCTGGCTACCGGTGCAAAGGTTTCGTTGTAATCAACTCCTTCTTTCTGAGAATATCCCTTACACACTAGTCTTGCTTTATTTCTGACAACCTTACCATCTTCATTAAGTTTGTTTCTAAATACCCATTTGGTTCCAATTACATTTTTATCTTTAGGCCGGGGAACTAATGTCCAAGTATCATTTTTCTCAATTTGTCCTAATTCTTCTTCCATAGCTTTAATCCAAAATTTATCTTCACATGCCTCATTGATAGATAATGGTTCAATTTGAGAAATAAGACATACCTCTTCATTTTCCAATCTTCCTCTTGTCATAACTCCTTTAAATTTGTTTCCAATTATCTGATCTTCAAAATGATTCAGTCTTACATACCGAGGTGTCTTAGTCTATTGTTGTTCTTCAATTACCGTGGAATCCTCTGATGATACCAGAGTAACTGGATCATCATTCTGTACCAGTGGATTCATTGTAGGTTCATTTGTCATAACTTCTATTTTCGGTTTAGAGTCCATATACCTTGAAGTTCCTCTGAATTGTTCATCAATCTTTACATTTGTACTCTCAACAATTTTCTGTAATCTTTTATTAAAACATCTATATGCCTTGCTCTTAGATGAATAACCAAGAAATATTCCTTCATCACTTCTAGGATCAAATTTGCCAATATACTCATCTCTTCTAATATAACATTTACTTCCAAAAATTCTGAAATACTTAAGAGTAGGAATATTACCAAACCATAGTTCATGAGGGGTCTTACCGGTTTCACGTTTGATGTGAACTTTGTTGAATGTATAGATAGCAGTGCTTACTTCCTCTCTCCAGTACACGTGGTAGATTTTCTTCTGATAGCATACTTCTTGCTGCATCCAAGATAGTTCTATTTTTCCTTTCAACAACTCCATTCTGTTGTGGTGTCCGAGGTGCTGATAACTGTCTTTTGATTCCATTCACTTCATAGAATGTATTAAAATCTTTAGATGTGAATTCTCCTCCTTGATCTGATCTTAAACATTTGATTTTCTTACTGGTTTCATTTTCAACCATTGCTTTGAATAGTTTGAACTTCCCAAGTGCTTTTGATTTTTTCTCTGAGAAAAGTAACCCAACACATTTTAGCATAATCATCAATAATTAGTATGAAATATCTATCACCTTGTAAGCTTTTAGTTCTAGCTAGACCACATAAATCAGTGTGAATTAAATCTAGAGCATTATTGGATTTTTCTGGAATACTCTTGAAACTAGCTCTAACTTGTTTTCCAAATTGACATTCCTTGCAAATTGTATTATGAGGTTTCACAATTTTAGGTAGATCTCTAACTGCCTTAGAAGTACTGATTTTTATCATGCAATCAAAATTTACATGACATAGTCTTTTATGCCATAACCAAATTTCATCTATATGTGCAATTAAGCATGCCTTTTCACTATTATTCAAATGAAAGAAATTACCTCTAGTCTGATTACCGGTTGCAATTTCCAAACCAGTTCTATTCATGATTTTGCATTTTCCATTTTTAAATTGTAACTGAAAACCTTTCTCAACTAATTGACCAACACTTAAAAGATTATGCTTTAATCCTTAAACATAGTAGACATTGTCAGTGTTATGTTTACCATCAAGAGAAATTGAACCCTTACCTTTGACTGAACAGGCTTTGTCATCTCCAAATCTTACTAAACCTCCATTGTATTCTTGAAAGTTCAAGAATTTACCTTTGTCTCTAGTCATATGATGTGAGCATCTTGAGTCAATAATCCATTCATCCTTTGATTCAAATTTAGCTGTTAGGGCTTGTTCTACCGGTTGAGCAGTAGGTGTCAGTTGATCTTCTGTTATAGCAACAAAAACCCATCCATTGTTTGCTGGATCCTCATTAGAATCATTAGTCACACCTTCATCAACAATGTAACAAGATTTATCTTTGTTTTTCTTAAATTTGTATCTTTGATATTCGGGATTAGGCTTGTATGTTCTTCTAGCTTCTTCTCTTAGTCTAGCATGTCTATTAGGGCATCTTGAAGCCATATGACCAATCTTATTGCAGTTAAAACATTTAAAAGGTGCTTTACCTTCATACTTACTTCAAATTGGACCTTTTGGCATTTTCCTTGCAAATAGTGCTTCAAGTTCTTCAAGATCTTCATTTTCCTTCCCGGTTTCTTCAAGTTCTCTTGCATAAAAGGCTCTCTAGTCTGATTTGTCAAAAGATGGAGCAGATGATGTTGATGCTTTGAAGGCCAAATCAGTCTTAATAGTAGCAACAGGACCAAATTCCTCAATTTCAAAAGCTGAAAGTTTTCCAATCAATGTATCTCTAGTTACTGATGTATTAGGCATTGTTCTCGACTCATTTATAGCAGTAACCTTCATTTTATATGCCGGTGGCAAACCTCTTAAGATTTTTGAAACAATCTCATCCTCACTCAAGGTTCCTCCACAACACTTGATACCCGAAACAATTTCATTTACTCTTTCCATAAAAGCAGAAATCCTTTCATCTTCTTCCATTTTCAGATGTTCATACCTGACTTGGTAGCTTTCAAGTTTTGCAATTTTGACTGTGGAATCTCCTTCATTCAATGTTTCCAAATGATCCCAAATAGCTTTAGCAGTAGACCTATCTGATAATCCCATGATTTTTTGATTTGATAATGCGCTCAAGAGTGCTTCTCTTGCTTTGCAATCATTTTCTTCATCTTTGGCTAGGGTAGTTGGAGCAGTTTGACCAGCTACAGCAGCAGTATAACCATTCTTAGTAACTTCCCAGATGTCTTTACCGATGCAATTCAGATGTGTCTCCATTTTGATCTTCCATATCCCATATTTGGTTCCATCAAGTTTAGGACTGTCCTTCCTGAAATAATTAGTAGACATTGGATCTCCTCAAGTTGTTAAACTTCTGCAAAAAGAGGACTAGGCTCTGATACCAATTGTTAGGTCCCAGAGACAATTGAGAAGGGGGGGTGAATCAGTTGTCTAATAAATTCAAACCAAAAACTTATTAACCAGCTTAATGGTTAATACTGGTGAATCAGTTAAGTATACCAGTAGACAGTGTTAACAGTAAATTGCTATACCAGTAAGAATTAATGCATGAAACATAAACACAAAGTCATCCACAACACATGACACCAATATTTGTACGTGGAAACCCTGTAAGGGGAAAAACCACGGTGGGAAACCTTACCCACAATCAGATAATACTACTGCAGATAGTAAGTCTACAAAAGGGGTTTGCACATGCAGAAAGGGCAACAGCCTAGAGCTCATTGCTCAATCACAAATGGGAGTCACACTGACTATAGTTGGATGGTTAAATCCAATAAGAATGTACTGCCCAAAATCACATCTTCATATGCTGGATTCAGTACTGATGTAATGCTGATATGCTTCTATAAAAACCTAACTTCACCTTCAAATGATGTCTTCGTGTATGCCTCTGCTTGATCTCGCATATACCTTCACTTAAATCCTTTTTGCATTCCACATTTGATCTTCCAAATAAGATCTTACATTTATACCATACCCTAAGACCAATTTTAGTAGGTCGGCTCTACAAGATATTACAATAAAAATATTTTACAAAAAATATAATATCCGATGCAATAACTGATTAAACATGTCATCTTAATGCATTTACAACAATAATAAATCATCTCCATAGCGTGCCATGCTGATCTGGAAAAGATAAACCTGTCGGTGTAACCCTAGATAACCTCGACCTATTTGCTAGTAAAAGTAAATATGCAAATATGAATATACCAATGATTATTACTTCAAAATAAAGTGTCCACATGATGTCTTCAACATTACAAAGTGTCTTCCATGTCATTCCAGGTAGCGGTGAACATTATATCCTGTCGGTTAACCATACACCAGTAACTGTTGCATAGATTACTGCTTGCCAGTGAATGTTGCTGGATCTCCAAAGTAGGTGTATTCAGTAGGTGTTGACATCATTTTCAAATTAAACAAAATGCTTCATAAGAAATACCTTATTCAAAGTCAAGGGTTTCTCATACAACTTAGCCAATGTCGCCATCAAATCTACAGTCATTTTTGCTTCTGTTATATTGAATGCTACAAACGGTGCAAGGGACAATCGAATGGATCCCAATGCCTTTCTATCTAAAATGTCCCACTCTTCATTTGACATTGTGGTCACTTTCTTTGCCTTTCCTTCCAATAGCTACCACAAATCCTTTTGATACAGGTAACCCTCCATCTGTATTTTCCATAATTGATAATTCTGGTCATTAAAATTTTCGACCTTGAATTTGGAATCCTCCATTGCTCCCACTAAAATCTGAAAGTTCTGCCAATTTATAGAAAACCTCGCTCTGATACCAATTGTTAGGGTTTCTAGTAGATCCGAAGCAAATATGAACTAACAATTATATGTAGATTTAAATACAAAAGATAAAAGAAATAAAACAGGACACAAATAACATAGAGATTTAACGTGGTTCACCTAGAATGGGTTATGTCCACCATACACAGCCGTCCAATCTTTCTTATTTTCAAGTAAAAATAGTACATCAACCTTACAATGCCTTAAGCATCCCAGCTACTTATAACATTCATTTTTAGGGTAACAAACAAAGTTAGCCTTTTTAGGGTTTTATTACAATGTCGGTTTTCATCAACAAAAAACGGCAAAAAAAAATTTCTTGGGGGCTGCTGCCCTCGAAAACCCGTAGCAGGCTTCACTCACTTTCCCAAGGCCTGACCCGGCCCCGAACCCTGGTGAGGATACATGTTGGGTGTACAGTATTTTGCTGATCAGTTGCCACATATCAACAGTTTGTTACGTTAAACAATGGTGCTTTAAGATGTGGTTCTTGCACCTTTTGAGATCTACTTCAAGCAGTTAATCTTTTCAAAGAGGAACCTCGCTTTGATACCAATTGTTGAACCCATGACAGGATTGAGAGGTGGGGTGAATAAGTTCAAAATTTCACAAAATAATAATTATAAACAACTTCTAACCACTCAACAACAACACATTAACTATTAACACATGAACAATAAATTTATGTGGAAAGCCCAAACTAGGAAAAACAACAATGACAATCAAACTCACAATATGAATATAAATTATTACAATCTTTTAGGCTTACTGCCAAGAAGAAATAGCATCTGAAGAACTTGCAAATCTAATGCATACTACCTTAGGGAAAGATACATGGACTTACACAATTGATGCACACTGCTTCGAGATTGTAGTGCCCCTCCCTGATTCATCTTGTCTTTTCGTACATCAAAGGATTATATTGACATAGCTTAGTCTATTTTAAAATGGTTTGATGGTATCATAATATGTACTAACCCTATTTCATGATTATATTGGATATGATGATTATGATAGTACTTGATTGTCATGATTATCTTCCAAGTGTATTTGTGATAGAGACGATGTCATATCACTCATTGTGAGCATGATATGATGTTGTGATTCTCTTCACTTGCATGTTTATTTATGTTATATGTATTGTATATGTATTGGTGGTGACAGGTTTGCAGGTATCAGACATCGACTTCACCTAGCTCCACAGGTTTGAGTGTGTCTTTATCCAAATGATAAGTTGATCAGAGATGACATGAAAACCCACTCTATACTCTAGGTTTAAGTTGATTACCCTTGTCAGTTTAGTGTCTTGGTGCGAGTTGTTGTTTAGTGTCTAGTGACTGTGTAGTGTTGTGATTATTGTTTGATTTAACTATTGAATTAATTGATTTATATAGTTTAATAATGTAAAATTAAAATTAATCGATTAATATAGTTTATAATAATAATTTAAATAAATAGTTGATATAAGTATTTTAAAATTAATGGGTGATGATTATTATTATTTTATCATTTGGTTTTATATTTAAATTGATGATTTTATATCATTATTGTTTATCAAGGATTATTTATTATTTGTTTAATTATTTGTGGTTTTTATATTAATGTGAGTATTTATTTATATTTCTTTGATTATTTAATTAATGGGCTTTTATAGTTAATTGTGCCCATGGTTTTTATCTATATTGGTTGATTATATTATTACTTTTTACCCTCTTGGCTATTTAATTAATTGTTTATTCTACCTACCCTATTTTACCATTAGCTGGGAACTTGGTAGGTTTGGTAAATATTATTTTATATTATTCTTGCATTGGTATAAGGTGTGGTAGGTATAATATATTGTTTCATTGAATTTTCTTATTGGCTGAGAGTTTTCTATAGTTTGGAGTTTAATTTTTATTTAGGGAGCATTCTGTGAATGTTGGCGGGTTAGCATTCGGGAGATTTCGATTTGCATTTTGATTTTAGAATTGATTGGGACCTTGGATTATTGGATTTTCTTTTCTTCGATTCTACCTTTGTTTGGATTGCGATTTCCAGATTGGAGTTCTTTGACTTCTCTCTGCAAATTGATATTTCTGGAAGATTGTTTACTCCGTGTATTGGAAAGATTGTTTGGGGAAAGGAATTTGATAATTAATGATTTCAATTTGGTTTATGGGAAAGGATTTATAATTATTCAATTATGTATTGATAATATGATTAAATTTTGGAAATGTATTCTTGGGAGATGTGTTTTCTGAGTCCTGTGAAGTGTATTCTAGTTTTGGCTTGGCTGGGAATGGTATAGTGTTGTTAGGCATTGTTCTGCCTTTATAATGATATTTTATGTCTACCTTTGCAATATTGTATCTCCTTTTGTTGTTGTGTAAGTGTGATGAGGTTCTGTACACTTCCCAGTGCGATTGTGACTTGATTTTGTTATTAAATTCCTTCTATTTGATCACAATGTCCTTAATTTTGTGTGTCCTTTATGAATTTTCATCCTCCCTCACCTTCTGGGAGTGATTTTGAGTTGTTTTACCTATCTATGTTCAATTCTGGGCGCAGTTGTCACTTGCAGACTTCATAAACCTTCATTTTGGCTACCTAACTTAGATGCACTAATGTTTTCCTTACATGTGCTAATGTATGGGATGGATACGCTAATATTTAGGGAATATGATTCATTCTACACCCCCAATGTGCCAATCTACATATTGGATGTGTTGATCTATTCTAGTTTCTGGGTTTTGTCAGTTTTGACTCCTGTAATGGATTTGACCAATTGAAGGGACTCTCCATAGGCTTTTTATGAATGCATTGAGTTTCTTGGATTTTTTTTATATTATTTGGATTCCTGAGTTGTTCCAGAATTGATTATTGATCAATTTGGATTGTATTTGGTTTATTTTTTATTTGCATTTCTATTTGACTATTTGTAACCAGGCTTATTGGTTATATTCCTATTTGGTATATGTCTTGCTTATTGCCTAAGAGGCTATCATGTTGCATATGATGTTATGGATTGATTTGGAACCTTGGTTTACCAGGTCTTGACTTGTATGAGCCCTTGGTCATGTTGTGATATTATAAATTATATAGTCTTGCATATAACCCTAATGTCTAGGTGCATGCTAGGGGGAGTGGGCTTCCAAAGGAGTGACTGGGGTTGCATAGAGTGGGCAGCCAGGTTACCCAAGATCTAGATCACTGGAATATCTCATTGGGAGTTTATTCTTTTTAATCAAGTGATAATCTAATTAATAATTTTTGGGGTTTGGGTAGAGTAGTTCATTTTAATAAGATAAGAAATTGGTTTTGGTGGCCCCCCTACCTTGCCTAGTGGTAGCAATCCAGGATAGGATTGGGAAGGCCTTGGTAACCCAGGTAAGCTAATCTCCCTTACACCATAGAGGTTGAGATGGCTCCATATGTGTATCTAGGATGGTCAGGGTTGGTTCCCAGGTTCTCATTTATCGCATGTGATGATACTCTTTTCCCTACATTTAGGTCCTAGTGCCTTAATTCCTAATTTGATGTGTTGCCTCTAGAGGATTTGGGATTGGAGATTTTATAATTTTTATTCGTGCTTTTTTCTTATATTGGTCTTCCTTTGGTTATTAGGTGTCATCCTAGGTCTAGAGTGTGAGTGGGATCTTGTGTCATCTCCTAGCACAAGGTGTGGCTCCTTATGGTTCCACATGGTCAGGTGGTTTGATGCCTTCTTCCATTGGGATGTTCTTCATTGGATTCTCTTGCGTGGATGTGAATCTCTTGTCTTCTCAACAATGGATAGTGATAACTCAATGATGAACAATAAGTACCAAACCGGTACTAAGAGGGGGGGGTGAATCAGTACATGCACAATATCTTCACATTCAACCAGTTTGACTACAAACTCTGCAAATGTCTGACAGACAGTAACACTGGTCTGAAACAAAGTGTAACCGGTAAAGCTAAGAACAACTGTGACAAGCATTAACCGGCTGATCACTTAGCTTTCCACTCAACTTAATACTACACTTCCATTTCATCCTTATGCATGAATAGGTAATCTATCATCCGAAATATAATAACGGCTAGCTCAGCATGATTTACCTTCAGACACAAATCACTTAAATCATCACATGAAAAATACTACACATGACACAGATTTTTCATGTGGAAACCCAACTGGGAAAAACCACGGTGGGGATGAATACCCACAAGCTACTTTTGAACTCTTTAGAAGTCTACTCTGTTAGGAGCCTAGTCTGGTTAAAGAATGTTACAATAGGTTCTGCTAGGAACCGATCCTATTAGAGATCACCCAGTTAATGGATGGCTAAATACTCGGTTAAGGGTTAAACCCTGTTAGAGGTTACCTTGTTAGAGGATTTCAAGAACTCAATGAGTTTGAGTCACTTGGTTAAAGGATTTACAACAAGTTGATTAAAGCTACCCAGTTAAGGGATTTTCCAATTATTGAAGTGGTTAAAGATCAACAGGTATTAAAATGATCTGATAATAGCACTCAATGCCTAATGCAGATCCACTTAAGTACCTTCCTTCTGCACACACACTATGCAGGAATCAATCCTCTTATCTCATCTAGTCTGGCAATAATCACGTATCTCTTTACTTAGATACACACACACCATTTGCCAACAACTTCAGAAAGAAACACAACATCTACCTTATAGGAAATAGATAGGTTGGTAACATAAACCCTATACCCTAAACATTTAGGTAAGCAATTCAGGCGGTTCAATCCTAGCCATTGAACACTTTTCATTTGAATACAAAAGTCCTAAACATATCTCAAGACATTCTCCATCGTTCATTCTTCACCATTTTCATGGCGGCTTGTAACCCATCACATGTTCTCCACCATTTATAGGGACTTCGCACATTCTCGAGGTAGATAGGATCAATCTCCTTGATGCAAGATCCTTCACACACTCAAGATGATGTGGCAACATGATCGGATCTTCATTACAATGCTAACTCATCACACAATGTCATTGGTTGAGTCACACAGGCTTGGAACACTTCAACCGGAAACCCTTAAGCTAAGACTACCAACCGGAAGTCATATCATGTTCAGTCCTCATAGAGAACATTCCATATGCCGGTTCACATTTCATCATACCAGTTCTCTTGACAAACATACCACTTCACCTATTGCTCAATATACCGGTTTATATCATTATACCAATTCAATTTGCCAATTGTTTAGCTTCAATATACTTGGTCACTTCTTTGCACATATATCGGTTCACCACATTGTACCAGTTCACATTTCAGCATATTGTTGGTTCACTCTTCAATCATATTGACATCAATGACAACATAATATCATCATGTCAACATACTCAGCACAAATGCCAACAGATAGATACTTGTAGAAGATTGATGTAAATAAATTCTTGATGCAATTGTATTGATAATTGAGAGCCATCCTCCTTGATGTAGATGTACATTGTATTCATGGAGATGATGCATAAGTGAGCATAATGATGTAACATATGTATCTTGGATATTGATTCATTAATTGTAATAATGGTTTGGATTTAATGATATGTAGTTGGTCTCCTGTAATATTGGAAATGTGATAGGTTGTTTTGGAATTGGATAATGATGTTAAGAAATGAATAAGTAAATGGGGGTTAGGAACATTTGGTATTGGTGCTTTGAAATAAACCTAATGGGATGGTAAATGTATGCATTATGAATGGATATGTTCATGCTAAGGTAGTAAATGATCATGTTGTTATTTCTTATGGATAGATTAGGTAATGGCATTGAGGTAGCCTAGGGAGCGCTTAGATGTACTGTGATTATTTCCGCTTGCATTATGTGTTCTTGTGATTATGTTCATGTTGATTAAGTGTTATCTTGTTAATGGAAGGTTAAAAGATTATGATTAGTTAGTTGTTCATGTTGCATTGGTAGATGTTTTAAAAAAATTTCTCTATTTGCATGTTAATTAGTGTATTTCTCCAAGGTATTTTGGTGGGCATTACATCTGGTATCAGAGCCCATGTTGCAAACACTAGGATCTCTAGTTAAGGTTGTTGCTCTTAGTCCAGCGTGGTATAATATGTTATTTTATTTGAGTTGAATTGTTCTATAAAAATTGTAATAAAATAAAAGACATTGGAATCTTAGAGAGTTTATAAATATATGCTTTGTGCTCTTTCCTTAATTCTTTCTAGAAATCATAGTTGTATCCAATATGTGTATGTATTTCTTATGCTTGACTTTTGGATGCTAGCAACGAATAAATGATTATGTTATAGAGTAAGAGAAATTGTGAATGTCCCCTTTCATTAAGAATAGATGTTTAGACTTACACAAGAGATTGCATTGCATTAAAGATAATAAGGAATATGGATACGTAAATAAACTTATATTCTTAAATGTTTGATGTGCACTCTCTAACACATCCAGGGAATTGTACCCTTGGAGGCTGTGTAGCGGTTGTTCTCTTTGGTGTGACTAATAATGGTCATCTCATGATATAGATTTGGATGAGTTGGCTATGTTTCCCTGATTTATTTGGTGATTGGATGAAGTGTCAATGGAGTTAATTTGATTTTGGATTTCTGTAATTCTTCTTTTATCTGTTTTGTTCTATGTGGTGGCACATGTCACACTTTATTTCTTGTTGATTCCGCTGACAATTTTTCATGATTTCACATTGAATTTGATGATATTTTGTTTTGGACTTTCTCTTTTGTTTTTGTTGTCTCTAGTGGTCATTCTGAATGATGAGTATTGTGGGCCCTTCTTTTGTGTTAAGTATAGTCTCTATCATGTTCACTACGAACCTCTGATAATGTGTGCAAGGGAGGACACTACAAAGAAGTGCACTAGATGTAGCGAACAATTAGATAATGTTGATATGAGTTGAGTAAATGAAATATGTTGATAGGATGAAATGTATTGCTAATTATTTCTATTTTATGAAGTATTGGATAGAAGTGCGTCTGGAGTTGAGAAATTTGTAATAGTTAAATGTATATGAACCGCAAATTTCCTATCTCTAATGAGTGCTTATGTGTAAAATGTATATATGTATTCTTAACTGCATAAAATAAGATGCTAAATGAAGGTTGTCATGCTTGAATGGTGTGAATTATTGTGTATAGATGCTAACTCAATGTTAGGAATTATAGTTTTGTCTCTCAAGGTGTGATTATATGAAGTTTTCTTGAAAATATTTTGATGATCTAGCATGCTTATTGTAACTAGTAAGAGTTTTGTGACTTGTTTTATCTCTTGAGTAATTCTTTTACTTTGAATAACTAAAGCATAGTAAGAAAACTTTTGCTTTCGTTACCTTATTTTGAACTAGAAAATGCTTGAACTAAGATGTTTTATTGAATGACGAATCCTTAAATGAGAAAGATTGGGTATATTATTTGTAATTGCCCTAAAGGAAAGATTTTAATTTGTCTATGTTTAAGAAGCTTTGGATTAATGTGTGTATGTTTTCAACTTAACCTTTGCGATTTCGAGGAGTAAGTCGAGCCCAAGGGGGATAGGATGTAGTACCCCTCCCTGATTTATCTTGTCTTTTCATACATCAAATGATTATATTGACATAGTTTAGTCTATTTTAAAATGATATGATAGTATCATAATACGTAATAACCCTATTTTATGGTTATATTGGATATGATGATTATGATAGTACTTGATTGTTGTGACTGTCTTCTAAGTGTATCCATGATAGAGACGATGTCATATCACTCATTGTGAGCATGATATGATGCTGTGATTCTCTCCACTTGCATATTTATTTATGTTATATGTATTTCATATGTTGTTGTATATGTATCGGTGGTGACAGGTTTGGAAGTACCAGACATCAACTCCACCTGGCTCCACAAGTTTGAGTGTGTCTTTATTCCAATGACAAGTTGATTCGAGATGACACAAAAACCCACTCTATACACTAGGTTTAAGTTGATTACCCTTGTTAGTTTAATGCCTTGGTGCGAGTTGTTGTTTAGTGTCTAGTGATTCCATGGGTTATTCTTGTTGTGTAGTGTTGTGATTATTTTTTGATTTAACTATTATATTAATTAATTGATTTATATAGTTTAATAATGTTAAATTAAAATTAATGGATTAATATAATTTATAATAATAAATTAAATAAATAGTTGATATAAGTATTTTAAAATTAATGGGTGATCATTATTATTATTTTATCCTTTGGTTTTATATTTAAATTAATGATTTTATATCATTATTGTTTATCAAGGATTATTTATTATTTGTGGTTTTTATATTAATGGGATTATTTATTTATATTTCTTTGATTATTTAATTAATGGGCTTTTATAATTAATTGTGCCCATGGTTTTATTTATACTGCTTGATTATATTATTCCTTTTTACCCTCTTGGTTATTTAATTAATTGTTTATTCTACCTACCCTATTTTACCATTGGTTACAAGCTTGGTAAGTTTGGTAAATATTATTGTAGACACCTAAAATTGTCATGTCTAATTAAATAAATATCTTTATTTATTTAATTATTTTATCCTAATTCTTCTATTAATTAAATAAGTTTTTATTTATTTAATTAATTCATTTATCCTCTTCTAGCCTTATTTTTCATTTAAATAAATATAGTTATTTATTTAAATTACTCTTTTCCTAAATTAAATAAATACTCTTATTTATTTAATTATCCTACTTCCTTTATTAATTAAATAAATATTTATTTATTTAATTAATTCATTAACCTTTTCTACCTATGACACATGTCATTCATCTCTTAATTCATACACTACCTACACTCTCATTATTTTATTATTTCTTTTACCTACCCTCTAATCCTAGCTGACCATTTATCTTTTACACCTCTCAATCTTATCCCTTCATTTCTTATGGTGTCTTCTATATAAGAGGATACTTCCTTCATTATCAAACCCTGACTAACTCACTATGCATTCAGCCCCAACTATGCTTTCGAACTTGCATATGCAATCAAGCCTACTTGCAACCACATTTTCGTTCTTTGTTGAGCTCTTGTGCATATAAAATCTGAAAGCAAATATATCAAGAAAGATCAATGGAGATAGGAAGAATGGAGATCCAAAACCTATTGGACATGTGATGGTATAATCTTTGTGATTTCATTTGATTTGCATTGTCTTAGATAATCTTCATATGTTATGGTGGATCTTTGTTGTTGTTAGGCTAGGGTTTTGTGGTTGAATCTATTTAGTTTTTCATCATTGTTGTTATCCATTTTCACCGTATACAATTATTTTATATCATTTTTGTATTGGTATAAGGTGTGGTAGGTGAAGATGGTAAAATGGTTAGCAAGGTGAATTCAAGTGGTTAGTGCACAAATAAAACATTAAAAGATATTAAAACATGAAACATGCATAAAACCACATAAAGACATGAATAAAATGCATATACTTTGCAAACCTTTACCTCTCCCTCGGATTGAGCCTTTGGTGAAGCTGAATAGCGCCTCTCTCTTCAACTTGATCAGATGGGCTCCTCTTGCTTGCTTGATGTGGATGGCTCTCCAAATGTGCACAATATGATTGATGGGAGGATGAGATGGATGGATAAGTGACTAAGTGATGGATGAGTATGGATTTGGCTATAATTTGGATGCTTTGATGACTTTTTTGAACTCAAATGGGCAGCATAAGATTATTAAACTTGGAGATGATGAATGGAGAGATGGAGTCCTCAATTTATAGGAAGAGGAGAGGAAGAATGGATGGCTAGGATTGCTTGTGAGCTTACACAAGGCCCAAGAGAGGGTGTGGAGACCAAGAGATATGCCTTAAAGGTATTTCTTGTCTCCACACTGCACAAGGTGCATTGGGAAGGCTCCCAAGGTACCTTGGGAAGAACAAGGTGCATTGGGAAGACTTCCCAATGTGCCTTGAGAAGAGCAAGGGATGTGACATTCCTTGGAGAATGGAGAGGAGGAATTAAAAATTCTCCAAAAATGGATAAGCATAGGGATTGGAGGAATAAGAAGGAATTAAAAATTTCTTGAGAGAGGGGATGCCTAGAGGAATGTGAGATCTTGAAAATCTCACATTCACCTAGGAAAAGAGCATTTAAAGCTAGTGGTTGGATGGAAGGGACAAGGGGTTGACATTGTGACTAATCATGATGATTAGTCACTAGCAACTCATTAGGAAGGGGATTAGAGGAAGTGTTAGGTGGGATTAGGATTTGTAGGAGGATTTGACTAAGAAAGAGAATGAGTGGAGGGAATTAAAAATTAGAAGAATAAGGTTAAGTGAGTTTAGGGAGTTCCTAGAAGAATTTATTAGGTTAATGATGAATTAAGAAGATGATTTGTAGGAATCATGGGGGTTAACTAATTAATTGAAATTAATTAGCTAAGAGGGAGATTTGTGAGGATTTATTTTTTAGAAAAATAAAGCAAGGGATTGATTTATTAAATAAATCAGTCACATACCATAGTGACAATATTAATTATATTTAATTAATATTGAGGAGAATTTGAATTAACATAATTAATTAATTAATTATGTGAGGAATTAAAAATAATTAAAATAATTATTTTTAAGTGTCTACAGTAGGTATAATATATTGTTTCATCGAATTTTCTGATTGGCCGAGAGTTTTCTATAGTTTGGAGTTTAATTTTTATTTAGGAAGCATTCTGTGAATGTTGTCAGGTTACCATCTGGGAGATTTTATTTGCATTTTGATTTCAGAATTGATTGGGAGCTTGGATTGAAGATAGGCTTGCTTGGAAAATTGGATTTTATCTTCTTCGATTCTACCTTTATTTGGGATTACGATTTCTAGATTGGATTTCTTTGACTTCTCTTTTTAAATTGTTATTTCTAGAAGTTTGTTTACTCCATGTATGTGGAAAGATTCTTTGGGGAAAGGAATTTGATAATTAATGATTTCAATTTGGTTTTTGGGAAAGGATTTATAACTATTCATTTATGTATTGAGAATATGATTAAATTATGGAGGTGTATTGTTGGGAGATATGTTTTCTGAGTCCTATGAAGTGTATTCTGGTTTTGGCTTGGCTTGGGAATGGTATAGTATTGTTGGGCATTGTTCTACCTTTGCAATATTCTATCTCTTTTTATTGTTGTGTAAGTGTGATGAGGTTCTGTGCATTTCCAAGTGTGATTGTGGCTTGATTTTGTTATTGAATTCCTTCTATTTGATCACAATGTCCTTAATTTTGCGTGTCCATGAATTTTCATCCTCCCTCACCTTCTGGGAGTGAGTTTCAGTTGTTTTACCAGTCTATGCTCAATTTTGGGTGCACCCAACACTTGCAAACTTCATAAACCTTCATTTTGGCTACATGACTTAGATGCGCTAATGTTTTCCTTAGATGGGCTAATGTATGGGGTGGATGCACTAATATTTTGGGCATATGCTCTATTTTGCACCCCCAATGCTCCAATCTGTATTTTGGATGCATTGATCTATTCCAATTTCTAGGTTTTGTTAGTTTTGACTCCTATAATGGATTTGACTGATTGAGGGCACTCTCTAGAGGCTTTTTATGAATGCATTGAGTTTATTGGAATTTTTTTGATATTATTTGGATTCCTGAGTTTTTCCAGGTTTGATTATTAATCGATTTGGATTGTATTTGGTTTATTCTTTGTTTGGGTTTCTATTTGACTATTTGTAACTGGGCTTATTGGCTATATTCCTATTTGGTGGATGTCTTGCTTATTGCCTAAGAAGCTGTCATGTTGCATATGATGTTATGGACTGATTTGGAACCTTATTTTACCAGGTCTTGACTTGTATGAGCCTTTGGTCATATTGTGATATTATGTTATATATTGTTGCATATAACCCTAAGGTCTAGGTGCATGCTAGGGGGGAGTGAGCTTCCAAATGAGTGACTGATGTAGGAGCATCCCCGGTTCACAACAATCTTGCATCAACCAACAAAAAAATTCTTTTATGTTTTATTTTTTATTTGCAGTTTCAGTTTTCCTTTTTGTGTGTCCTAGTTTTGGCTCACCAGATCCTATGGACTTGGATTCTACTTGAAGACTTGATCATCTTTCTTTCTTTCAAACCGCATCTGATTTGGATCACTTTCCAATAAGATATTGCTACTGATTGTTCCTTTGTTACTGGTTGCCTGAGACCTATTCTGGTGATCTACCGAAACCCATTCCAAATCTTGCAGAGCCTTGGATATTGATCTCGATGTTTCTTGGCATGTGGTTGACCTTCTACATTTCATCCTTTGGATTTTCTGGAGGAATCTCTTGGTGGAGGCTGACCTTGTTCATTTTACACGTCAAGTCTTGTTCTTCAGGTTTTGATCCTTTTTGGGCCGATCAGATCCTTTGGATTGATATATATTTGTAATCATGCTTTAGAATGTAATCAATGGGATAATTAAGAATTATCAGATAGATAGACTTTGCCTAGAAGATAGATCTTTTGATTCAAGGTCCCAGTTGTGACCTATTCTACCAGGCCTGTGTGTCGGTATGTTGTAACCCAGTTGTTACCGGTTGGATGTAATCAAATTTCATGAAATAAAACTATCTATTCTGCATTGCCTCCATCATATATGTGTGTTTCCATTGTGTTTACTCTTGCTGATAGGTTTGGACTGAACTCCTTGAAGTACCTCCTCAGCGGTGACTACTTCAAGTGGTATCTGAGTGAAGTTTCATTTTGGAGGTTGCGTGTCCTGAATTTTGTTGTAGGGTGGTGGATTATGGATCCGACCTACAATTGCAGAGGACTAGCATGAATCAATGGCATGAAGAGGAACTAGGAATGGTGGAGCACGTGGGAATGTAGACCCTGCTATGATGGAGATGTTGTGAGGAATAGCAGCCTGGTTAGAAGCAATGGAGACATCCCAAAGAAGAGGTTGACATATTGAGGATGTGAGTGAAGATGAAGCAGAAGAAGCCCCGATAGAACAAGTGAACCTATCGGTAGTTGATTCAGATGAAGAAAGGCTTTTAAGGGTTCTAAGTAGGGTGAACACTAAACCTCATTTTACCCCACCGGAATATGATGGGAAGTTAGATTCAGATGAATTGATGGATTGGATCTCAGAGATGGAGAAATATTTTGATTTTAAAAACACTACAAAAGAGAGGAAGGTGAAATATGCATGTACCCGGTTGAAAAGTAATGCATCTCTTGGGTAGGAGCATTTGTAAGTTGGTAGACAAAGAAGAGGTAAAGAAAAGATTGACATGGGATAGGATGATTGCTAAGTTAAAATCAAAGTTTGTCTTAGCGAATTATCAAGTGGATTTGTTTTAGAAGTTGCAGAATTTGAAACAGAAGGAGTCTAGTGTGAAGGAGTACACCAAAACATTTTACAAGTTGAACATCAGATCCAGACATGTTGATGATGAACTTGAACAGATTGCAAGATATTTGAATGGATTGCAGATGTTTATACAAGATGAACTCGGTATGATCAAATTGGAGAATGTTGAAGAGGCTTACTAGTATGCACTAAAGGCTAAAGAGAAATTGAATAAAAAACATTTGCAGAAACAGAGAGGTAGAGGTGGAAGGTTTACCAAAGGAAGATTTCAAGGAGGAAGAGGAACCAATATAGATCAGAACAAGGACAAGGAGGTGAGCAAAGAAGGTAATTCATATCAGAAGGATGATAGAAATTTCTACCAGAGGAGAGAACCTGATGGTTACCAGAATGAGAACTTTGGAAGACAAGACAAGAGGACATTTAGAGGAACCTGCTTTAAATGTGGAGGAGAAGGACACTTTGCATTTGAATGTAAGAAGACAGAGGCTGCCCAAAGAGAAGCAATGTTAGAAGAGAACCCCACTAGATCAGACAATAAATACCGAAAGATGGAGAACTATTGATTATGATGAGAGATTTGTGTCATATCAGAGGAGATGAAGAACCCTTGCAGAGGAAGAACCTGTTCAAGACTAGATGTAAGGTATTCAGTAAGTGTTATAAATTTATTGATAGTGGTAGTTCAGATAACCTTGTTTCAGAAGAGGGTGAATAAGTTGAAATTGGAGAGATTGAAACACCCTAAGCTGTATCAGATAGCATGGATTCCGGATGAACATAAGTTGTTAGTAAGTGATCAATGTTTGGTAAAATTTAAAATTGGGATTATCATGATGAAGTTTTGTGTGATATTATGCCTATGGATATTTGTCATCCTTTTTTTGGGAAGATCTTGGCAATTTGATAGATAGGCAATACATGATGGGATGAAGCAAACCTTGTTACCTTATGAAGAACCGTTGAAGAGTGAAGTTTGTACAAATGCCAGAATCTATTTGGTAGATGGAAGGAAATTCATAGATGGAATGAGACATGAGAATGTGTGTTTTTCCTTAATTCCTAAGATGATTGAGAGATCAGAACCAAAAGGGGAACACCTAACAGAGATAAGATATTTGTTGACGGAATATGAGGACATCATTTCAGATAATGTACCTGATGGATTTCCACCTATTAGAAGTATTAGTCATTGCATGGACTTAGTTCTTGAAGCTAGTTTTCCTAACAAAGTTGCACCCTAGTTGACACCGATAGAAATGAAGAATTGAATAGACAAGTGTAGGAGCTATTGAAGAAAGGTTTGATCAGGGAAAGTTTAAGCCCTTGTGTAGTACCAATAGTATTAGTACCTAAGAAGAATGAAGAATGGAGTATGTGTACAATAATTTACAAAGATAGATTTGAAGAGTGGATATCATCATATCAGGATCTGAGAAAGTGATGAGTGGAAGACAACATTTAAGACAAATGAAGGACTATATGAATGGTTGGTGATGCCTTTTGGATTGATTAATGTACCAAGAACTTTCATGAGGCTAATGAATGAGGTATTGAAGAAATTATTGGGTAATTTTTTTATTGTGTATTTGGATGACATTCTGATTTTTAGTAGAACAAAAGAGGAACATTTGTTGCAGTTAAGACAAGTTTTGCAGAGGTTAAGAGAAGAAAATTTGTTGACCAATATCAAGAAGTGTACTTTCAAGAAGGATGAGTTAGTCTATTTTGGATTTGTGATATCTGAAGATGGTTTGAAGATGGACCCTGAGAAAGTGAAAGCCATTGTTGAGTGGCCTACACTAGAAAGCATTGGAGAGGTAAGCTCATTTCATGGATTGGCAAGTTTTTACAAGAAGTTTATCAGAATTTTCAGTTTAGTTTGTAACCCTATGACTAAGACCATGAGGGCAGATCAGAAGGATTTCAAGTGGACCACTGAAGCAAACAAAAGTTTTGAATTTTTGATGTAGAAAGCGACTGAGTAGCCTATGTTGGCTTTATTGGGTTTCAATAAGGTATTTCAAGTGGATTGTGATGAAAGTGGAACAACAATAGGAGAAGATTTGAGTCAAGAAGGGAGAGTAGTAGCCTATTTCAGTGAGAAATTGAATGATGCCCAGAAGAAATATTCAGTGTATGATCAAGAATTTCATGCCATATTTCAAGCCTCGAAGAAATGGAGACATTACTTGTTGCCTAAAGAGTTTGTGTTGTATACAGATCATCAAGCTTTGGAGTATTTGAATAGTTAGAGTAAGTTGAATCAGAGACATATGAGATGGGTAGAATTCTTGCAGAGTTACACCTTGGTGCAGGAGCACCTAGGACTTAGACTTATAGTATTTTCTCAATTTTGGCTTGTACTAACCTTAGCCAAGTTAGGTATTTAATAAGGAATCTAGGAGGGTCCAATAGTGAGTGTCATGAGTCAAATGTAGGCCTAGATTGAGTTAGTTTCTTCTTAGGTTTGCATTTTGTACATAAGGAGTGGTTTGAGTGGGAAATTGACCTTCTTGATGGTCAAAAGTGGTAAAATATATTATGAGAATGAGTGAGGTTTAGAATAGTCTTATGAAAGCTTAAAAATTCATGAGTAAAGACTTAGAATAGGTTTCATAGGTTAGAAAAGCAAAAAGTGCAAAATTGTAAAAGTTGTCATGACAACTTTTGTCCTAAAATGCTTAGTGATGGAGTTAGGGATAGAAAAACACCCTAGAATGCCTCCACACATGGGGATGAATATAAAAACCTCCTCTTTAATGGTTACCAAGGTTGGAGTTTTGTTTTTGTATGATCAACAATCTGAAACTACTCATTTTCGGACTATTTGTCACTATTTTGGCTTATTTTGCTCATAATGTGAATGCAAATGAATTGAATCCATTGATCCAGTAATGGATTGAGTTTCTTTGGTGTGTCTCAAAGTCATTTGTTTCATTTAAATATTTGTAGATAGTGTGTGTTGGTGTTTTCCAACTTTTGTTTTCTAACAGCCAGTTTTGGCTTGTACATAGCAATTTTGTGTAAAATGGTTGCCCCATGAAATCCCTTCGTGATACCATCATGTCCTATTGTTAAATGGAAGGAAACAAATTTTACATTGTACATATGTAGTGACAAGTTTTGGAGATGAAGATTGACATGACTGTCACCTTGTTCTAGGCGAGTCTAGGAGCAACCCGGCTAGAGAAGAGAGAGTAAAATTGGAGTGTAAAGTGCAGGGGTGAGCATAAAACCACAACCAAAATTTTTGGAGGGTTCCATGAATTTCATACAGAGTTTCCAATGCAAGTAAAATCCTTGAAAAGGCCATTTTATGCCCATTTCACAAACTTGACCAGTCACTGTCAATTAGAAGGCCTAAAAACCCTTCAAACCCCTCATTTTTGGGTTAGGGTGGGTTGAGAAACCAAAACCACTAAAATAACTTGGGAATAGGTGATTATTTGAATAAAAAACAATCTTGTTGTAGGGTCTTTGTACCATTTTCTTCCAAGCCCTATAAAACCGGATTTTGGAGGCCTAATAGGGGCTCATTCCTTGTAACCCTTTTCTAGGCAAAATGGTGAAATTAGTAAGAAAGCTAATGGATGCAAGCCTCAAATGGACCCAAATGGTATTAAAATAATGTTAGAAGCCACCTCCACACATCTGCAACAACTCACAATAGTAGGAGGTAAAATTGACAAATTGAGGTCAAGACAGTAATGGTGAGCAAGTGAGAAACACCTTGAAATGGTAGGGTTCCTAGTCAAACACTTGATGTAAACACCTTGAGATTGACAAGAAGCAAGCCCTAGAAGAGATTGAGAAGGACTTGGAGGTCTTAGAGAATAGTTAGACCTGGAGATTTGGTGGAATTGAGCAACACCAACTAGGTGAAGTGTGAGCAAGCTAGGTTAACCCCATCACACCTTTGTGTTGAAGCATAGAAGTGGGAAATATAACAAAGTTGTTCATGCATTGAGTAGAAGAAGGAATTTTCTAACATATATGAGAGTGATAGTATTAGGTTTTGAATATTTGAAGACCTTATATGATGAAGACCCGGATTTTGTAGGACCTTGGAAAGTATGTAGAGAATCAGTTATGGTTGATAGAAGAAAATGGTTGGATTATTTCATTTAGGATGGGATGTTATTCAAGGGAGCTCAATTATGCATACCTAAGAGCTCCATGAGAGAGAACCTAATCAAAGAGAAACATAGTGGAGGTTTAGCTAGACATTTTTGCATTAATAAAACAACTACATTAGTGAGTGAGTAGTTCTTTTGGCCCCAGATTCATAAGGATGTTAAGAGATATGTGTAGAGTTGTAGAGTTTGTCAGGTTGCAAAAGGTAGTAGTCAAAATGTGGGATTGTATAAACCTTTGATAGTACCGATAAGACCTTGGGAGGATATAAGAATGGATTTTGTACTTGGATTTCCTAAGACACTGAGAGGGACTGATTCTATATTTGTGGTAGTGGATATATTTTCAAAGATGGCTCATTTCATACCTTGTAAGAAGACATCAGATGTATTGCATGTAGTAGACCTATTTTTCAAGGAAGTGGTGAGATTGCATGGATTACCTAAGAGCATAGTTTCAAATAGAGATACTAAGTTTGTTGGCTATTTTTGGAGAACACTTTGGAAGAAGATGAAGACAAATTTGAAGTTCAGTTCTACTTTTCATCCGCATACTGATCGAAAGATAGAAGTAGTTAACTAGAGTTTGGGAAATTTGTTGAGATATTTAGTGGGATATTAAACCGGAAGTTGGGATTTGATCCTTGCACAAGAAGAATTTGCTTATAAAAATTCAGTGAATAGAAGTATCAAAAAAACACATTTTGAGATTGTTACCGAAGTACATCCTAGATGAATAGAAAAATTGAGAGACATTAGCAGTGAAGATCGGAAGAGTTCAATAGAAGAAGATTTTGCAGATCACATGGCAGCACTGCATATTCAGGTTAAACAACATTTGGAAGACATGAACATCAAATATAAAGAGAAGGTAGATGAGAAGAGGAGACATAAGGAATTTGAAGTTGGCGATGAAGTGATGGTATAGTTGAGAAAAGAGAGACTCCCGGTTGGAACTTATAATAAGTTGCAGATGAAGAAGTTTGGACCTTGTAAGATTCTGAGAAAGTTCAGCTCTGGAAATGCACATGAAGTGGAGCTACCAGATAGTCTAAGTATTTTGTCTATATTCAACATTGCAAATCATCATGAATACCATGAACCAAAATTCAATGAGGATAGTATTGTAGACTTGGAGAAACAATTGCCTCGGAGGGAACTAGATCAGATTGAAGAGATTTTGGATAGTAGGATTGTGCGTAGTACCCAGAATAGTCAGTACAAAGAATATCTTGTGAAGTGGAAGAGAAGACCAGTTGAAGATTCATCTTAGATTTCTCAAGAAGAGGTAGACTGCCTTGGTTTCCCTCTGACCCCAAAAAATTGAGAGGCTCACTTTTTCATTAACCTCAGATGTCTAATGCAGGAGCATCCCCGGTTCACAACAATCTTGCATCAACCAAAAACATTTTCTTTTTTGTTTTGTTTTTAATTTGCAGTTTAAGTTTTCCTTTCTATGTGTCTTGGTTTTGGCTCACCGGATCTTGTGGAGTTTGATTCTACTTGAAGACTTGATCATCTTTCTTTCTTTCAAACTGCATCTCATTTGGATCACTTTTTGGCAAGATATCGCTACGGGTTTTCATGATAGTTTTTTGTTACCGGTTGTTCCTTTGTTACTAGTTGCCTGAGACCTATTCTGGTGATCTAGCGGAACCTAATCTAAAGCTTGCGGAGCCTTGGACATTGATCTCAATGTTTCTTGTCATGTGGCCAACCTTCTACATTTCATCCTTTTGATTTTCTAGAGGAATCTCTTGGCAGAGGTCGACCTTGTTCATTTTGCACGTTAGGTCTTGTTCTTTGGGTTTTGATCCTTTTTGGGCCAACCAGATCCTTTGGATCGATATATATTTATAATCATGATTTAGACTGTAATCAATGGGAGAATTAAGAAGTATCAGATAGATAGATTGTTCCTAGAAGATAGATCTTTCGATTCAAAGTCCCGGTTGTGACCTATTCTACCAAGTCTGTGTGCTGGTATGTTGTAACCCGGTTGCTACCAGTTGGATGTAATAAAATTTCATACAATAAAACTATATGTTTTGCATTTCCTCCATCATATATGTGTGTTTATGTTGTGTTTACTCTTTCTGACTAGTTTGGACTTATCTCCTTGAGGTCCCTCCTCACCAGTGACTACTTCAGTGACTGAGGTTGCGTGGACTAGACAATCGGGTTACCCAAGATCTAAATCGCTAGAATATCTCATTGTGAGTTTATGATTTATAATTAAGTGATAATCTAATTGATATTTTTTGTGGTTTGTGTAGAATAGTTCATCTTAATAAGATAAGAAATTAGTTTTGGTGGCCCCTCTGCCTTGTCCAGTGGTAGCAATCCGGGATAGGATTTGGAAGGCCTTGGTAACCCAGGTAAGCTAATCTCCCTTACTCCAAAGAGGTTGAGATGGCTCCACATGCGCATCTAGGATGGTCAGGGTTGGTTCCCAGGTTCCCATTTGTCGCTTGTGATCACACTCTTTTCCCTAAATGTAGGTCTTTGTGCCTTGAGTCTTGATTTGATGTGTTTCATCTAGAGGATTTGTGATTGGAGATTTTAGGATTTGCATTCTTGCTTTTGTCTTATATTGGTCTTCCTTTGGTTGTTAGGTGTCAATCTAGATATAGAGTGTGAGTGAGATCTTGTGTCATCTCCTAGCATGGGGAGTGGTTCCTTATGGCTCCACATGGTCGGGTAATTTGATGCCTTCTTCCATTGGGATGTTCTTCGTTGGATTCTCTTGCATGGATGTGAATATCTTGTCTTCTCAATTATGGATGGATACTTGTAGCAGATTGATGTAAATGAATTCTTGATGCAATTGTATTGATAATTGAGAGCTATTCTCCTTGATGTAGATGCACATTATATTCATGTAGATGATGCATAAGTGAGCATAATGATGTAACATGTGTATCTTGGATATTGATTCATTAAGTGTAATAATGGTTTGGATTTAATGATATGCAGTTGGTCTCATGTAATATTGGAAATGTGATAAGTTATTTTGGAATTGGATAATTATGTTAAAAAATGAATAAGTAAATGGGGTTTAGGAACATTTGGTATTGGTGCTTTGAAATGAACCTAATGGGATGGTAAATGTATGCATTATGAATGGATATGTTCATTCTAAGGGTACTAAATGATCATGTTGTTATTTCTTATGGATAGATTTGGTAATGGCATTGAGATATCCTAGGGAATGCTTAGATGTGTTAGCATTATTGGATGAATTGATTATGTGTTGCATTGATGCTTTGTCATTGATGTCAACACTAGCTGTTATGGTTGCTTACCAGAAGACAAGTTTTGGTTATCGGTAGAAGATCTACTGTTACCGGCAGAAGAGACTATCTGTTGGACACTTCCGACATGTTTGGATCTATGGAATTTGTTTGGTTACATGTGGTAGGTGCTTCTGGATCATGCTTTGGTCAGTTGGTATTGACTTGGTAATCAGATGCTATCATACACTCTGGTAAACCCTTACCGGCATTGGTTCAAATCTTTACCAGTAGAGCTTTCACTGAGGAATCTTGACAGGATGCATAATTGGTGTTGGTGCAGCTTCTACATGGATTTCACGATGCTAAAGATGTTCTTTTATCATTCTTTAACTGCTTGAAGACATTTCTTTGGCGTGGTGGACCAAGAATAGGTTCGGTTCCTATCTAGGTTATGGACTGGTATCATGCTAGCGTGTAATCTACACGTTACTAAGATGTTTCGGGATGATTTATGGATTTTTTATTGTTGTTTTGGTCCTAAGCCGACATGGAAAATCATTGTAATATGAATTTACGTAATGATCTTATTGTAATATATTTTAGGTGGATGACCTAATTGGTTTAGGCCTTAGGGTTTATATAAAATGATGTAAGATCTCATTGTAGATCGTAGTATGGGAATGGAACAAGTGTCGTGGTATTGAAATGCGATATCATATGTGAAGGAGACTTGGTCAATCATAGGTGATCAAATTGGGATTAAGGAAGAGGTCAAAGGCCTCCTATATTGAGCTTAACCAAGACTGTAATCAGGCATGGTAGATATTATCTCTAGCAGTTCACTCTATTGGATTGTTATCCATTTATCCTGAGATGGTTGTAGCCTCTCTATAGTTAGTGAGACTCTTTTGTAATGAGAAGTACGCTCTAGGTAGTGTGCCTTCCTGCATGTGTAGGCCCCTCATTGTATCACATACTTTCTGTAGAAGTATCATCTAACTATGGGTAGGCTTCCCACCGTGGTTTTTCCCTTTCCGGGTTTTCCACATACAAATAATGGTTTTATGTGGTATGGTTGCTTTATATTGATTATCTTTTTAATTATTAAGTTGTATTTTTTACTGGTATTTGTTTCTGCTCTACCAGTACTTAATCTGTTTAAAGGTTATTAAGTGGATTAAAAGTTATAATCTGTTAACAAGTGATTTACCCCCCCTCTTAGTTGTTCACCGATTATCCTAACAATTGGTATTAGATCTTTGGTCCTCTTTTGCATAAGCTTAACCGCTTGAGGTAGATCCTATGGCAACTAACACTTCTAATCCACCGGCAACTATTTTCAGAAGAGAAATCCCTAAGTTGGATGGAACAAACTATGGGATATGGAAAATTCAAATGGAGACTCATCTTAGATGTCTTGGCAAGGATATTTGGGAGGTCACTAAGAAAGGATACACACCTTATGATTCAGCATCTGGCAATCTTGCTCCTGCAGACTTGGACAAGAATATTTAAAATGATTGCAGAGCTACAAAAGCCCTCTTGTGTGCACTTATTGATCAGCAGATCATGGGATTAACTAATAAATCATCAGCAAAGGTTATGTGGGACAAATTACAAACTCTAAATGAAGGTGATCCTACTGTCAAAATTGCTAAGCTTGATGGCTACAGGGTAAGATATGAAAACTTGAAGATGAAAGATAATGAAATATTTGTTGTGTTTATCGAAAGAGTAAATGAGACTATTATGGGAATTCAATATTGTGGAGGATTTTTTAGTGAAGATGAAATAGTTTCCAAAGTCTTGAGAGCCCTTCCACTGGCTTACAAGATGAAGGAAATCATAATTAATGATTTGAGAATAATGGCAAACTCTTCAATTAACAGAGACATTCTGATTGGGAAATTATTAGCTTTTGAGCTTGAATAATTTGGATCTTCTGGAGCTGTAAAGTCTGAACTTGCTTTTCATGCATCATCATCATCATCTATCGGGAAAAGTGATTGGAAAGTCTTATATGTAAAAGAATTGGAAGGCATGAGGAAAGAAGATGAAGAATTTGAGCAACTTGAAGCCTTATTTGCTATAAGAGTACCTAAAGGTCCGACAAGAAGTAAGTATGAAGGAAAAGCACCTTTTAAATATTTTTCATGTAATAATATTGGTCATTTTGCATCTAGATGTCCTAAAAGGAATGCAAGGTTTGAGGAAAGAGTTAAGAAATAATTTAAGCCTAACCAGAACATATATAGAATCAAGAAAAGTAAATAATGCTACATAGCGGATGAGGAAGGAGTAACTGATGACTCTGGTGATGAACTGACAAAAGACTATGCTAGTGGATCCAGCAATGGAAAAGAATGGGTTTTCTATGCTTTAAAAGAAGATGAACTAGAACCGACTATCATGAATGAAGAAACAGCCCTGGCAGAAAAAAGTTGAAGACAAGGATGAATGGGTAATTGATAGTGGATGCTCACATCATATGACTAGAGATAAAGGGAAATTTTTGTCCCTAAAAGAAAACAATGGCGCTCAAGTCAGATTTGGAGATGACAAAGCATGTATGATCAGAGGTAGAGGTATTAGTTCTTTGGAAGTATAACACTGATAATGTCTATTATGTAGAAGGTTTAAAGTATAATGTTTTGAGTGTTGGTCAATTGGTGGACAAGGGTTTCCAACTTCAGTTTAAAGATAGAAAATGTAAAATCATTAACAAGACTGGTTTGGAGATTGCAACCGGTATTCAGACTGGAGGTAATATATTTCACTTGAACACTAGTAATAAGACATGTTTGATTGCTCATATTGATGAGAGTTGGTTATGGCATAAGAGATTGTGTCATATTAATGTTGTTTGTATTGTTAAGATCAGTTTAACTAAGGCAATTAGAGATATACCTAAGATTATGAATCCTCATAATCTGGTATGTAAGGAATATCAAATGGGAAAGCAAGTTAGAATTTGTTTTAAGAGCATACATGATAAATATAATGATGTACTTGATTTGATTCACACTAACTTATGTGGTCCAGCAAGGACTAGAAGCTTTCAAGGTGATAGGTATTTCATGTTGATTATTGATGACTATTCTAGGATGATGTGGGTGACTTTTCTTAACTTGAGAAATTCAAAATCTTTAGAGCAAAAGTTGAAACAGAAACTGGATTGAAAATCAAATGTCTAAGATTAGATCATGGTGGTGAGTTCACTTCTCATGAATTTAACAGTTATTGTGAGACAAATGGAATCAGGGGACAGTTATTTGCACCTAGGACTCCTCAGCAGAATGGAGTGGTGGAAAGAAAGAACATAACCATTTTGGATGCAGCAAAATATATGATGATGGAAGCCAAATTGCCTCATATCTACTAGAGAGAAGCAGTGATTACAATAGTCTACACATTCAACAGAGTTCACATCAAAGGTGAAACCGGTAAGACTCCTTATGAATTATGGTTTGGACATACACCTATTGTTAAATATTTCAAAATTTTTGGAAGTAAGTGCGATATCAAAATAGATGATTCAATTGGAAATTTTGATCTTAGATGTGATGAAGGGACATTTATTGGTTATTCAATTCAAAGCAAAGTATATAGATGTTATAACAAAAGATTGCAGAAAATTGTGGAGAGTGTTAATGTGAAAGTGGATGAGCAGTACATAAATCAATCTATATCATATGAGAGGTAATTGGTAGTGGAAATGATCATAACTGAACTAGCAATGCCTCAACCGGTATAGGAAACTGAGACAGTTGCACCGACACAATCATAAAATTCAATTGTGACTGATGATCAGAGCTGTGAACCTGAAGTTTAGAAGACACCAAGGTATGTAAGATTAAATCATTCTGAAGATCAAATCATTGGATATAGGAACAAGGGCATTATGACAAGAAGAAGAATGGAAAATGAAGAGGTATGTCTTATTTTTCAAGTTGAACCAGCATCTGTTATTGAAACTTGTAAGGATAAAAGTTGGTTAAAGGCTATGGAAGATGAATTAGATCAGATAGAGAAGAATGAGACTTGGTCTTTAGTTCCCCGACCTAAAAATAAGAATGTTATTGGAACTAAATGGGATTTTAGGAATAAATTGAATGAGGATGGTCAAGTTGTAAGAAACAAGTCTAGATTGGTTTGTAAAAGATATTCTCAAATGGAAAGAATTGATTATGGTGACACATTTGTACCTATAGCTAGAATCGAAGTTGTTAGACTATTTCCTGCCTATGCAGCTTATAAGAACTATAAGGTTTATCAAATGGATGTTAAATGTGCATTTTTGAATGGTGAACTTGAGGAAGAAGTTTACATTAAGAAACCTGATGTATTTTCACTGACAGATGATAAAGATATGGTTTGCAGATTGAAGAAAGCTTTATATGGATTGAAACAGGCTCCTAGAGATTGGTATGCAAGGTTGGATAAATATCTTTTGAAGCTTGGTTTTACTAAAGGCAGTGTTGGTAGTAATTTATATCATAAGATCATTGATATTGATATTTTTATTATTGAATTATTTGTTGATGATATCATTTTTGGAGGAGAAGATAAATTATGCATGGAATGTTCTAACAATATCAAGAATGAATTTGAAATGTCCATGATTGGTGAGATGAAATTTTTCTTAGGTTTGCAGATTACTCAAACTGAAAAAGGCATTTTTATTTGTCAATCTAAGTATCTGATGGAATTGTTGAAGAAGTTTGGTATGGATAATTCCAAACCGGTAAGTACTCCTATGGTGACAAGTGAAAAATTATCTATCAAGGATACTTCTACACCGGTAAATCCGACAAGGTATAAGTCTATGATTGGTGGTATGTTATACTTAACTCAAACTAGACCAGATATTATGAATGCAGTAAGTATTGTTTCAAGATATCAAAGTAATCCTAAATAAAATCATGAATGTGCAGTAAAGAGGGTATTTTGGTATTTGCAAGGAACAACAGAATATGGTTTATGGTATTCTAAAAATGACGATTTCACTTAATGTGCATATATTGACTCAGATTGGGCAGGAGATACTGATGACAGGAAGAGCACTTCTGGTGGAGCTTTTTTTCTTGGAAAGAAACTAGTTTCATGGATTAGCAAAAAATAGTCATGCATTTCATTATCTACTACAGAAGCTGAGTATGTTGCAGTAGCAACTAATTGCACTCAAGTCTTGTGGATTAAGCAAATGTTGAAGGATATCAGGGTAAATTGTAGTGAACTAGTAGTTATCTACTGTGATAACTCTGCAGCTATTGACATGTCTAAAAATTTGATATTTCACTCTAAGACTAAGCATACATCAATAAAGTATAACTTTATGAAAGACAATGTAGAAGCAAAGGAAGTCAAATTAGTTTATGTGAACACTAAAGAACAGATTGTAGATATATTCACTAATCCATTGTCTAAGGAATCATTTGAGTATTTGAGAGATAGGTTAGGGGTTTCTACTCCTCCGATAGAGACTTGATTGATGTAGTTTGTCATCAATCTAACATGCATTATCAAAGACATTGTTCATTCTGGCACTGATGGGTGATGCTACTAATCAGGGGGAGTAGTCAGCTTTGAGATTCAGATGTTTACATTATTGCTTTGATATTTCTGTCACATTTCTGGCATTGATGTCAAAGGGGGAGATATATTGATGTGAAAAATAAGGAAAGAAGTTGTATATATTAGGGGGAGAGTTATTGATATTTAGGAGATTGTTGGTTGTCTTCCATAGGGGGAGACTTGTTTGGCATTTCTTGGTACTTAGATGTTTTTCACATCTAGTGTTGCCATCAATGCCAAAGGGGGAGATTGTTGGCATTATTGGATGAATTGATTATGTGTTGCATTGATGTTTTGTCATTGATGTCAACACTAGCTATTATGGTTGGTTACCGACAAATAGGTTTTGGTTACCGGCAAAAGATCTAGTGTTATCTCCATAAGAGACTATCTGTTGGACACTTTCGGCATGTTTGGATCTATGGAATATGTTTGGTTACATGTGGTACGTGCTTCTAGAGCATGTTTTGGTCAGTTGGTATTGACTTGGTAATCGGATGCTATCATACACTCTGGTAAACCCTTACCAACATTGGTTTAAGGTTCTACCGACAGAGCTTTCATTGAGGAATCTTGATAGGATGCATAATTGGTGTTGGTGCACCTTCTACATGGATTTCAGGATGTTGAAGGTGTTCTTTAACCATGCTTTAACTACTTGAAGAAATTGCTTTGGTGTGGTGGACCCAGAATAGGTCTAGTGCCTATCTAGGTTATGGACTGGTATCATGCTAACGTGTACTCTACATGTTACTGGGATATTTCAGGATGATTTATGGATTTGTTATTGTTGTTTTGGTCTTAAGATGACATGGCAAATCATTGTAATATGAATTTATTTAATGATCTTATTGTAATATCTTTTAGGTGGCCGACCTAATTGGTTTAGGACTTAGGGTTTGTATAAAATGATGTAAGATCACAATGTAGATCGTGGTATGGGAATGGAACAAGTGTCATGGTCTTGAAATTCGATATCATGTGCAAAGGAGACTTGGTCGATCATAGGTGATCGAATTGGGATTAAGGAAGAGGTCAAAGGCCTCCAATATTGATCTTAACTAGGGTTGTAATCAGGCATGGTAGATGCTATCTTTGGCAGTTCACTCTATTAGATTGTTGTCTATTTATCCTGAGATGGTTGTAGCCTCTCTGTAGTCAGTGAGACTCTTTTGTAATGAGAAGTGCGCTCTAGGCAGTGTACCTTCTTGCATGTGCAGACCCCTCATTGTATCACATAATTTCTACAGAAGTATCATCTAACTATGGGTAGGCTTCCCACCATGGTTTTTCCCTTTCCGAGTTTTCCACATACAAATCATGGTGTTATGTAGTATGGTTGCTTTACATTGATTATCTGTTTAATTATTAAGTTGCATTGTTTACCGGTATATGTTGATGCTCTACCGATACTTAATTTGTTGAAAGGTTATTAAGTGGATTAAAAGTTATAATCTGTTAACAAGTGATTCACCCCCCCCCCTCTCAGTTGTTCACCAGTTATCCTAACAAGATGTATTGTGATTATTTCTACTTGTTTTATTTGTTGTGATTATTTTCATGTTTATTAAGTCCTATCTTGTTAATGGAAGGTTAAAAGCATATGAGTAGTTAGTTGTTCATGTTGCATTAGTAGATGTTAAAAAAAAAAAATTCTCTATTTGTGTGTTAATTAATGTATTTATCTAGGGTATTTTGGAGGGCATTACAAGGACAAGGTACAAAATTTTTCTCAAGGACCCACTATCATTCAATAATAAAAGAAATAGAATAACTAATATGAAGTATCTCTTGAACATAAAATTATCCTTGAACACTAGTATCTAGCAACCAATATCATGGAAAACATCTTTGACCACTTAATATTGTCTAAATGTTTTGTCTCACAAAAAAATCACCTTCAAAGCTCTTTATTATCTTTCACTTAGCTACTCTCTCAAATCTACTTGTAAATCATTCACATACACTTCTCATAAATTCACACACGTTTCTCTATTCAACACATACATACACAACTCTTAAATATAAGATAGATCATCAAAAACTTAGCTAAGGGTCAACCACAATTAGAATAAATAATTTTACACAAACTAAGCCACCCAGTCCAAAAATACTCAAGGTCATCCACTCCAAGAGAAAGAGGGGACCCAAGTATATCATAGCACATCCTTCCAAGATAAATCCAACAATGTAAACATGCTAAGACATCCTCCAAATTCACCATCAAATGTAATGTGTAGAATAAAGCTCAATAATCGGTCGTCCAAAAGACATCTTCTAATTTAAATTATGCCACATGGATCTCCACACACAATGGTGAGAATTGTAACAACATTCTAACTCATTGTCCAATACATATCTAGACCAAAGAACATGATCCAATTAGAGTAATCTATCTAAACACATTTAACCAATACATAAGTGAATATTCTAAACACAAATCAACATAGCCCTCTTGCGAATCTGAAACACCACCAGAGAAACTAAATGAGAATAGTATACGAGCCACAAAACCATGCCTACTAAACTGCAACACAAACTACAACATATGTAGAGGCCACCAAAGAATTTGCAAACCAGTCTGACAAACACTCTTACTGTCAGAGAACAAAAAATAACCTTCTCTAAATCAAAACCAGAATGGCACAATGAACACCAAAATATCAAACTCGACTACAACATAAAACACAACTACAATAATAGGAACATATCTAGATAAGAATCAAGTTGGGGGCATAGTTTGATTGGCGAGAGCTTCTAGTGGTGAAGCACAAGGTCTAGTCTCCCCCCAACCCACATGGTACTAGAGGACGTGTTGCACTAGGGTCACCAGTCACATTAAAAAGTTTACCCAATGCTCTACAGTTTATAGGGGGTGTTATACCCGTAGTCTGCAATAATATATATATATATATATATATATATATATATATGGATAAGAATCCATCCGAACAACCAATTTTGACTTCAATGACAACCATACAAACTCATATTTCCAACATTCCTTCGCATGCTCCAACAGTTGTACACCTCCTATTGGGATAAGGTCAAGGCCATTGTTATATCTTTGAGGCTAGTATTTTAGCTTATTGCAGATACTCAAAAGTTGAGTATAGATGTTGAGTCCATAGTTGAACAAACATTGCAAAGTATTACCCCTAAAGTGGCTGAGTCAAGTTCACTTATTAAAAAATTGTATGTTGTGGATACTGATGTCTCAGTGGTTGTGGGTATTATTGATAGAAGGTTGGTAGGAAAAAGAGCCAATGAATTTATTCAATGTAATGCAATATCTCTTAAGAGAAAATAATGTCTCAGAACTCTTGAGCTCACTATGGCACATATGAAGGGCCAAAGTGAGTCACTCATCCAACTAGGCCTCCCACCCTCTTTCCTTATGGTTGGGATGGTGTTGAATGAAGATCAAATGAAACTAATACAAGAAGAGAGACAACATGATCAATCCTATTTGCAAACTCTAGGCCTTGATCCTAATGTTGTGGAAGTTGATCATATATTACACCCCTTAGTGCAACTAAATTTTCAAATGGAGGCCGCACTGGCTATTTTCACTAGCATCTCTTTGTAAGAGATGATTGATTTGGATAAGAATTTCGAGGCCTTATAGTTGCATATTCAACCATCTGATGCAAACTAGGATCCTTTGCAGCCTACACTCTTGAAGCTATGAACCTTGGAATCCTGAACCCGTCAATAGTTTTCCCTCTTGTGCAAATTTTTGGTGCACTCTAGAGTTTTGGTTCCATTTTATCTACAAGTAGGGAACTCTAAAGAATCGATCTGTAGATTTATCTATAGTAGTGCTCAAAGTTGAATTAAAAACCCATTCACATTTTTGAGGTTTTTTAGCCTTCACCTTTTATTTAAAACCTTCTTAATAGTCAAAGACATAATTTTTGAAAATAGTGATGTTGGAATCAAGGAACACTGAGAGGGGGGGTGAATCAGTGTTAAGCAATTTTTAACTTGATTAACCTGATCCTTTAACCACTAAATGCTTGTGAAGAAAAGTAAAGTGCAGAAACACAAAGCAAAGATCAACAACACCATAACACCAAGATTTTTATGTGGAAACCCGGTTAAGGGAAAAACCACAGTGGGATTAAAACCCACAATATTAATATAATCTGTTAAAAGTATAAAAATATTACATAAGGGGAATGCACATGCATTCAAGCACGCTGCCTAGAGCTCACTACTCAAATTATAAGTAAAGGGCTACAACCCCATAAGGGTCATTGCCTTACAAATGATTATTGAAGATTACAATGAGGTTTGAACTATGAGATATCATCAACAAATGCCTGAGTATAGTTTTGATTAAGCACAAAACACATGATCACACTCTGCTTTGTTCTGATATTTTGCATTATACCAGAGCTCAAATATTCACCATGTGCATGTGAGACTATGAATAATCGCTCATACACGACTCACACATAACCATCGATATCCAAAATGATCAAATAAACCTATTTTATATATTTGCATCACAAATTTAGGTCACCACCATGTCAGCTTCAAGAACACATCACAAAAGATGAAATGTGTACACAAGTCAGTTCAATCCAATCCAAAACAACCATATGGACCCAAAAAAAATGTCCACACGCTTTCCACATGTCGGTTCATCAACCTCGAACAAATAAACACTCACCAAAATCAATCTACAAGATCCGCATAATGCATTTCCACACATCACCACTGATAACCATTATCTTCACCAAAAACTAATCTATCCGATCTTACCAACCAACACAAATCTTAACATTGGAGGCCACAAACCTTGAATAATTTAAATTGCACATCCACAATACATCTCCCAGATTTGCAAAGCAAAATACTCAACCAAAATAATCCACCAACCAAAACACTATACATTTTGTTGGATACACTGTTCTACTCACAAGACCTCACCAATACTTGATCAATCTTCAATTAATCTTCCAGAATGATGAAAACATGAACTATGGATGCCAAATCTGATATGAGTTGCCATCAATGACAACATATCAACATACATGTTGTGTCTCTTGTGAACAATCTCCCCCTTTGGCATTGATCGCAACACTTAGTGCAAAATGACTAAGTGCTAGACCAAAACCAAAATGCAACCAAAAATCTAAACACCGGATCCCAAAGAATCAAAGAACCACAAAGCTCCCCCTAAGATCAACATTTTTCACTCCTATACACTCCCCCTTTGACATCAATGGAAAAGGTAGAATACGGGAACTCAAAAATTCAACCCAAAAATGCTATTAATATGTATGTACACACAGACTCACAAAAACTTAAAAATATCTACATAGAGATTCTTCAGAGAGTCCAAGTGACTATCCCAACCCTTTTGCAGATTCTCAAAAACTATTATAAACCCACTAAAAAGATAAGACTGCACTTTTGTTGTCTTGAGATCATCTGGATCATCTACCTTGAGAGCATTCTGATCATCTTGAGGAGCATTTAGCATTATATCCAACTTAGGGATAGTATGGCTCCTTAGTTCTCCAACTCTGCCAATTAACCTTTCCTAATCATAGCTAAAACTCAGAATCTTCTCAAGCAATGAAATTACCTAATTTTCATGATGGCTCAATGAATTTGACTAAGGATAAACCGATTGAGATAAGATTTCCAACCGATCCTTGTACTCTTGAGACTTCTTCTCAATATCCGTAGTGAACTTGTTCAGGGATAGGCATGATTTATACAAGTTTCTACCTACATTCATTGCATCTTGCATGTTCTTCACACAATTACTTAATATCGCTCTGTCTTTTGTGATCATTTTCTTCAAGGTGCAGATCCTTTTAGCATCAAATTCATTTATGACATTTTCCTCTGTAGACTTTTCAAAAGATTCAAGGTGGGAAAAAATAGAATCAATTAGACTTTTTCATTTCCCGGATGGAGTATCAGATGTATCCTTTTGGAATGAGGGTATTGACTTCTCCAAAGTACTGATCGACATGTTCATCAACAAGTTGTCTTCAGTTTGAGATTTTAAAAGATCTTCACTAGCTTTGGCTTGAGCAAAATATGGTAACTAAAGCTTTTGTATGGGAGACATGAAATCAAGATTGATTGGTCCTCGCATAAATTCTAGGTCATCAATGACCTGCTTACCTTTCACAATCTCTACAATGTCTCTTGCTTCATTTCTGGCTTCAGCCTTGATCTCTATCTTCTCCACATTTTCTTTTGTTACTTCTTCCTTCTCAGGTGTCAGAGGGATCTCAACCTTATCTATTTTGACAACTTCATCCACACCTATATCATTCTCCATTCTACCTTCTTCTGGAATATTGGCTTCTACATGTTCTATTGATTGAACTTCTGGAACATAAGTATTATCCACTGCTTGTTCAATTGATTTCACTTCCGGAATGGAAGGTATATTCACCTTGGTCTACTCAGTTTTTGGATGAGTGTCATCTTGTTCCTTTGCCAGATTAACTTCATATTGATTTTCTAGCAAAGCATTTGTCAAAATTTTCTCTATTTCCTTTACTACCTCATGAGTCTTTCCGAACATGATTTTTTTTACTCTGGTCTTGCTTTGAAACTTATCCTTGGTTAACTTAAGGATTCTATCAATTTCTGCATTTGATATCAACCAATACATGCTCTCTTAGCTTTTCTTCACCCGCTTTGGCTATCTCTCTTCTCATATCCAAAATTTTATGTAAACTCTTAGGAATCAAAGACATCAACTCAATCAAAGTTTTACTATATACATTCATGTATTCTATTGTTGCTTCCTCTAATGTCCTCTTTCCATTTTCATCAAAATTTTCATACCACTCAAATAGTGGTTTCAAATTACCATCCTTAATAGTTGCTTTCCCAATTTGATCTAATGAGACAGGGGGTACAATAGTATAATTACATTGTTTCAATGCCTCATAAATTTCATATTTTGGTTTCTTATTGGATCTTGTTCTACTGGAAGGCTTCTCCCTTGCGATCTTAGTGGCTTTTGGAGCTTTATCCTTCACCTCTTTAACTACCTCATCTGATTCAGTTTCCTCATCATCAAACGCCACAAATCTGACTAATTTCCTCTTTTGCACACCACAGGATGGATTAAATGAGGATTTGGGCTTGCTTGCAGGCTTAGCAATACTGAAGGAAGGAGCAACATTTCTAGTTTGCCTTGCCTTCGGCTTAGGTGCTTCCGGATTGGCTTCTTTCTTCACAGTTTGCTCCTTGGAGATAATGTTCTTCTCTCTAGCTTTTTGGAAAGCTTCCTTTGTTATCCCCATGCTCTTTGCAAGAACTTCAACTTCTTTCCAGACCTTTTTCTGAATGATCAGTTTCTTAAATTGCTAATGTAGTTTTAGGCTCTTCTCCTTGTAAGTTTTGAACATTTCTTCATTGGGGTCCATCGGTTGACTCAAAAAATGTTGAGCATATAGTTCCAAAATCTATTCATCAACCTCATAGCCCATTGGTAGAATCCATGAGGTTTGGGGCTCCACCGCTTCCATCAAGCACTAGTTGGTATCAACCATGAAAAAGATGGTGTCAGCATACTTCTCTAGAATGGCCTTAGGGTTTCTCCCTCTCATGCATCTCCTCACGAAAGTTCTCAAAATAACCCCATAGGTTTTTGTTTCGGACTTTGGAGTCACTAGAACTGTATAGGTGTTCTCGGATTTGAACTCCTATGGGTCTATCAAATGCCCACTATAGCGAGCCAGCTCCTAGAATCTCATTCTTGAAATCAAAGAATATACACAAAAGTAGAGTTCTATACTTGAAGGAATGCTTCTTGTTCTCTTTTATCTTCTTCAAGTTCTTGATGATCTCACTCCAAAGAAACTCACAAAGAAAATACTTCTTATTCTCCCTCAACATCTCATATGCAGCATATACTGCAGTACCGGAGAGAGAGTTCATTCGACTAGAGTAGTAGATATTATACCCTATCACCATGGATGCAAACCGGATGTCATAATCCAAAATATCATCAATAGTCATCGCCCTTTTATTGAATTTTGACCAAGTTGTGTTGGTTATAATGCAATTTTTTACTATTTTCAGAGATGGCAATTGATCGGATGCACACAACCTTGTTACTACCTAAATAACACCTTTAGTGATCCTATGCATCTTATCCAACCACATGAATTCATCGTGAACACGACTTAGGATGTATCGGATCCACTCCTATTCGTACGCCATCAAGAACTTCACAAATTGAGCAAAACCCTTGCTTTCTAATCCTTGAAATTTAGGTTTCAATATGGAGCTTTGATCAGATAACCAGTTATTGTATAGATTTAGCATCTAAGAGCTTCCCAGTTCTTCAATCGGACAATGTGTGTAAACCCTTATGTCTTCATTATGCATGATGCTAGAGAACATGGATGAAAATGCACTCTTAGGGTCATCTTCCATTGAAATGAATGGATGATTTTTAAAGTTGGCATGAACACGCTCAGTGATATTTACAACCAAAAGGGTGGCAATACTAGATAAATCCATTCTTACTGATACAAATTTCAAACTTCAACCAAAAGAGCATTTTCACTGATAAATACCTTTTCAATTCTTCATTTGGATGCAAGATCTCTTCGACAAATCTTTCTTTCTCTTTGGAATCGCCTTTGCCACACTCTACTGCTTTCTCTGTTTGAATGTAAAGTGAGAAATGAGAAGTTGAGTCTCTTTTTATCCACTGCATACCTAACTTTTAGGTATAATAAATGCTCTTAACCCTAACTCTTTCGGATACCTTGCATTCACAGAGTTTTCTTCTATGGATCTACATTTTGGTTCAAATTTTTTGGAAATTCATCTATGATTATCAAAACACATCTCTACAACCTGTCAGAACCGAGTACAGGTCTCCAATAGGGGGTTTGAAGGATTTTGATGAAAACTTCCCCCTAAAGTTGGATGCCTTAGCTTAGTTATTGGATGAGGTTCCAGCACCGAAATCAGGTGTAGACCCAATCACTGCATTATCATCACTCTTTTTCACCCAAGTATTCTTCATTTGTCCTCTAATCTCTTTAACTTTAGCTTTTCCCTTCTCATCTAACTTTGCATTCTTATTCTTATCTTCTGGAGCCTTCTTGTTTGCATTCCTATTTTTGCAAAACTTAGCAATGTGACTGGATTTGATGCAATTATAGAGAACAACATTGTTCCTCTGATTAGGTATAAAATTTCCTTGATTTGTCCTTGATTTGCATTAATTAGCAATATGTCCAAATCTTCTACAAGCATAGCATCTACCATTTCTCTTATTCTAAAAGTTATTCATCACACTTTTGCATACATTTTCCTTATGGCCATACTTATTGCACTTGAAACATTGACTGGTAAAAGATGGACCATTATTGTTCATCCTATTTCTGCACTAACTAGCCATATGACCAAATTTATTGCAAACAAAATAGTTAACATTGAATTTATAAGCATTAGGTTGCCTTATGGGAGGCTTTCTTGAGTTTCTCTTCTGTTGTTGAGTCTTAGGATTGCTTTGACCAAATCCAGAGCTTTCTCCTTTCTTATATCCAAGACCCTGAGTATCATTTGGATTCTTCTAACTGACAAGCATCTCATCAAGCTTGGTTGAGCTAACCCAGTACTTCTCCTTGTACTCATTTGCAAAATCAAAGATCATATCTAATAAGAAAGATCTGCCTTTCAAGATCTTCCTCATGTTTTCTAGCATCTTGCAGGTCAAGCTTCAATTGTCCATTCTCAATCTCAAGTCTGTTGCATTCTTCAGATTTTTCTTTCAAGGACTAAGCAAGCTTCTCCTCATTCTTCTTCCTTTCTTCAAACTCTTTTTTCAATCTCATCACAATAGCTTCCATCTCATTCTTCTGGACTATATTGGCTTTATAAAGTCTGTCACATTCTTCTGTCTTCTCCTTCAAAAATTCTTCATCAATGCTTTGACTTTATTTCTTCTTAAGCTAATCAACAAGCTCCTTTCTCTTTTCTCTTGACTTGTTCAACTTATATTTCAATGTTTCAATGTATTCTTTAGCGTCTTTGATATTTTCTTTCACTTGTTAGTTCTAATATTGTGCATGATCAAGATCTTGAAGAGCAACAACCAACTACCTGTCTAAGACTACCCGAATCTATTGATTCACTTTCCCGGATCTTCCTCAAGTTGCTAGGCTTCCTATGAGTAACTAGGATCTGATACCAATTGTTGGAATCAAGGAACACTAAGAGGGGGGTGAATCAACATTATGCAATTTTTAACTTGGTTAACCTGGTCATTTAACCACTTAATGCTTGTGAAGAAAAGTAAAGTGTAGAAACACAAAGGAAAGATAAACAACGCCATAACACCAAGAATGTTACATGGAAAGTCGGTTAAGGGGAAAACCACGGTGGGATTCAAACCCATAATATTAATATACTTTGCTAAAAGTATAAAAATATTACTTAAGGGGAATGCACATACATTCAGGCACACTACCTAGAGCTCACTACTCAAACTACAAGTAAAAGGCTACAACCCCAAAAGGCTCACTGCCTTACAAATGATTATTGAATATCACAATGAGGTTTGAACTATGAGATAGCATCAACAAATTCCTCAATATAGTTCTGATTAAGCACAAAACACATGATCACACTTTGCTCTGCTACTCTGCTCTGTCTTGGTATTCTGCATTATACCAGAGCTCAAATATTCACCATACGCATGTGAAACTATGCATAATTTCTCATACACAATTCATACATAACCATCAATATCCAGAATGATAAAATAAACCTGTTTTATATACTCGCATCACAAATTTAGGTCACCACCATGTCGGCTTAAAGAACATGTCACTAAAGGTGAAATGTGTACACAAGTTGACTTAATCTGATCCAAAACAACCATGCGAACCAAAACAAAATGTCCACACACTTTCCATATGTCGGCTCATCAACCTTGAACACATAAACATTCACCAAAATCGATCTGCAAGATCCGCATAATGCATTTCCACATGTTACCACTAATAACCACTATCTTCACCAAAAACCAATCTATCGGATCTTACCAACCAACACAAATATTAACATCAGAAGCCACAAACCTTGAATAAGGTAAATTACATATCCACAATACGTCTCCCAGATCTGCAAAGAAAAATACTCAACCAAAATAATCTGCCAACCAAAACAGTATACATTCTACCAGATACATTGTTATACTCATTGGACCTCACCAATACTTGATCAATATTCAATCAGTCTTCCATAATGATGAAAAAATGAACTGCAAATTCCAAATCTTATATGAGTTGCCATGAATGACAACATCTCAACATACATGGAGTGTCTCTTTCCAACAAGTGAACCCATGCCAAAGGATGCTACTTGGCAGCCTAGTAGGGTTTTCAGCAAGACCTACAACTAAGCATTTCATTAAGGCGCACAAAACCACCACTTTTCAACTTTGCACATTCTTCATTAAAGGGTTTTTTGTTTTTGGGTGGAATTTTCCACTTGTCGATGCTATGTACTTTTGAGATAAAGCAAGGGAAGAAGGTTTTTATAAGCTCCACTAGTATGCCAAGTGTTTTAGGCATAAGTAGCTAAAATAAAATTTGTAGCTTTATTGAAAGGGACCACTTGTATCCAAGATGGAGGTCTAAATACATTTTGATCTCGAGTGAGATTATGAAATACACCATTGGTTGGTATTTGAAGCAAAAAGATGTCAAATAATGACATGTGTTTGAAGGCCCATTCGTGAGATGCAAGCCCCTACACTCAAGGTTGTTGCAATTGAATATGATGGATGCTCTAGGTGGCATCCTCCTTTCAAAACATGAGAAAATAGTATGATACAAGATTATTGGTAGAGGATGGTTGCAACAACCTCCTTGATAGTGATCACACACAATGGATATGCAAAGACTCTTTTTATTTTGATCAATTATGATAGTGTTTCGAGGTCTATTTTAGCCTGCACGAACTTTGTTTTAGTGGTTCTCTGATTTCCAATTGACTCAAATATTGTTATTTATTAGACCTTAACTTTGTTTAATGCATTCATCAACGAAGACATATTAGACTATGCCTAGTTCGCCTTTTCTGTGTGTTTATTTCTATTTAATAAATGATTCTAAAAACTTATGTGTCATTTATAGATACAACATTTTGAATCCTATTTTTTGAATTCTATGATTTCAATTTGAGTGGATAAGTCATTAAGGCATGTGTTGTAACTCTTTCAATTGTTTGCAATGTTTATAGTTTGAAATTATATTATGTCATGTGGTAAGCTGAGAAACAAAGAATAAGTATTAGTTGGTGATAGTTGTGAAATGTGCATTCTAAGGAGCCTTAATAGGTGCTTCTGAGAGAAATATTTGAATATCATGCCATGTGTCTCAATAACCTGATATATTTCATTCTCTTTGTAACAATTAATAATTAGTGATATTCCATGCTAACATTTTGGAGGTTGCATACTTTCATTGTCTTGAGAAGATTTAAAGTGTTATAAAATCTTTGACGTATCACTGTAGATTTAGGTTTATTTCTATTAGATATCTTCATCCCTTTCCATTTCAAAGAATTAGATGAAGAGACAACTTCTAAAATCCCAGAGGTTGTTCAGTGGAGCGCACTTTCTCCCTCATTCACTAAACTTCCCATAAGGCTATTTCTAGGGAGTACAAACTTCAAGGATTAATATCTATAAAAAATATATGACACAAAAAATAGGGTAAAAAATTATGACAAATATGTAAAGGTAGATAAACCTATGCCCACAAGGATAATTCTCATGTTACAAAATAAAAAATGTAGAAAATTGTAAGAATTATAAATTTACCATTTTTGAAAATTCAAGAACCATATAAAAAATTTGAGGATACATCATTCATGAAGGCTCAATTTTCTTCAAATAATTTTAAAAATACAAAATCACCATGAATACCCTTTAGAGCATATTAATGAGGAGATCATACTTCTCACTTTGAGATTTTTTTCCATAATTCCAATGCTATTTTGCATTCTCAAAAGTGAAAACAAACAATTTTAAATCTACCAACAAGATATTCTATAAATTCATTTTCAATTAAAATCATTTACAAGGAAAGCCATATTCCACCACCTAGTGTGACCATGGCATTTTCAATTAAAATCATTTACAAGGAAAGCCATATTCCACCACCTAGTGTGACCATGGCAAAAAAATAACTCTATAAAGAGATGAATACAAATCAAGGGAGGTGAATACCTTCAATAAAAGAGATTATTTTTTTATGACATCACAAAAAATATTCTAAATAACTCATTGAAGATTTAATCAAAGCCTTCCGATTACACAAGTAACTTCAAACAAAAAATTTGCGCAATGAAAAATAACAAATATTTGTAAAATAATTATATTTTCCTTTCTTACTCCAAACACCCCTAAAGCCCTTTGACGACTTTCCCCTCTATTCACATTCAAACTAGAGCTATTTGAAAATGGATATTTACAATAGATATTTCATTTAGATGATCAAATATGAATACCTTTGAATCAAAATACATTCAAATAGATTATGGACAAATTATTTTCTTTTTAAATAACTTAATGCATGATATTTGAATACATTAGTTTACCATTATTGAATTTATTTTCATTGTCCAAGATTAAAATGTATAAAACTTTTTCACTAAGGGAATAATTTATGATCCTTTTTTACTTAAATACAATAGATATTCCACAAACATTCTAATAATTATTTTGATTTTTTTAATATAAGTGCAACAAGAGCTGAATTAATACATGCAAAGAAACCATACACTTTACAAGTTTATTCACAACACAAGGATCTATAATTAATATCGATTGAAATTATTATTTTATATAATTATACACGAACTCACCTTACAACCTAAATTGAGTGAGAGGGGTATATAATATAAAATATTTACCTAATATTTTTTACCTCCATTAAATATCATTAGGGAACCTATGCGTACTGTATACCTGAAATGTGGTGTTAGTCAATAAAGAGCAGAATAACAAGCATACCAATGAAACATTATATGTAAGAATCTAACAAATAACACAAGTTAAATAAAAAAATCCTTGCAAGACGTCTCATTGTTCTCTAGCTCATAGGATTCCTCAAGTCATGGTTGCTCTTAGATCATTGAGAAAATGACCTTTAAAATGACAAATATAAGAATGAGTGGTATGTGATGAAAATGATCTATATGCAATGTATTTAAGATCTATAAAATGATAACAAAGCTTGCAATGATAAAGATTGTGCTATGGTAATGAAACTAAAACATGCTATGATATTGATACCGTGTCAGGCTAATATACTATGCTAACATGATATATGCTATGCTAATGATAAAATGCTTCTAAATGCTTAAGATTGTGATTGAAACAAAGAGAGGCAAAATTGAGATTCTAAGATTAAGACTTGGTGATCACTCGCAATGAAGAAGTGAGTCCTATTTATAGAAGAAATAGGGAATTGGATGGTTAAGTTTGAATTATCTTAACAAGGGCTAGGATTGCATGATCCTCAATCTATGTGATACTTTCAACCCAATCCCATGTTGACAAGTGTCACATGAGGAGGATTGAGAGTAGAGAGAAGAGGCATTAAATCCCTGAAGAGATATGAGGGTTACCCTTGCGGGTTTGGTTAGGGTTGAGTTAACGGATAATTCTTTTATCCAATGTGCAAGGGTTAAAGGATAACTATGGTCAAAGCAATGAATGCTTCAAGAGACATGTGGGTTAAAGGGATGGTTAAATTGGAGAGAAAGTCTCTAACCAAGTGTCACAATTGGGTTGGTTAGTTTTAAGCCTTTAATGGTTTATGAAGACTTTGAGGGTTAACTTGTTGAAGAAATCAAGCCTTTAATGCTTTTGAGAAGTGACTCCTTCCTAATTCTTTTGTTTAGGATTGTGCAAATGTTTAGAAGAGGATTAGGCTTAATTAGAAGGGTTTAGAAGAATCTAGAAGGAGGTTTAGTGTGCAAGTGGATTTTGTAGGAGAATGCAAGTGGGAGGGATTTTAGGATTTTAATTGGAATAAAATTTATTTATTTCAATTTATTGGTGCAACTTGCATTTGGATAGATATTTAAATAAATATTGATTTATTTAAATGTGAATGTGAATTTTGGATTTTATTTAAATAAATCTTAATTTATTTAAATGAAAAAGGGGGATAAAGCATTAAATACTCGAAGACTTGAAGGAAGTCATTAAAGGCTTCAAAACTTTGAGGAAAACCATTAAAGGCTTGAGAAGTCTCTAGAATGAAACCATTAAAGGTTTGAAGACTTTAAAGGAAGTTTTTAAAGGCTTGAAGACTCTAGAAGAAAACCATTAAAGGATTTAAGACTTAAAAAAAACAATTAAAGATTTGAGTTGATGGGTTTTGGGTTAACTTTTGGTTTAGGAATGTGCAAACCATTAAAGGGTGATTAGGCTAATAATAGGGGTTTAGACATGATTAGGAAGAATGTTAACTTGTAACTTGCATTTTCTAGAAAGTGCAAGTGAGGGAGGGATTTTAGGAATTTAAATAAATATTAATTTATTTAAATGTGAGAAAGGGGATTTTAAGGATTTAAATAAACATTAATTTATTTAAATGTGAGAGATGGTATTTGGGGATTTTAAATAAATATTAATTTATTTAAATGTGAAGGAGGATTTAATTAAACAAATATGATTTATTTATTTAATTAATGGTCTGTATTTGGCTAAGTGAATTAAATCAAATAAATTGAATAATTCATTTAATTAATAGGAGAAGAGGGTTGAGATGAATTAATTTAATTAATAGTTGGGAAAAGGTGAAAGGATTAATTAAATGTGAATTTAATAAATAGCTGGATAAATGTAATTAAACAAATATAAAATTTATTTAATCAAGTGGACATAAATAGGTGTCTATATTTTGCCCCTCTTTAAAGTGATGTGTGGTGACACGTTGATTCAAAGAAAATTTTGCTTGATGATGCTGATAAGAATTTCAATTTGCCCCAGATGTTGATTGTTAAATAATGATGTGATGATGCCCCCTTGGGAGATGAATCAAATAGATTTGTGAATTTTTAGGATTGATCTCCCAATAAAATTATTTGAGTATTTGATTGCTATGATGTTTTTCGCTTGATCAAATGATTGATAGAGTTTTATTGACTAGATAATCGATGAGTTTCGGTGATTTAAACTCGAGATTTGATAATTCGATAGGTTTGATTGATTGTGTGACCTCATGATTGATGAAAGTAACTGATATGACAAAATTAATTGTGTGACTTCATGATTGATGATATTTATTGATAGGGTAAGTTTTATTGACCTCATGATTGATGTGAGGCAATGATATAAACTCATGATTTGATGATTTGATAGGTTTGATTGATTGATTGATTGGATAGATTGAATTGATATGATTGATTGGATTGATTGGATTAAGATCAAGTTTGGCTTCAAGGACACATCCTATATAAGACAAAGATCATCAAAACATCTGGTTTCAGGAAAGATAAATCCTGTATAAGATGAAGATAGATGATCGTGTCTAGTTTTAGGAAAGACACATCTTGTATAAAACAAAGATAGATGATAGTTGGATGAATGATGAAGATATTAAAGTTAAGAATGATTTCATGATGATGTCGGATGATTATTTAGTTAATGAATGCAATGATGATGTGAAAAATGCACTTAAATGATATGAATGAATGCAAATGCTACTAGATTTTAAATTATATGGATGAATTTACTGGTAATGAATGTAACTAAATGCAATGATGTGAATGATGGTCATAACCATGCAAGCCTAATTATGCAATGTTGTCATTCTGTCGGTTAATTGTTTGTGCCCTTTTTATCATCATTGAGCTTTTAAAATATTGGAAGTTAGTACAAACATCGATGGTATAATTGAACCATGATTACCTGAGTATAACTCACATGGATTTTGATATTGCAAGACGACACAAGAATTGAGGTATAATTTAACCAAGATGACTTGAGTGTGGCTTGTGTAAAACAGGCAAGAGTTAGTCCTTCTATTATGCAAATCCAAAATTTCTTCAATGATATGTTTCCAATCATGTCTTGCGACAAATTTAAATAGTATTCAAGGATTCACTCATAGACAATAGACAAAGAAAAATATCAAACTCCCTCCTTGCTTCTCTAGTTTCAAGATATCCTTGAATTGCTTTGGAGATATGATAGAAAAAATCAAACTACCACAGATGAGCATTCACACTTATTGATGTTACTTGTCAAATAAAAACATCCTGGTAATGGATTGAACTTGATTTTTCCTAGATTCGACTTGTGATTGTTTTGCGAATGTGGTTTCAATTTTCACTACTAATTTTCATGATCTTTGTTTGATGTGTATGTCTCATTGTTTGTTTGCCTGCGTGTTGTTAGCTCAAAATGAATTGTCCCCACTGAGTTTAGGATTTTTCCCCTGGTCCAGATATAACCTTTTATTGTGGATATATATGATGATCACCAAGACGTGGTGAGATATTATTGCAATAATCAAGGTGGTTATAAGACAACTTATCACAAATGTGGATAATGATAGAGAAAATTGGATATACGATATATATCCTAATAGATGGAGTTGTCAACCTAAATATATGTACTTTAAATCTTATTTGTGCATTGGGTTTCTCTGAAGATGTTATTGATCCCAAAATAAAAATAATTTCCAAAGCATATGATGATGAAGAGAGATCCTCAAAAGGATTAGTGGCATTACCCATCAGAGTGGGACCAATTTAAAGGGATACCATTTTCCAAGTCCTGGACATAGACTTGTCCTACAACATACTTTTGGGTTGACCTTGGATCCATGAAATGTAGGCAGTACCATCCACATACCACCAATGTGTAAAATTCCCCTAAAATGGGCAGAAATTTCCATATTAGCGGACACTAATCCCTTCCAGTACTGCAACAATCTTAAGACAACTCAGAATGTCCTTGTACCACACAATCGGGAATTTCTCGCTTCTATGTTATCAAGCAATGAAACCCAGCTCAAATCTTTATCAATAGATTTTGAGAAAAAGATTCAGTTAAAAGATAAAGATACAGGAGAATATTATTTTCAACCATCCTTTATGTCTATCAAAATTGCCAATTTCACCAAGATCTCATGGACAACCATTGACATCCAAACAAAAATCTTCACAGCCCATCAAACTCTTTGATGGTACATTTGTTCAAGTAGGAACCCTAGCTAATGAAACAGAGGATAAGGAAGTCCTGAATTGGCTCTACAAAGATGAGGATCAATCTAAAGTGGTCATTATTAACATCAAAGTACCCACTGGACAATACAGAAAAGGTTTCAAAATCATGCAATGGATGGGATATGAAGGAAAAGGTCCTATTGACAAACGAAAAGAAGGTATCATTGAACCAATATAACTTCCTACTCAAAATGCTAAAGACAAATCAAGACTAGGCTTTGGTCAAGACATTCCAGTTCACAGGCAAGAAGAAGAAATAATGCACAAACAACAACACAAAGAATAAGCTCAAAAGAAACAAAACAAGGAAATAGTCCGAAAATAGCAAGAAGAAGAAGAAGCAGTTCGTAAACAATAGGAAGATGAATATGAGCAAAAACAAGAAGAACTTGCCATCAAGAAAGAGGAAGCTACTGACAATCTTTATGAGTAGATTCATAAATTGCAAGATAGCTTTAAAACAGACTCAAATGAGTGGGAATGGGATTCACTGAGTGAAATATCTTGTGATGAGAAAGAGATTGATGTCATCCAAACTTACGCACCTATACTCTACGAAGGGAAAAGCTTAGGGTCTAGACCATTTAAATTTGGATCACAACCTATCGATGGCTCTAGTGAGGACGATTAGAGTTAGAATGAGATAGATGATCTCGAGGAGAGTATTATCATAACCTCAACTTCGCTATCCCAAACATTGACAACATTTCCATCATGACCCTAACTACTTTGGACCTTAATCACCCAGACGACCCCTTACCATTAGTCCATCCTAAACTCATTGATTGGGAACAAATAGAACCTCTTAATATCCCTATCTTTTCAGATGATGATGTCATTGTTCATTACCTTTGTTCTGCAAATCCCAAAACATGTTCCACCAGCGGATCTCATGATGAAACTTACAATCAAGAGAGTGCTAAGTCTCTTAGTCGCAAAATGAATAAAGCAAAATTCGATCTAATGGTGAAAAAAAATTCATTGGTAGTATTGGATCATAAAACAATAAAAATAAAGGGTGTATCCAATGGTGAAAACCTCTCCGATGCACTAAAGGATGAGAGACTTAACACTCTTCTGGAGAATTATTAGGAGGGATCACCAATATTGATTGAACCAACTAAATCAATCAACATCCGCACTAAAGAGGCAACAAAGACCATACACCTAGCCGAATCATTGACATAACAAGAATGACCTGATTTCACCAAGTTCTTTAAAGAAAATCAAATCAGTTTTGCTTGGTCATATGTTGATATGCCAAGGATATATCCATATTTGATCATGCACCACTTATCCATAGCTCCTAGAGCTAAACCAGTGAAGCAGAAACTAAGGAAGGTGAATCCACATGTTGTAGTCTCCTATAAAACCCACTTGCACACTAATCCTCCCTCTGGATTCTTCTAAATCCTTCTAATTAAGCTTAATCCTCTCCTAAACATTTGCACAATCCTAAACAAAGGAATTAGGAAGGAGTCACTTCTCAAAGCATTAAAGGCTTTATTTCTTCAACAAGTTAACCCTCAAAGTCTTCATAAACCATTAAAGACTTAAGAAGTCTTTAGAATGAAACCATTAAAGGTTTGAAGACTTTAAAGGAAGCCTTTGAAGGCTTGAAGACTCTAGAAGAAAACTATTAAATGCTTGAAGACTTTAAAGTTATCCATTAAAGGTTTGAGTTGATGGGTTTTGGGTTAACCTTTAGTTTAGGAATGTGCAAACCATTAAAGGGTGATTAGGTTAATAATAGGGATTTAGACGTGATTAAGAGGAAGGTTAACTTGCAACTTGCATTTTCTAGAAAGTGCAAGTGGGGGAGGGATTTTAGGAATTTAAATAAATATTAATTTATTTAAATGTGAAGAAGGATTTAATTAAACAAATATGATTTATTTATTTATTTATTTAATGATTTGGATTTGGTTGAGTGAATTAAATCAAATAAATCAAATAATTTATTTAATTAATAGGAGAAGAGGGTTGGGATGAATTAATTAAATATTAATTTAATTAATAGTTGGAAAAGGGGAAAGGATTAATTAAATGTGAATTTAATTGATAGTTGGATAAATGATAATTAAACAAATATAAAATTCATTTAATCAAGTGGACAAAAATAGGTGTCTACACCTACTAACTTAATTAAAATATTAAGTGTACTTACATAATACAAGGATAGCTAAATAACAACACAAAACATCTTATAGGATATAATCCAATAAAAAATTATAATATTAAAATATAATAGAATAATTACATATTATCATAAAGCATCTCATAAAATATATAATGCCAAACTAGGAAATGCAATCACATATCAACATATATATAATGAAAATAGTGAAGTTGAAACACAATTATAGGTTCACATGTTAGATCATAACATATATGTCTAAAATGTTTCCTTTTGGAAAACTTATGAGTTAGGATTGGAGTGTAGAAGTGGGTTTCAAAATTGACAAGGATGAGGGAGATGAAGATATTGATTTAGAGGATGTTGATGAAGATTTTTCTTGGGAAGGTGTTGACAATGATGAGCTTCTTTTAGACCTTCTTCTCAAGGCTAGGTTGCAAGGTATTTGTGTTGTTTCCCTAGAGGCTTAGGCAGGTTCATGTCAGTGGCAAAGTTGCCTTCTTTCAAATACGATTTTAACTTTGATTTTGGATTTTGTAAGGATTTTCTTCCCTATTTGGGTACTTTTATAAGATTGTGTTATGTTCTCCTCTTGAATGTGTTGAAGGTTTACAAAGCTACATGGTTGAGGTTATTGTTGATGCTTCACTTATCCAAATTACATCTTGTCTCATCTCTTTTCTTACTGGATATGGTTGATGAGCCTTCTCTTAGTTTTTTATTGGTTTCAGAAAGGCTTTCCTTCCCCAAGTGGTTGCTCAAGTCAATAGGGTGGATATACTTCTTGTTGTTTTCCCTAGTGGGGATGTGTTGTGAGTGCTCTCTCCTCCTCCTTGTGTGTTGCAGGATAATGGTGTTGGGGTTTTCGTCTTTGTTGATATTCCCCATCTTCCCTCTTCTATTTCTCTAAGTGTTGTTAGTTTAGGTTGGTATTCTACGTCTTACATGTAGTCTTTTGACTACCCTTCATCAATGTATTTATTTATTTATTTATGAACTATTCAATACAAAAAAGAAAAGTCTTACTGATTCATGGGTGGATTTTTTTTTTCTGATTGTAGAATGCTCTTATTTGAAGATTCTTTGGTATATCAAACATTTATATCATCACAATTGGGCATCCCACATTGGCTTATTCCAAGTCTGCTATATGTGGTGTCCTTGATGAACATGTACCTCTTATTCTCCTTTAAATTAATTGAGGAATGCTCTAGAATTATTTGGGAGGTTCATAGTTTCTTGGTAAGGTATTTATTCTTAAAAATATAGATGACTAGTTTTTATGCCGCCAATGTTAACGTGGTTTCTATTTGAGTTCATCTCCAAAAACTCCCTTTGGAATACTAGGATGAAATTATCATTAAAGGTATTCATTATGCTATTGGTCAATTTGTTGTCATTTAAATGATGTTACAAAATATAGAAAAGGCTTTTATTTCTAGCTTTCTTGTTTGCGTTGAAACTATTTTGAAGTTGTTAAATAATATTAAAATGTGCTCTAAATTTAGTATTTTGGAGTGATAATTTCATTATGTGAGCTCTCTTTTATACCATTTCCACACATTTGGATACTTCTTCTTGTTTTTCCATGATATTCATAATGAGAAATAACACTCTAATGAGGTCATGCCATTTGATGAGGAGGGTCATATATCTCATTACAAAAGAGCGATGTCGAAAACTACTATGAGAGACCACATTGGTAAGTTTTTAGGTTCCTCACGAAAGGAAAAAAGAAAACCCGAAGTTGTGTTTGAGAGTCCCTCTTGTGAGAAAGATTTTTCTTTATAGTTGGTTAAGATAGCCCTTGGCTACCATGTTCCTCTTCAAATATCTTTAGTGAGTGATAAGGTGCTAGAAACCATAGAGGACTACAACAATGAGGGAAAATAATCCCATGCAAGGTAAAAAGGAAACTTGATTATGTGCTCGAGAGTCATCCAGTTGAGATTTCTTCTTCAAAGAATGGAAAAACATTCCATTTCAATCCTACTCCTCTTCAAATCCCTTTGGTGAGGTTTGTATTTAAACCACCTTGTATGTATATTTAAATTTTGTTGAAGTTTTTGGGTTCCTTTCAAAGCCTTTTTTTAGTTCATTGCTCTAGTCAAAAGCATTTGTTGGTCCTTGTTGGTTTATTCTCCTTTGATTTTTTTATGGTTTCAATCTCTCTTCTCATAAAACTTTTTTTGTTCACCTTCTTGGTTGCTTTGTAATTGAGCTTGATGGCTTCCCATGCTTTTTTACCTTAATAAAAACATATATATCTAAAATACACAATCAAATAACTTGATGGCTATATTAAACACCATTGATAAAACATAATATTACTATTAAAATTAGAACCAATCGATAGAAGGATTATATTCTTAGGGATTTAAATTATTGTTAGAAGTTTCTTTTATTTAAGTTGGCATGATTAGGGAGATTCATTTAAATAGTCAAAATCACTCTAATGTTGCCAGTGAAGGTTTATGGATCATGTTAAGAAATTACAACAACTAGCTAGTGTGTTATTCCTAATTCGATCTACTTCTCCCTTTCAGCATGGAACTTTTATTGAGTCTTACACATTGGATTATCTTTGGGTGCAAAGAGGTTTCTTATCTGGTTTATGGGAAAAATTACTAAAAAAATTGCCTAGCCCCATCTTTAATAGTGAAAATCTTGAAGGGGCTTTGATTAAATGTAGTTTGATCAAACTTTTTGTTACCACTAATCGCCACAAGTATCCTAACTAGGCTTAATCAGACATATCTTTCATTATTTATAATACTATTCCCCTTCATGATTGCCATCTTGTATTTAAATATTTGCCACCCATACTATTTATGAAGTCTCTTTGATTATTATTTTCCTTTCATAATTAATGGGAGAATTATTTATCATTTCAGGGTATGCTTACTTAAATGGTATCTGGTTAAATGAATGTCCTTGCTTTGGGTTTTGAGTTTGGGAATTGACTTTTGGCTTACGTTAGGTAATGTGTGGGTGTACTGTTTGAGGTTATGATAGTCGGCTCATGGGTGATATTGAACATATCACCCAACATCTATTCTCGTATGTTTATGATTATTGTTCATGCTAGGTCTTGTGTCGACTATTATGAGGATATTGGTATTTATGATATTAGCTTTTGTGAAGATGGCTGCTAACTATTTATCGCTCTTCTTTGTTTCTTTTGTTTGGCCTTTTACCTGCTCTTATGACGACAATTGATTTTATTGGGTGGTATAGGGTTTCCTTGCCCACAAAATTCTGTGATTTTCAGGATAGTCATGCTTTCGATAATGAGAAACTTGACATGTTTTTCAGTCTGTGCACTCTAGATGTTCCTTATGCAATTCATAAGGTGGTGGGTAAGCTTTGGTTGGTGGAAAATGCAAATTCTCTCTTATCTGAGGTGGCTTCTCATTTTATCATTGTTTGCATGGATATCATTTTAGATGCTTCTCTAGTTCAGGCTTTATCAGATACATTCATTCTTCCCTCCTTCTACACTTCTAATGATGTGGATATTGCTTTTTCTCATTATCATTTTGATTATGGTTTGTTTCCTTATGACGGTTTCTTACCTCTTTCTGAGCTACTTCCTAATGGTTGGTTTGGAGAACTATTATTTGTAACTAGGTGTGGTTTGATCAGCGACAACTATGATGACACCTTGCTGAAATCTGAGGCACTCATTGATCATGTTCCGCTTTGTATCTTGGTTGTTGCATTGGATGTGTTCACAAGGATTATTTCCCTCCTGGATACCATGACTTCCATCATGAGTTCTCCATGTGTTGTTGAGCCTTTGCAAATTGTTTTTTTCCAGATTTGGATGAGGATTCCAATGATGCTGAGATTAATGACTCGGTCATGCTTGTTCCTCCTGAGGAAGGTACTAGTGATTGGTTTCTCATGTCGGTTTAGGTGTTGGTCTTCTTTGACAACTTTGATGTTTTATCTGTACTAGTTCCCTCTTGCCCGAGGCCCTTTGGTTGTATAATGTTGTACATGGGAGGGTTTTTGGCAACTCCAATGTTTAATGCCATTTTGGCTTCCTTGTATATACCCCAATTTTGCTTTTCTTGGGGTTTTTCTTCACTTTTCATCAGGTTGTTTACAACCCAGGGGTGGTGGGTGGATCATTGTTATTCTTGGGATATATCCTTCTTCGATGAGTCTCTTTATTATCAGGAAGCATCTCTGCATTTTGACTTTATATATTAATAAAATATTTTAGTGGCTCCGTCCACTTTTATCAAAAAAATAAACATAATAATAAAAATAATATTTCCAGAATAATCTAACCACATAAAAATAGATAAAACAAATTTTAAGTAAAATAGTTCTAAATTGATATCTTTCGTAATTTTTGAAATAAATAAATATATTTAAAATATCTATACTAATTATTTAAAATAATGATAATTTATTTTAATATTAATAATTGATTTCGTCATACAAAGAGTTGATAGTTTGTTCAATATTTTAATAAAATTTAATTGATTTGCTCTTATAATTTATCTCAATATGTACTAATCTTATTAAATAACAATTTAAAATTTAAATATTAATTATAATAAATAATTTTATTGATAATTTTTAAAAAATTATTAAAAAGACCAACTAGGTAGTATTATATTTTTCTCCTCCCACCTCTTTTCTAATTCAAACAACATTAAAATATGCCTTACAATCCTTTTCTTCATCTTTAACTTGCACTTCAATTCTGCTTACTTTCTATTTTCAATTATAAATATCTTATTAGCAGATACAATAGAATTCAAGGACTCGCCTCACTTGGATCTTGTTTACCAGGAATCCCTTCCAAACTTATTCATTTGCTTCAAAGGAAGCAATATCAGAAAATAAACTGACAAGATACCATAGAAATGAAAGCTTCTGGTTTTCAAGTTCCAGAGGAGTTGTGGATGAGTTATGGATGAAAGAAAGGAAAAAAGAAAAATTTATAATGTCAGAACGGTCTGTATATGGATTTATGGATGACTTATATCAATATGACACAACTAAGGCATGAAGGAAAAACACAGTTGATTAATTAGTTAACAAAAAACTGAAGTCCTGCTTGAGTTTCACCACCTCATCTCTAGAAAGGGAAACTTTCACCAACCTGGCATTTGCTCCTTCTGAAGGAGAAGAAGGCATAACCATGACCATTCCATTGATACCCACAGGTTCTGCTGTACAAGAGACATGAATTGGGCCTTCCTCTTCAAACACCAGATCAAACCATGGCAGCTGCTCCCAATTCACAAATGTCAAATCATACCCATAAACCAGAGTTGCCTCATCTTTATCCACAGAAATCATTGGATCAGCAGTCTGAATTGATTCAGCAATTTTGCATAAGCTCCAGGTGCTGCTTAATTCCATGTCTTCATCACATAGCTCTACTTGTGCCAAAATCTGGTCATTGCCCAGATGAAAAAATGGTATATTTGGATCATTGTTCTCTTTGGTTTCCCTGCATATCAGGGCCCTGTGAACAGCCTTTCTTGACTGTGCTTTCAGTATGGATCTCCATACAAATGCAGAGACTGCAACAAAGGGTTTCACAGGCTTTGAATGCTTGGACATCTTGGCACTTGAGATCAGATAATCTACCATTTCATTAGACAGCCTGAAGGAGGCCAACTCCACGAGAGTTTCTCCTTTCTGCATATTGATGATAAAATCCCTTAATATCTGTTTAGAATTTGACTGACCCTTCAACAGCTCTGAGATTTTCTCATGATCACATCCTGGAAGACATACCCTGCTGCTTGAGCTTCTCCTGCAGCATTCAGACCATGACCTCATAAAAAGGGATGCACAGAATGCACCTCCCAGTACATGGGACCAGCTCAATCCAATGGCAACTCCTCCACATTTGAACCTTGTGATCTGAAACACATTGTATTGTCAATATCAGTGCATCAAAACATAAAACTAGCTTAAAAATCTAACTGTTCTGCTAATCCCAAACGTCAGAGCTATGCACAACAATAAGATTCTAACTCTTTTACTTCTCCACTAAGTTTTTCAACTACAGCCAAACAGACAAATTTGTTTGAAAGATTTCAGATTTTCTCTAAAATCACATGACAGATCCTACAAAACAACCCTGAAATGTTAACCTGTATTGCAACCAAGGGTAATATCTCCATCTGGGTTCCCTCAATTTGGCTCAAACTGAGCTCTGTTTCAAGGGAACAATCCTTCAAGTCCTTCCAATCCACCAACTGAGCATCTGCAAAGGCCTCAACAATTCTAACACCAGCATCATTGCATCTGATGAACTCTCTTCCATCAGGCCCGAGTTCGAGCCTCCCTGCTACTGGACTGTATTCCATGAGGCTCTCGAAGAAGCCTTCTTTCCATCTTCCATTGCAGAAATTCTGAACAGAGCATTTGTCGAAGTAATAGACTGCCCTGATGTAATGGGCTTTCATGGCCAGATCTCGGTCATTGAGAGTGTGCATGGGTTTTGAGGGGTTTGGTTTGGCTGGGACTACTGTGGACGCCCTCCATAGTTTAACTCTTCCAAGTGTTTTGCCTTCTTCCATTGCTGCTGTTTGCAAGTGTTTTGCAGGGGCTGTCAGACTGATTGTTTTTCAGGATTTGGAATGCTGGGCTGTATTCATTCAGATTATATTGTGGAAAGTGTTGTGAAAAAGAGTCTGAAAAACAGGATGAAATGGCGTAGGGGAATTGTTATGGCAAGAAAAGCATGTAAAACAGAAAGCAACTTTGAAAGGATGGTGCTCACAGAATTTGAGTGAATGAATAAAGGAAATGAAATAGATGGTTTGTTGTCCATCTCTATGATTTCAGTTCTGAGCAAAATTTAGAAGGAGATTCCAATGAGGAGAAAGGACTTAAAACCTAAGTAATTAGTACAATAGTACATTTTGATAGTAGTATCAATTATTGAATGTTAAAGTTCTATATTGTCATATTTTATTTACTTAATTTGATTTACTTGTAATTTATATATTTTGAATATTTAGCACTTAAGCATTAGGTGGGAAGAAGAATGGTAAGCTATTATTTTTTTGATTAGGAAGCTTACAAATTTGAATCATAATGATAACTCTTATTTATTGAAATTTGTGAAATGTCAATTAATATAACTTTTCATGTATAGATGACATTAATATGAAATCATTTTTTCATCAATCTATTTCAATTTTCAATTGTCAAAGATGAATTTTTATTGTATCCATTCATGCATCCCAAACTAGATCATGGGTGCAAATAATGATGTTCGGATTGAATCACACTTGCAATTTGTCTTCCATTTTCAAATGTTTTTTTGTGTTTGTGTTAATGTTAGGAATCTTATAAAATGACAATAGGGTTTGACTCGAGGAGCTAGAAAAGTTTCATACCTTAACCCTATTGTGACAAACCCCCCAAAGGTGCTTCTTAGTGCCACATTGTGATGAGTAACAAGAATTATCAAAGGAGAATGGTCATTAAAGTAGATTTGACAAAGGATGAAATCACATGGTGCAAAGGTGTATCATTCATGCAATCCAATTCCTAAATTTTTTTAAGGTACATAGCGAAAGAATCATTGTTTGACCAATGTAGATATGACCTCATAATATAACATTTGATTATTAAGTATAAAACATATGTAATTCCCACTCTTGTGGTTGCCTTCTATGCTTTCCAATTCATATGATATATGCTATATATTGAGGAAATTGTTAGTATATTATGTGATTCATGTGTTAAGAACCGTTGCACCAAATTTTTTAATGCGATTTTTTGTGTCATTGATGTGTTTTGATGGTGTATTTTGAATGTTTTTGTGGAAGTGCTTGTATGACCATCATGGTGTTTTCCAATGAGGTCATGCACCATCATTATATTTTTTAATATGCATTATGAGTAGCATATGTTTTTTATATTAAAAAGTAGCAAAATTAGGGTGTTGACCCTTTACACTAACAACTCACTATTAGCAATAATAGTAACAATGCTTTAACGGTAAACAACTAGAAACATACTTCAAGTAAATAAATAACATAAACAGTTTTAGCAACAAATATACAACGAAAGTGAGTCTTAGAACTAGTGGGGAACAACAAAAAACCCATCAAGCTATAAACTACTTGAGCACATTGCTCCAGTCTTTAGTAAGAAACTTAAAAAGTTCCTTGTAATTTCCTTCAGTGTCAACATCCTTGCCAAGAACCTTTTTCTGCATGAGACACATTGAGTTAGCCAATCTATGCATGACTTGTAGACAAAATTTAGAGAGTAGCATATGTTGTGCTCATGTAAGTTCTAGACTATTTCAATGTATCAACATTATGTTCTAGATCATGCTAGTCATAGATGTTTTATATTAGAATTGACGATTTGATGTCATATTGTGATTTATACCACATTGGTTAGATTATGTTGCTTCAACTATTTATCATGTGAAGTAGGAATACTTGATGTTTCACTTGAGTGTGCAAAAAATGTACAGGTGTCTGACCAATGGTTGGTATTGCAAAGTTGACATGGATTCCATTTAGCCATCTCATCCTTCTTAGCCTTTTTGAAATCCTTGTGTTAACCATATTCAAATCAATGATGATTTTGAAATGTATATTGTGAAACCCCATAAAGTATGGTTGAGTCTTAATTTGTCATTTGCATTGCATTTAAATATTTACTCTAAAATGTGTATTTATTGTGTTTGCAAATATTTAATACTTGTGTCAAAAAGATAATATTTATGTCTTAGTAGAAAAATATTTGTTGCATGATTATATTTCAATTACATTAAATTCTTCTATTGAAATAAAATATTTAGCATAAATAAAGTAAAATTGCTAATTGAAAAGTAATTTAATTAATTAGTCTATATAATTTTATTAAATCACTTTTATTTATTTAACTATTGTTGAAATATTATTTTATACAAATAATATGAAATTAGACAATAGAAAATAAATTAAAAGACGAAAAAAAGAAAGATAGAAGGCTTTTTTTTTATTACTCGTTGCATTTTTTTCTCCAAAACCATCTTCTTGGTCGATGTATGAAAATAAATTTTAGAAGGATTGAAGGGAAGGGAGAATGAAATTCTTGGATGGAAGATTGCTTATGTGTGGAATGAAAATAACTTTTTCATGTTTGTGCTTATTTTGGGAGGTTATTTTTTCTTTGCCATTTATATCTATTTTAAATTTGACTTTTAATTAATTTTCTTTCATTTTTCACGTTTACATTAAGCCTTGGTCTATGTATGAAAATAAATTTTGGAAGGATTGAAGGGAAGGGAGAATGAAATTCTTGGATGGAAGATTGCTTATATGGAATGAAAATAACTTCTTCATGTTTGTGCTTATTTTGGGAGGTTTTATTTTATTTTTTTGCCATTGTTATCTATTTAGAATTTTACTTTTAATTATTTTTCTTTCATTTTTCATGTTTACATTAGGCAAATTCAGATGTCTTTGCTATTAGAACAATAAATTGGCTTCAATTTGTAATTTAATTTTTTGTAAATGGATATTTTGAGATCAAGTTATGACAATTTAAAAAAAATAAAATTATATGTATTAAAAATTTGAAAAAATGATCATGGAAAGAGGTTGTGCATTTTTTAGATCATAAGGGTATTTTTTATATTTTATTTTCTTTCTATTTTAAAAGTTAGAAACTATTGAAATTTTGCAGGTATCATGTGTCTCATTAATAAAGGCTTTGAAATTTTTATGGTGTTTATCTCTATGAAGAAAAATAGGAACAAAATATTTTAGACCACATTTGAATGAATTATTTTGTGGAATGAGTTGTCTCCTTGTTATTTTAGAATTCTAGATATTTTGGCAAAGTGTCATGGAAGATTGCATTATTTTATGTTCTACATTCAATTGGAAGAAATGGAGTGTTGGCCTTATTAGGATTGATAAGATCTAAGGTAGGAAAGGAGTGGACACCTTATTTGCCTTTATATGAAGGGATCGTTTATGACATTTGAGTGGTAGAGTTTAATTCAAGTGATAATTAATGATACATTAGGTAAATAGTAATATTTAATCAAGATGTCTAGTGCTAAGACTTGGAAGCTATTTGAGACTTGGTCTAGCTATGAAGAGCATGTTATCACTCTGAGAGTTGATGAATAACATAGTTTTCACAATATTGATAACAACTAGAATGACACTTTGTGTCTTATGTCTAGGATTCTCATCCTTCCTTTGTGGTTGGAATTTGGTATTCAACATGAATCGTAATAATTTATACACCTGCATTGATTAGCATGTGTGTCATGCATTCTCTTATTTGTACTTGATTGGTGTGAAAATTCTTATGTATGCTAAGTTGTATGTGTGTGAGCCATGGTCTTGATAGTGGTATATCCACGATCTTCTTCTTCATATCTTGAGGATGTTGAACCCAAGGAAAGACTGAGAGGGGGCTTGAATTAGTCCAAAACAAAAATTAAATGCAACACATAAACAATTAAACTTCAACACACATCCAACACATGAACACCAAGATTTATGCATGGAAAACACAAATAGAGAAAAACAAGAACATATCCACTATGAATAGAAATGATTACAAATGGGAGCTCACTACTCTGGACTTGCACACCAAGGCTAGCTGCTCATGAGGCAAGATACACAGAGGATTTGCAAAACCTGAAGCAAACTGCACTTAGGGCAAGATACAAAAAAATGATCTGAAAAGAAGGATCTCTTGACCATAAAGTTGTCCTTAAACTCTGCACCAAGCGACCAACATCAACACACAAACAACTCTGATCTCAGATCTACCAACACTCTATCTCAACTCTCTATCACAATCTCAACACAACTTGCATATCATTTGAACACAACTCTTCTTCTTCTTTCACTAAACCTCTAATCTTTGATATTCACCACATCTACTCTTACTCACATCCCATGCTCATACACTTTAACTCAATCACACTTATTCGTATATACAAGATAGATCATCAAAGCTTAAACCAAGTCATCCTGAATTAAAGTATACTTTCTGAATAAAAAACACACATTGATCCACTCCAGGAGAAAGAGAGGACCAAAACACATCTTCCAAAGATTAATTCACCAATTTGCAATCATTGAAACATAATCAACAACATATTCACATGCTACGTAACCATATAAGTAAATATCGATTAGAACATACTCTCCAATGCAAACAACTCAAATCCGGATCTCCACATGCTATGGTGAGACCCATAACATATCAACCACACTTCCACAAATCATATCTAGACCTAAGGATAGGTCAAACATAGAATTTCATAACCAGAAACGATCAATGCCATAACACCTGGAGAACACAAGGATGTTTCCTAACCATAAAACCATCATAACCATGATACCAAAACTATATCCAATGAAGATAACAATAATACTCAGCAACAAAAATAGATTCCAGACCCAAGCACTTCTGGAACAACCAACAAATCAACTACACCAATAACACAACAAGATAACTCTACACCGCAGACGTTCTAGACCATTCTGGAACAACAAGTTTGACATCAATGACAACCACAACAACATATCAACACATACTTCCAATAGAGGATTTCTTAGGGTGGAATAGACCTCTATTTCACTCCACAATGGTAATATGTAAAGTGGTGAGTAGTATTCCTCCATTGGTCCATTTTGAAGATATCTCAAGAGATGGAATATTTCTATTTTTATCATTTTATGTTATAATTTATGGTTGTTGGAACACCTCTCAAGAAGTGTTGGACCAACATAGCCTCATCATTCCTAATGGTGGCATACTGTTTGAGCTCATAGAATTTGTGCTCATACTGATCAAAAATCATGCCAAACTGATGCAACACGTGAAACTCATCAGCCTGACACTGTCTCCACTGAACTGAGAGAAAACGTGCTTTAAACCTCTCTAGGAATATCTCCCAAGACACTGTACTAGTGTCCACATCGATCCTTTGCTCCTCTAGCCTCCACCAAGTAGAAAAAAATTTCCTGAGATGCATGATAGCGCACGTCGCCTTGGTGTTACTACCATACAGATGCATGTTGAAACACCTATCCAAGTCAATGAGCCAAGTCTCAGCCTCGAGATCAGTACCCGAACCCTCAAAAGAAGGAGGATGAGATCTCAATAAATCCCTCATATGACCCATGGTGACTGAATCTTGATCCATTGGAACCTCTCTCCTCCTGGGAGACCTCTCTCTCTCTCTTTCTTGGGAGATCTCTCTCTCTCCCTCTCCTTGAGATCCTGAAGATGAGACTCTCCAAACTAAACATTACCTTGTTGTTTGGCCTCTGGTCTAGGACCAAGTCGAGCTAACACCTCCTGAAACATTTGTCGCAGCTCCTCCCTTTTGGGAATATGTTGTACAGTGTGTTGCTCACTGTGCTGGCTAACCTCTCTGGGCTCACTAGGATGAACTAACTGAACCTACTCAACATTATCCTGAATGGGTTGCGATGAAGGACTGTAACAGCCTGAACTATGGCCATGTCCCCCACCTCTACCTCGATCGTGGCCACCACCACGACCTCTACCTTTTCCTTTCCTAGCCATAATCCTAACCAAAACACAAGAGAAAAAGTTTAGATCTACAACAAGGACACTAACAAGGGAAACACAAACACTAAGACTTAGCAATAGGTCTAGTTGAATGGGCTCAATTTAAAACCAGAGTACCCAGTGTTGAAACTTAGGCTCTGATACTAATTGTAACGCCCCGCCAGGAAACCTCGAAGGGATTAAAATAAAACACTAGAAAAGAGTGTAAATAAATTTTTTTTTTAACTTTAATAAGTAAAATGATGCACTGAGTTAACATTAAGTTTAAATTACACAACAAAATACTTAACTAAACACGTAAAGGGTTTCCCAACTTGGTTAACTTGGTTTACCACTAACTTAGCTTAACATTAATTAATCCAATTAAGTTGATTAAACTTGAAAACATAATTATACTTAATCAATGGTTAATTCATCCAAGAGTTTTAAATATAGAAAACATGACTAATTTCATTTATTAGGAAACTAGCCATTACATTACATCTAATATTCAAATGAAACATATGCATTAACATTAAATTTCCATGCATACATTGTTTGCATCATAAGATAATAATTACATTGCATTACACTAAATCACTAAGTTTAAAAAATCAGATAATGTTTACATTACAATTTACATCTTTCCATGAAGGCATACAATTTAATAATTACAACCGACCATATAAGGTCCATGATATAGAAGGAATGATCCATGACAAATGGGATACAACTGGATAACAAGATGATCAATTCCAATGCACAACTGGTACACCTGTGAAGCCAACTCCCATAAGAAGGAACAAACAAACCCAATGGAAAGTGGCACTACTGCCCGACCATGTGGCTCAAAAAGAACCACCCCACTGTGCTAGGAGATAGAAATAAGACCCACTAGAACCCTAAAGGTATGCACACACACATGGTCAAAATCACAACATCGGAATGACTCACATGAAGTAAAACTCACAGAACATAACTCCACATCAAAATTCAGGTGAAACCAACAAGACTACACACTAGTGACCATAAGAGAAGAGTGTCATCACATAGCTTGGTATGGTTACCCTAGCAGACCTCCATAGGTCCCGACCCCCATCTTGGGTTACCCTAGTAGCATTTCCTGAACCCCTGGCCCTATCCAAGTCTCATGTGGAGCCAAACAATCCTTTCGTGAGGACAAGGTTGTTGGTTTGTCATTCCAAGCCTTCTCACTACATCTTAAGTCTGTACTAGCACTCAACCATGAACGAGGTAAAATTATCTTACTTAATGTTTCATCTACCAAACCCCCTAAATATTATTAAGTTATCACTTACTTAAGAAAACTTTCGATGGGTTACCCTGCTAACCACTTTGGACGTGACCCCTAATCGAAAGCCACTCTACCTTATGACACTTAACCAAAATGACCAAACAAACTCCCAAAACCAAGGTATAACATGAAATGTACACGGAGTTCAAAACAATAGAAAACCACTTGGCCAAATAAGCCCTTACAAAATGTTAACCAACTGACAAATCCTTGACTCAAGACATGAACAACCATTAATACCACCACATGACAACATCTAATAAATTTTAACTAAGGACTTGCAGTTTCCAAAATAAATGCGAATATAGTAAATTAAAACACGCATCTTTGCTACTCTAGAATAGTGTTATTTTTCCATTATGTTTAAATGGCAAATCGACCAAGGTTTTCTAATTCATCTAAATTTCAAAATACAACATTTAAAAAAAAATCACCATTACACTGTTGAACACAGAGTACCACTGAGAGGGGGGTGAATCAGTGGTTCCTAAACTTTTTGAGTTTCAAAGCAACTTCAAAATACTAGTTAACCACTTAAGCACTAAACAACCAAACTAGTAAAGCAAGAAGGAAATACAAAGAGATCAATCACACAAATGCAACTCACAACACCAGATGTATGAGGGAAACCCAATGTAGGAAAAACCTCGGTGAGAAAAGCTGCTGGAGACTACTGCTCCAATCCAACCTCACAGGTAAAACACTAAACTACAAATATTTAGGGCACCAACCCAAGGAGCACCAACCCCTGCACCAAGCTCCAACTTGGCGATGTATATTGAAATATAGTTTAGATACAGTTAAGGTTTCTTGTTGCAAATGAATTCTGCAACTCTTAATTAAATATCCTACTATCGATTGACAGTATTTTCTCCTCCACTGAATCTCACACTACAGGTTGTGAGATTACTCTCTCTCTCTCTCTCTCTCTCTCTCTCTCTCTCTCTCTCTCTCTCTCTCTCTCTCTCTCTCACTCTCACTCTCACTCTCACTCTCTCTCTCTCTCTCACTCTCACTCTCACTCTCACTCTCACTCACTCTCTCTCTCTCTCTCTCTCTCTCTCTCTCTCTCTCTCTCTCTCTCTCTCTCTCTCTCACACACACACACACACACACACACACACACACACACACACACACACACACAGTCTCACAACACACTGTGTCACACTTGGATGTTGTCTGCTCTACCACACCTTATCGGTTTTGCTTAACTATGAAACTACAGTTATACCGATACTCAATCACTGCCGGTTAAACCCTCTCACCAGTTTGCTTTCTCATTTAATCTACAACTTTCTTAGAATAAGTTCTAAGGCTAACACTTCTTCTTTGTACTTAATCTCTCTTTTCTCTTTTTCTTCTCTGCAGCATCATCTTGCTCTATCTCAAGGTCATATATTTATCATCATGATTTCTTGCCAAGAATGCATTCAAACACTGAGCGGTTAGGGTTTCCTTTACCCAACACAATCTTCATGAGATTTGATCCATCCTATCTTGGATCGATCACCTGTACTCTAGGGATGCATCTGTACATGGTTTCCATTTTCCAACGTATACTTGCTAAAGATAGCAAACATGTACAAGATTTCCTGCCTTGAAATCTGTCGACTCATAAAACACTTCAGTTGTTTCCTTTTCAAGGTCTTCTTGCAGTCAGATTTCCTTTCCATTGATCTAGGCACCAATTACTCCCTGATCTTCCTTTGTCATTCTTTCTTCCTCGAGTCGCATCAGTCAATTGCAATCTCATGATTTGTGGTTGTTTCATTTATGTTGACTATTTGTTTCACCAACCATGTCGACGGTGGATTTATCGACCTTTGCATATTTGCCACCTCGGCTCCACATGGCATCATCATGGTCAATCACTCAGCTCACTGACACATAGTCGGTTCATACTTGAACATTCAGCAAACTCATATCGGTACACGCCTTTACTGATGAGATATTCCTCTTCTGCTAATCCGACAGTGCACACTATACCAGTAACACATCTTCACCTCCGGTGGTTTGTGATATCTTTAACATTCTACCTCTTCATCATAAATAGGCAGCCAATCTCCAGACCGGTTTATTGCTCTACTAGTTGTTGCTCAACATGTTAACACACACACAGGCTTCATCTCAGTTTATGCCTTACTGGTAAGCCTTCATTCTGTCTACTCACTCTCATGTGAATTGCTATCATGTCGGTCACTCCTTCTTTCTTACCGATGACCTTGCCAAACCGGTTGACATCAATGACAACTTAATGCCAAAATGCCAACAATCTCCCCTTTTGGCATTGATGTCAACTTATTGTAAGACACTCCATACCGTTACATTTCTCCCCCTTTGACACAATGACAAAGGGTAAGATACACTCCCCCTTTTATCCATACCAAGCTCCCCCTAAGCCATATAAAGTCTTCCTAGGTGGATGACACAACTCCCAATTTGTGTTGGAGGTACTCAAAAGTTCTTACCAGTAAAGGTTTGGTGAAAATGTCTACTACTTGTTCTCCAGTAGGGACATAATCCATCCTCACCTCCAGTCCTTCAACCTTTTCTTTGAGAAAATGATACTTGATAGCAATGTGCTTTGTTTTGGAATGCATCACCGGATTCTTTGCTATGTTGATTGCACTCAAATTGTCACACTGGATGAGAATAGGATCAGTGATGTCCACCTGTATGTCTTTGAGGGTCTGCTTCATCCAAAGCACTTGAGAGTAGCATGTAGCAACAACAATGTATTTAGCTTCAACAGTAGATAGAGAGACTGAGTCCTGCTTCTTGCTATGCCATGAGACCAACCGGTCACCTAGAAAGAATGCACCACCACTTGTGCTCTTCCGATCATCAATGCAACCTACCCAATCAGCATCAGTGTATGCTTCCAAGATGAAATCTGCTTGTTTAGGATACCACAATCCATAACTGAGTGTCCCTTATAGGTACCTAAAGATTCTCCTCACAACATTCATATGTGACTGCTTAGGTGCAACTTGGAATCTGGCTACCATGCATACAACCTGAACTATATCTGGTCTTGAAGTAGTTAGATACAATAGATTGCCTATCATGGATCTATACAGAGTCTGATCCACCACCAGTGATTCATCATTCTTGCTCAATTTACTTCCGGTCACCATGGGAGTACTTACCTATTTACAATCTTCTAGTTGGAATTTCTTCAACATCTCCTTTGCATACTTGAGTTGTGAGATAAAGATTTCCTTATCTTGCTGTAATATCTACAAACCAAGGAAGTATGTTAATTCACCAAGCATTGACATCTCAAATTCTGACTGCATCTGATCATCAAATTCCTTGCAGAGGGTGTCCTTGTTTCCTCCAAAGATAATGTCATCTACGTACACAACCACAATGATCATGTGGTTCCCATCTTTCTTTATGTACAAATTGTTGTCAGCACTCCCCTTTTTGAATCCCTTCTCCTTTAGGTATTGATCTAATCTTGAATGCCATGCTCTTGGAGCTTGCTTTAGACCATACAGGTCCTTCTTCAAATGGCACACAAATGTTTCATCACCATGTAACAGAAACCCTTTTGGTTGCTCCATGTATACTTCTTCTTCTAAATTTCCATTTAGAAAGGCAGATTTTACATCCATTTGATATACTTTATAACCCTTGTAGGCAGAGAAGGCTAGAAACATTCTAATTGCTTCTAATCTAGCTATCGGTGCAAATTTTTCTTCAAAGTCAATCCCCTCTACCTGAGAGTATGCTTTGCATGCTAGTCTAGCTTTATGCCTAACAATATTACCTTCTTCATTCATCTTATTTCAGTAGACCCATTTTGTGCCAATGATGTTCTTATCCACCGGTCTTGTGACTAACTCCCAATTCTTGTTCTTCTCAATTTGTTGCAGTTCTTCTTCCATGGCATCCATCCATTATTGTCTTTTGCTGGCCTCATTGAATGTTTTAGGTTCTACTTCAGTCATGAGGCAGAAGTTGACTTGTTCATCATTCCAGGCAAGTCTTCTTCTAGTCTACACACCATCACTCTTATTTCCTAGAATTTTCTCTTCTAGGTGATTCAACTGCACATACATGTTGGGACCCTTCTTGGATGCTTCTTTTGGTTCATTGTCTGACTGGGCTTCATCATCTTCATTACCAAAATCATCATACTGGCTAACCTATGGTTAACATCCTTTGTGCATATCCTCATCAAATTTTACATGTACACTCTCAATGACTCTTCTTAGCCTTTTGTTGTAGCATTTGTAGGCCTTGCTGTTAGATGAGTAACCAAGGAAGATTCCTTCATCACTCCTAGAGTCAAAAATTCCTAGACCATCCAAATCTTTCTTGATAAAGCACTTGCTTCCAAATACTTTGAAGTATTTTACTGATGGCTTCAGGTCATACCACAACTCATAAGGTATCATTCTGTTGTTTGTTCTTAATTGAACCCAGTTCAAAGTATATGCAGCAGTATGAATAACTTCCTTCCAATATGTGTCTAGCAGACTGGCCTCATTTAACATGGTTTTGGCCATTTCCTTAACTATCTTGTTCTTACTTTCTACAACACCATTTTGATGTGGTGTCCTTAGAGCTGAGTATTGCCTTCTAATTACATGTTTTTCACAATAGTCTTCAAATTCATTTGATGTAAACTCTCCACCCTGGTCTGATCTTAGGCATTTTAACCTGCACCCACTTTCTTTCTCCACCATCTTCCTAAATATCTTGAATCTTTCAAATGCTTGTGACTTATCTTGCAGGAAGGTGACCCATTTCATTCTTGAGTAGTCATCAATAAAGAGCATAAAGTATCTTTCTCCTGCAAGTGCTCTTATCCTAGTTGGACCACACAGATCTGTATGCACAATTTCAAATGGTCTTGAGGTGTTGTGCTCTTTTGTCCTGAAGCTCACCTTAGTTTCCTTACCTTTCACACATTCATCAAAAAATGTGCTTACCGGTTTGATGATGGGTGGAATATTCCTCACACACCCCTTTCTGCTTACTGTAACTAGGTTATCAAAGTTTATGTGGCCTAATCTTTGGTGCCATAGCCAACTTTCATCTACTTGTCCTAACATACATTGGGACTCATAGAATTCCTTCAAATTATAAACATTTCCATCCATTCTCTTTCCTTCTGCCACAACTTGATCGGTACTGATGCTCTGCAAAAAGGATTAGAAAATCTGTTTGATGGCAACACACACAAGAGCACAAGAAACAAACGTTAGTGTTAGCAACAAAAGATTATCCTAAACAGGCATATCAAGAGAGATATTAAGCATGAAATAGAAAGCATATAAACATAAAATGAAATAGCTAATCAAGATGCTCATAGTTGCTCCTCCCTTGTTCCTCTCCTCTCCAAGTCCCAAATGAGTGTAGCTCTCAGCAGCTTTTTGCACTAGCCATGGATGCCATATGGAGATTCAAGATGGTTGAATATGATAAGAAAATACTATGCAAGAGTAGATAGTGATGCTATGAAAAAGCTCTATGCTAATGCCAGTATAACAACAATACTCTAAATGCTTCTCCTTTGCTTGAGGAGAAGGGTTCTATTTATAGAAGAAATAGGGAAATGAAGGGTTAAGATTGAGAAATCTTAACAAGGGTTAGGATTGAAAGTTGGGGATCCATGTGCACAATTGGCACCAATAAAATGGTGACAAGTGTCAACATAGGATTGGGTTGAGAGAAGAGGTTGGAGGCATTAAAGGCCTGAGAAGACCTCATGGTTATCTAGAAGGTAAGGGTCAAGTCTAAATTAAGATTACCCACTGGATTAAGAGTTAATCCAAGGATAAACCTTTGTGCAAATGTTTAAGAGATAATCATGGTCAAAGCATTAATGGCCTGATGAGACCTTTGGGTTGGGTAGAGGTTGAGTCAAAACAAATGTTTTAACCATGTGGGAGGGTTGAATTAACCATTAATGGTTATTGGAGACTTTGGGGATTAAGTGGTTGAAGGTTGGAAGCTTTCAAAGGTTATCCAAGACTTTGAGGGTTAATGGTTGAAGGTTGGAAGCTTTCAAAGGTTATCCAAGACTTTGAGGGTTAATTTGTTGAACACACAAAGCATTAATTGCTTTTAAAAGACTTTGGAGTCTTTGAGAAGTGACTCCAATTTGCTTAGGAATGTGACAATATTTAGGGGATGGATTAGGCTAATTAGGAAGGGTTTAGAAGAATTTAGAAGGGGTTTAGGCATGCAAGTGGATTTTGTAGGAAAATGCAAGTGGGAGAAATTTTGGTATTTTCAATTAAAATAAAATCATTTATTTCAATTAAATGGTGTAAGTTGAATTTGGATAAATATTTAAATAAATATTAATTTATTTAAATGAGAAAAAGAAGATAAAGCATTTAAATGCTTGAAGACTTTGAGGGAAACCATTAAAGGCTTGAAGACTTTAAGGAAAACCATTAAAGGCTTGAAGACTTTAAGGAAAACTATTAAAGTCTTAAGAAGACTATAGAAGGAAGCCATCAAGTTTGAAGACTTTAAAGCCATCAAGTTTGACTACTTTAAGGGAAACCATTAAAGGTTTCAAGTGGGTGAGGATAAATAGGATTTTAAATAAATAATTTATTTAAAATAGTTGTGCAACTTGTTTTTGTAGGAAAATACAAGTGGGTGGAGGATAAAGGTGATTTAAATAAATGTTAATTTATTTAAATGTGAGAGGTGGGATTTTGGGGGATTTAAATAAATATTAATTTATTTAAATGTGAGAGAATATTTAATTAAATAAATATGATTTATTTATTTAATTAATGGTCTGAATTTGGTTAAGTGAATTAAATCAAATAAATTGAATAATTTATTTAATTAATAGGAGAAGAGGGTTAAGATGAATTAATTAAATATTAATTTAATTAATTATTAATTGATGGTTAAATAATCAAATAAATACTAAGTATTCATTTAATTAAGTGGATAGATTTATGTGACTACATTTGCCCCTCTTTGAGACGGTGTGGTTTATCGCGTCGTTTCAAAGAAAGAAAAATAGGTGTGAAGAAATGCCCCATAAAATGTAAATTTAATGGGTGGTATGCCCCCTCGAGAGATGGGCCGAATTTTTTTTTGAAAAATCGGGCGATCTCTCGAAAAAGAATGAAAAGTGGAGGGGAGGTAGAATAGAAGAAATTAGAACTAATGATGAAAGAATGGGAGAAAATGGAGTGAATATGAAGAAACAACAAGCCAGCGAGTACCCTGAGGTCATGCAAGAGATACATAGCAGATGTAGTGTGGGGTTTTGATTGATGCTATACAATTGATCAAAATTGGTTGGACAATCTGGTGCAATCGGTTGAATTGCCCCGGTCAAGTCAAAGCGTGACAGTTGATGTCAGTTGGTCACTTGGACATGATAAAGTCTGAGTAAGTGAATCAAAGTGACCTGATGTGACTTAGACAATTGATGTAATTGCCCGATGAAGTCAAGGTATATGAAGCAAAATACTCGTTGAGACGTAGACAATTGATGTAATTGTCCGTTGGATTGTGTTTGATTGGCTAATCAATTGATAGTATGTGCGTGTGATGGATGGTTGTGGGGAATCATGGCAACCCCGTTGAGACTAGGTCATTGTGATAAATGCCTGATGTAGTCTAGGATTACCATAATCGATTACCTGTTGAGACCCGAAGATACTTGATCAGAGTATCTATTGATAGTCTAGGTGTGTGGGAGTCGATGTATCTATGTAGATAGAGTAACTGGCTTAATTTTGTGGATGAGTGAGGATGGGAAGCGATGAAGGGATTAGGATGATGTTGATGATCAAGATAGGGAGGGTGAGGGGGGATTTGATGTTAGATAGAAGATATGGAGGACCTATGACTCATTCCTATGGAAGAAGATGAGTAAAATAGAGTATGCATTATTATGACTATGTATGCATGATATGCAGCTATTATGAATGTATGGATGGGTGGAATGCAATGAAATGCAATATATACAGATGAGATGAAATGACGATCCATAGTGCTTTATTTTTCATCATTGAGCTTTAAAATGTTGTAAGAAAATACAAGCAACTTGACATAAAGATTCAAGATGACCAGAGTATTTCTTACATGGATTTTTATATAGCAAGTTAATACAAGCAACTTGATATAATGGATCAAGTTGACCTGAGTATTGCTTGCGGAACAGACAAGGATTATCTCCGTTCATGCATGACTTGGATCGTCCTCCTTGATCTTAGGCTGATCATATCCTGAGACAAGTGCATACCGTACTAAGAAATAAAAACCTTTATCCAAATTGGATGAGGAGGAACCAAAGAATGAGCATTGTACCTGCAAACAAACAGTATATACATAAAGAATAAAAGAATATGGATCCTTGGTAATGTTTCATGCTCATATGGTCGAGGTATACGCTGTAGTCAGCAAGCCGTAGTGATCTATGACTGTGTTTTTGCCTAAGATCACGTAGCCTGGTGAACTTCCCACGTAGACACCATTAGTACATGCCCCAGAACTTCATCGGAAATAATGCGCAAACGATACAAAACAATTCTGAAAGATCCCGATACAGATAAACAAATGAATTACTCACGAATCAACCAAGCATTTGATAGCTTAACATAATTTTCTTGTCAAAGAAAACGTCACTTTTGTCTTTGTTTTGGTAAGGAAGGATGCATCCTTGTTTAAGACAGTTTGGATTGTTGATGTTGATTGTGTTGGTCGAGTGATAAGTGGTCATTTGTGTGAGTATTTTGTATCTGATCGGATGAATATGTACAAGGTGTTGTCATGTTTTTTTGGGTGATTTTCGATGGTTTTTTGATGTTTTTGGATTTTGTGTAATAGTTTTTGAATGTTTGTGGATTTTGTGAGTCATTTTTGAATGTTTTTGATATTTTCTGATGATTGCCTGAATGAAGAGCGTAATGACATATAAGACAATGTAGAATCCACTTCCTTCACGAGGGTAAGGGTATTGCCCCCAGTTTGTAGACCTGACTATGAAAAGGTGGGATGCTAGACGCATGGAGTATTTTCTTAATTGCAGATCAAATAACAAGCCATGGTTTGGATGGATGGATGTATGTGTGCATGAATGTGATCGCAATGAGCCTGAAAGATACTGGAGCCATTGCCTTTACGAGTGGCACCTGTTTGCCAGTTTTTCACCATCGCACTTACCCAAGGTGCCACCGGAGTGGTTGTTCACCGTTTGGATGCATGATTTTTTTCTTTACTTTTGTGAATGTTTTTGTATTTTCTTCAGGACATTTTCTGAATGTTTTTGGTATTTTCTGATGTGCAGTGGAGCCTGATGCTCTGTACACCTTAGGTATAAAACCTTTTGAGGTGCATGCTGTTGATTGGATCTGCAAGCGGTTCTCCTTCTGATGTAGCCAACTGATATGCCCCGGACCCGAATACAGCAGTGACAACATATGGGCCGACCCAATTTGATTCAAACTTGCCTTGATGTTCTCTATTTGGTTGGTTGCAAGGATTTTCGCAAAGAAAAAGATCACCTACCTCAAATGTACGAGATCTAACTCGGTGATTGTAGCTTCTACTCATGCGCTGCTGATAGGCTTTGAGGTGATTGTATGCAGCTTGTCGCTTCTCATCAAGTAACTCTAAGTCCTGAAGGCGTGAGACTCTGTATGCTTCATCATCAATGAGATTATGCAAGGAAACCCTTAATGATGGTATCTCGACCTCAATAGGCAAGATAGCTTCTGCACCATAGACCAATGAATAAGGAGTTGCACCTGTAGGGGTTCGAATGCTAGTTCGATATGCCCATAGCGCTGGATTCAATTGAACATGCCAATCACGACCGGCACCATTGACTGTCTTCTTTAGGATCCTCAATATGTTTTTATTGGATGCTTCGGCCTGACCATTGCCTTGTGGGTAATAGGGAGTGGAAAAGCAGTGTTGGATATGAAATTTATCACAAAGCTCACGGACATCCTGATTTTTGAAAGGAAGACCGTTATCTGTGACAATGGACATGGGCACACCATACCGGCAGATGATGTAATTGAGGATGAATGAGGCGATCTTCTTGCCGGTGACTTGGGTAAGTGGAACAGCTTCGATCCACTTGGTGAAATATTCGGTGGCGGTAATAATGAATTTATGGCCATTGGATGAAGATGGATGGATTTTACCCACAAGGTCAAGGCCCCATTGACAAAAAGGCCATGGTGTTGTGATTGGTTGTAGTTCCTGTGCTGGTGCATGTATCAGGTCGCCATGAACTTGACATTTCTTGCATTTCCTGACAAAGTAGTAGGAATCCTTTTCCATAGATGGCCAATAGTATCCAGCTCGCATGAGTTTCTTGGCTAGTGACGGACCACTTGAGTGAGTCCCGCAAATTCCTTCATGTACCTCTTCCAAAGCCTTTGTTATCTCATCTTGTTCCAGACATCGAAGGAGAGTACCATCAAGACTACGTCGGTATAGGGTTTCAGCAATAATGGTATATCGAGCAGTTTGGCGAATGAAGGTTTTACGTTGATTATTTGATTGGTTGGGAGGAAGGGTGTGATCACGGAGATAAGTGTAGAACTCACCATACCATGGGGATTCAGAACCGACAAGGCGACATATCATTTCGGATTCGGGGATATCATAAGCGGGAATCCAAAGCTGTTCTACCAAGAACTCGTAGCGTGTTGAATTCTGTGGAAGATCTAGTAGAGATGCGATGGTAGCCATAGCGTCAGCAGCTCGATTCTGATCTCTTGGTATCTGCTCAAAAGTGATAGTAGTAAATGATGTCTTTAGATTGTCCACCATTTGCTTGTATGGCATGAGTTTATCATCCTTGGTCTGATATTCATCGGTTGCTTGTCGAATGACTAGTTGGGAATCGCCATATACTTGCAATTCTTTTAATTTCCATTGTACGGCTAACCTGAGTCCTGTGATCAAGGCCTCATACTCTGCTATGTTGTTTGTGCATGGAAATGTGAGCCTGTAAGACTTCGGGATGCTATCACCTTGAGGTGTGATAAACAAAATGCCTGCCCCCGAGCCGTGCCTAGTGTATGAACCATCAAAATATAGCTTCCATGGTTGTACTTTTGTGAGCATGAATATCTCTTCATCTGGAAAATTGGAAATGAGGGGATGATCGCCTATGAGTGGTGCATCGGCCAACTGATCTGCAATAACTTGACCTTTGATAGCTTTACGGTCCACATACTCAATGTTAAATTCACTTAGAATCATCACCCATTTGGCCAAGGGGCCTGTCAATGCTGCTTTGCTGAGTAAATACTTGAGTGGATCAATCTTTGCAATGAGTTGCACCTTGTGTGTTAACAGATAGTGCCTCAGTTTAGTGGCTGCCAAGATTACTGCTAGGCAAGCTCGCTCAATAGGTGTGTAATTGAGTTCATAGCCCACCAGTGTGCGAGAGATGTAGTAAATAGCACACTCTTTTCCTTCTGCATTATGTTGTGCCAGTAATACACCTAATGTTGTACTTGTTGCTGAGATATAGAGCAATAATGGTCTACTTGGATCTGGTGGCATCAGCAATGGTGGATTTATGAGATAGTCTTTAAGCGCCTGAAATGCTTGCTGGCATTTGTCATCCCATTGAAAGCGGATGTTCTTGTGTAGCAGGTGTGTGAATGGGTGACACTTATCAGCCAATTGTGCAATGAATCTTCGGATGGATTGAAGCCGTCCTTGTAGTGTCCTTAGCTGACTGATATTCTTTGGAGGTGGCATGTCCATTATTGCCTTAACCTTTGCTAGATCGACCTCAATACCTTTGCTTGAGACAATGTATCCTAGAAGCTTCCTGGAGGTCACGCCGAAGACACATTTCTTTGGGTTGAGTCGAACATGGTACTGTTCCAGTCTATCAAAGATTTTATCTAAGATGTGAAGATGTCCTTCTCTAGTAAGTGATTTTGCTAGTAAATCATCCACATAATCTTCCATTATAGTATGCATCATGTCATGGAAGATGGTGGTCATTGCTCTTTGATAGGTCGCTCCTGCATTCTTTAGACCAAAAGGCATTACATTCCAGCAGTATGTGCCCCATGGACATGTGAAGGCTGTCTTATGTTGGTCCTCTGGTGCGATCTTTATTTGATTGTATCCCGAAAAGCCATCCATGAGTGAAAGCATGGCATGTCCTGCTGTCAAATCTACTATGATGTCGATATTTGGTAGAGGGAAGTCATCCTTAGGACATGCCTTATTCAGATCTCTGAAGTCTGTACAAATGCGGATGCCCCCTTTTGGTTTGCCAACTGGCACAATATTGGAGATCCATTCCGCATAATCAATTGGTCTAATGAAACCAACATCCAGGAGTTTCTTGAGTTCTGTTTTGACTAGCACGGCAATTTGAGGATGCATCTTACGAAGCTTCTGCTTGACAGGTTTGGCTCCTTTTGCTACTGTGAGATGATGCATGACTAAATCAGGATCAAGCCCAGGCATGTCTGCATATGACCATGCAAAGTTGATCTGACGCTGTTGGAAGAACTCTATAAATTGAGGCTGTTCCTCTGGAGTGAGAAGAGATGCCAGATGTATGATATGAGGGTTTTCAGGAGTCCCCACATTGTATTCTTTAGTCTCCTCAATGAGAATCGTCGATCGTTCCTGTTGTGTACTAGAAGGGAGAATGTCAAACCCTTCATCCTCAAGTGCCTCAGAGAGGTTTTCACCGTTGGATACGCTCTTTCTTTTTACTTTTGTTGGATCAAACAGTGCCACAGTGTGGTTTTCACTGGAAGATCCATGTTTTAATGTTATATTTTTGCAGCTGAAGGGTTTGGCATCCGCTCCGAAGTATGCTGTGCTATTAAGTTCAATGGCGAATCCAGCTTTGTGATCCCCGCTTGGTAGATTATCCCTTAATTCCAAAAAGTCAATGATAGCCTCATCGTTTTGGAAGAGGTCAAGACATGGGGGATTTGGTTGGTTCCATTCGATGAGTTCAGGGTGGATAATGGGCATTACTTCATCGATTAAGTTAAGTGCGGGAGATGTATCAGTGAGGGTTAAGACAGTGTGGTGAAGGTCGTTGATGGTACTCTCCCTGTCAGAATCAGGCGTAGGATGAGACGTAGGGTCTGTGGAAGATGTTTCCAGCTCAGGTACCCAAGTGGTCTTTATCTGTGCTTCTCCGTAAACAGGGATGTCTTTGCGGGGTGGAGGTGGTGATGTGTCTTCCTCATCTGAAGTGTTAAGTTGCACTGAATCGAATTCCCACTCATGTGAGTCGGTCTCTGAATCACTCTCCAGCATCCGATTGCTATACCATACTGGGATGTCTTTGGAGTTAAACACGGCAGGTGTGATTGGTTTATGTATCCTTGTAGTGATCGGTGCTGCAGGAATTGTGATGGGGTTTAATGGATTTGTCACTGGAAGTATCGGTAATGGTGACTCAGTGGCTTCTGCTAGAACTACTGGCACCATAGATGTTGCTGCGGGTTCTGATACAGTTGCTGCTGCTATTGGTGTTATTGACGGGATTACTGGTTCGATTGGTGGTATGTTTGGTACTGGTGATGGTTGCGGTGGGGTTGTGAGCCTCGATGGGGCAATGGCAATATTGCTTGATGGTGCTTTGATTATGAAAGGTGTCCTCTTTACAGTAGGTGGGCAAAATGGTTTGCTAGGTTTTCCTTTAAATCTGAGTTTAGGAAGGATCTCTTTTTCAAAGCCTAGGCCTGTATTACCTTTGGGCTTGAACTCTGGCAGCAGTGGTTCATGTCGTCCTTGTTTGCAGTATCCCAAAGCACTCTGACCATCATACCCCATTCTTTGCATAATGAGGAGGCCTTTACCATACTGTTCCGTAGGAAGTGTAACTTGCGGTTTATCAGTGGTGATGGGATCCTTATAGATCCAGTCCGCTAGGTCCTCATCTTGTGTTTCTTCCTCTTGACTCTTTCCAAGGATGAAAGGCGTTAAGGCACATGCTGGCGTGATTAGTGGTTGCTGGAGCAACTGCTGTGGTTTACCATGTGTTCTAGGAGAAGTGGGCATTTGTCCCACATAAAAGAGCTGACTCAAGTTGTATTCTCCAGGACCTTCCTCTGCGACTTTCATCTTAAGCTTTTCTTGCTTGGGCATAGGGGTGTTTGAACTGGCAAGAGAGGCGGGATTTATATATGATGTGGAGGAAATGGTTTCTCTATTATTAGGAACGGTAATCTCTGGTTGATGGCTGATATTATGGCAAAATGCGAAGGGATTTGCATCGCCCAGGATTGTGATCTCTGCACCATTATGTGGGAACTTGATACATTGATGGTAGGTAGATGGAACGGCTTGCATGGCATGTATCCAAGGTCTCCCTAATAATAGATTATATGGCAGAGGAAGGTCCAGAACTTGACAAATTATGTGTTTTACCACAGGGCCCACTCGGATTGGTAGTACCACAGCTCCTTTGGATGAACGCTCTGCATCATCATAGGCCTTGATGGTGATCTTCTTGCGAGGATCCACTGATTCTATTGCATATCCCAATGCTGTGACCAATTGCAGTGTACAAATGTTTAGGCCTGCTCCATTATCTATCAAGACTCGCTTGATCCTGTGTTGGTTGACAAAGCCTTCAATGTGTAGCGAAGCATTATGAGGTTGTTGGAAAGAAGAGTTGTCACTTTCGGAAAAAGTGAGACAAGGTGATGACTTTAGATTTCCAACCATGGCTTGAAACTGGTCCGTATTCAAGTTTGCAGGGACTGACGCCTCTTGGAGTGCTTGATCCAAGATAGTTTTATGAGATGGTGACAGGCGTAATAGCTCTAAAATGGATATAAGCGCAGGCGTTTTGTCTAATTGTTCCACAAGATTGTACTGCTTTGGGATGGAGGTGGTGCCTTGTGGAGCTGCCTTGATGGTAACTTTGCCGCGACGCGTAACAACATTGCAATTTGAGGTGGGATTTTTGAAGGTGATAGTTGCAATTTGTTCACTGGCATCATACAGGTGATTGACAGTGTAATTATACGCAGCCTGCGTATAATCAGTGGTATCAGGACCTCGTCTGGAAGTGGAAGGACCCCTTTGATCTTGTGATGGAAGTGGATTCTTGAACATCTGATGATCATTATTGGTCGTTTTCGGATCATGTCCTTCAATCTCAATTTCTCCTCGATCAATAAGATCTTGAATGAGATCTTTCAATCGATGACAATTACTTGTCTTATGTCCTCTTCCTTGATGGAACTCACAATGTTCAGTATCTCTCCACCATGCCGGTTTGACTTGAGGCTCATAATTTGATAACTTAGGTAGCGTGATCAAATTCTGAGAAATGAGTTGTCGCATCACTGTTTCAATGGGTTCCCCTAAGGGAGTGTATGTGCGTTTTTGTTTTTGTGGACGGGGTCTTGGTTCATCATGAGATGTGATGCGACCTTGATTGGGAAGAACATTTGTGTTATTTTGAGGTGGAGGATTTTGTCCTGCAAACCGAACCACAGGTTGTGCATTTTGGACAGTCCGAGCATCCACAACTCCATCGTTAACGATATTCTTATTCTTGTTCCAGAAGTTCGGTTTATCGCTATTGAAGCGCGGGCGAGGACCATCTTTGGGTTCATTAAAGATTTTGATGAGTCCTTTTTTGATGAGTGCCCTTTCACATTTTATACCTTTGGTGATCATATCGTTAAAAGAATCTGTGTCTTTGACATCCAGGTGAAATTCCATTTCTTCGTTTAAGTTGGAAATGAAAATTTCCACTAGTTCTCGTTCAGGTAACTGAAGAGAACGTCTGCTAGACATTTGGCGCCATCGTTGCAGGAATACTGAGAATAATTCACCTGGTTTTTGTTTGGTGTTACATAGATCAGCCATGGTGATGTCGCGTTCAATATTATAAGAGTAATGAGATAGGAACTTCTGGATGAGTTCCTCAAATGTTCTTATGCCACCTGGTAGTCGGGAAAACCATGATGTGGTTGTTCCTCCCAAGCTTTGGGGAAAAAGGCGCATTAGGTATGTGTCCTCATAAGCGACTTCGAGACAAGCGGAATGAAATTCTCGGACATGATCACGGGGATCTCCCTTTCCTCTATATTTTTCGAATTTTGGTGTTTCGAACCCGCGTGGAAAGGGTGGCATATAAAGATTCCTATCAAACGGATAGGGACAGATGTCGTTAAGTGAGAATTGATTGGTCCTAACACCACTATGAAGTTGTTGGGCGAGATTCTCGACTTGTTGCCGCAACATCTCCATTTCATTTGGAGGAGGAGGTGGTGGGTTACCTCGAGGGATGTTATATCTGATGTGATTTCTACCTCTTTCCTCCTCATGGCGACTTTGTCTTTCTGATGCTTGTCTTAATTGGGCAAGATCAAAGTCTGAGGGGAGTTTGGCTCCTTCTTGAGCAAGTCTTAAGAAGTGAGCATCTGCGTTGCTCCTTAGTATTTCATCAAATAATCTGTTAAAATGAGGGTTATGCTGAACCCTTTCGATTGTTGAAGGAGTGGGTGTACCTGGGTTTTCATCATTCCCAGTTCCTCCAAGTGCTTCTTGAAATTCATTGAGGTTGTCCTCTTCTTCCTCAATTTCTATTTCTCGCTGCCTTGATCGTGATCGGGTTTGAGCCATTTTGTTTGCAAGTTTGTTTTGAAGTTGATTGAAGATGATGATGAGTTGGTGATGAAAGATTGATGATTGGTGATTTGTGTTGTATGGGGATCTCTAGCACTTTTAAGGTAGATGTAACCGAAATTCCTTTCTTTGAATTGCTTGTTTGTTTGATAAGTTTGGATGTGATAAGGTGTAGAGAAATCTGAGATGTGTTACAGATTTTGACTACCTAGCAATGAGAGGATTCACTCATGAACTAGTTTTAACCTGCGTAGATGTGTCTCTTAGGATGAGCTTATCCTAGATGTAGAAACAATCTAAAACTGATGTGATGTGTTTGATTTCAAGCAATATCTAAAAAGGAATCTTGGGACAAGAACCTCTTAATGTTTTGAGAGTTGGGATGGATTGATGATGAAGTGATGATGTATGAGTGGGATGATGGATGAAAATGTTTTCAACTTTCAATAAAAACTTTGTGTCACAAATGGGACAAACTCTTCTTCTTCCCTTTCAGACGTTGGTGGCACTTCTCGAGCTGTGTTGTAGGTGATACAGATGTTTGGGAAGAAATTGGGATTAATCTTTCCTCCTTGATTTTTGTGATAACTCAGAGCTCTATATTGCATAAAAGCTCTGTGGTTCAATGATTTTGAATCAAACTCGTTTGTTTTACCTTGAAGGTATAGACGCATGCGATGTAGAAAGACTCTATGGGAGACAAAGATTTGTCGATTGATATAGAAGAATTTCCTCCTTTTGATTAAAGCCTTTGAGCTTAGTGGTCTCCTTTTCAAGGTGATACTCTGATGACACTTCTTCTTTCGCAAGATGTGAAGAATGGTCATAAATTTTTGACTCTTTGTTTGTTTGCACTTTGTTTTTGGTATTTTTGGTTGTGTTGACAGATGTTGGATGAATACTTTGTTTTTGGGATTGATTTTCTGATTTTTCTTTGACAAGAAAACAAAGCAAGCACACAAACACAAGATTGTAGCCTCAAAGGCACAAATGAGTATGGGTCTAGATCAACCCAATTCTTGGACTTGTTTTTGACCCTTCCTTTAGATGTATTTTAAGGTGTATTTCCAAAGCCTGAAGTCGGCTCAATTCGCACTAGGTCTGTAAAACGAACACACTTCAAACACTTTTTATCCCTAAGGTCAAATGGCCAGTTGTGATAAATTTAGCCCACATCTTGATATTTCTTCGACTTTGGTACTACATACCTTATGAATCCCGCCGTGGCAGGTAAGGATGTGATATACTAAGTCTTGCACGAGCATAACAAATAGATGATCCTTATGATGGGGGAGTCACCACTTTTATCAAGCCACAAGTGACTTTTCAAAAAGCTATGTTTCTACTCAAGGAAATATGTATGGTGAGTATCTTGGGAGCAAAACCATCTATGCTCTTGCACTAAATTATATCGCAAATATCCTCAATCAATAGAACGGGTGGGCTACTACTTAAAGGTGTTTAGTCATGTTCGATGTTTTTGGACATAAGTTCATTCTGCAGTGACTCACTTAAGAGCCTTGTAACTGGTGGTGGGGCCCATTTGTCCTTTCGGCCAGTTACACTGTAGGAATAGCTATACCCAAGGCTACAGCTTTCGCTCACACCTGATTTCTATAGCGGCTCGAAGGATTTACCGCTCAAGGTCGTTCCCAAGAGTGATGTGTCTCTTGGCAGGCCTCTCTTAAAAAGATAAAATTTTGAGTGTTACTAACACTTTTCTCTTGCACCTAGGACCACGAAAGCCAAGGGAGAGGATAGTGTGTGTTAGAAGTAGGACCACTCGACCAACTCTTTGCACAAGTGTGCCAAGCATGAAAAACACTTGTTCTTTTTAATCTATCATTGCAATGTGATCTAACTATTTGGAGATGTTGCTCCAACAATCATGGTGTTCTTTTTAATTTTCAAAGACAATTGTTTGAGTAAACTAGAATTTGAAAATCCTGGTCAACTTAATGAAAAACACGTTTGCATGAAGTAAAATTGCTTTGAAAATGAGACAAGTTGATTGTGAATTTTATTTGCACCAAAAATGGAAGTGTGGATTGTGAGTTTTATCTTGATGCAAGAAATAAAATTTGCCTTGTTGATTTTAAGCACCAAAACGAAGTTTGTTTTCTAACTTGCAAAAAAAATAAAGTTGTTTTTGTATAAGTTTGTGGTTCTTTTTACCTTTGAACAATGAAATTCTTTTTAATAGCCCCAAACAAATGTGTGATTCTTTTTCAAAAGCCCAAATTTGAAATGTGAAGTTAATTTTAAACCAAAATAAAAAGTGAATTCATTTTTAAAACCAACTTCAAAAACAAGTTAGTAAAAAATATAAATCTACTCTTTAATCTAATTTAAATCTGCACAAAAGAGAAAAATAGTTAGTAAAATCCGCCTATTTGGTGGGCTTCTACAAGCCTAAATTTTTATTTTTTTGGGGTTTTTTATTTTTTTTTTGTTACAAAGTGATTTGTACAACGTTTTGTTACAATAACGCTAGTCTGCGTTTGAACAGAGGCACTATTTAACACAAACGTATTAAAAGAAAGGGAAAGACAGAGAAGGGAAAAACACTGAAACAAGGGGAATAGCGCCAAAATAATGCCAAACGCACCAAAACAGTGTCAAAATCGCAACCTGTGTGACATTTTCAACATTCAAACATGTTATTGGTTAAAAAAAAAAAAAAAAAAAATTGATCTTTTTGGTGTTTGGATTCACGTCAGGTTCACCAAATGATGCTCTGCAAAAAGGATTAGAAAATCTGTTTGATGGCAACACACACAAGAGCACAAGAAACAAACGTTAGTGTTAGCAACAAAAGATTATCCTAAACAGGCATATCAAGAGAGATATTAAGCATGAAATAGAAAGCATATAAACATAAAATGAAATAGCTAATCAAGATGCTCATAGTTGCTCCTCCCTTGTTCCTCTCCTCTCCAAGTCCCAAATGAGTGTAGCTCTCAGCAGCTTTTTGCACTAGCCATGGATGCCATATGGAGATTCAAGATGGTTGAATATGATAAGCAAATACTATGCAAGAGTAGATAGTGATGCTATGAAAAAGCTCTATGCTAATGCCAGTATAACAACAATACTCTAAATGCTTCTCCTTTGCTTGAGGAGAAGGGTTCTATTTATAGAAGAAATAGGGAAATGAAGGGTTAAGATTGAGAAATCTTAACAAGGGTTAGGATTGAAAGTTGGGGATCCATGTGCACAATTGGCACCAATAAAATGGTGACAAGTGTCAACATAGGATTGGGTTGAGAGAAGAGGTTGGAGGCATTAAAGGCCTGAGAAGACCTCATGGTTATCTAGAAGGTAAGGGTCAAGTCTAAATTAAGATTACCCACTGGATTAAGAGTTAATCCAAGGATAAACCTTTGTGCAAATGTTTAAGAGATAATCATGGTCAAAGCATTAATGGCCTGATGAGACCTTTGGGTTGGGTAGAGGTTGAGTCAAAACAAATGTTTTAACCATGTGGGAGGGTTGAATTAACCATTAATGGTTATTGGAGACTTTGGGGATTAAGTGGTTGAAGGTTGGAAGCTTTCAAAGGTTATCCAAGACTTTGAGGGTTAATGGTTGAAGGTTGGAAGCTTTCAAAGGTTATCCAAGACTTTGAGGGTTAATTTGTTGAACACACAAAGCATTAATTGCTTTTAAAAGACTTTGGAGTCTTTGAGAAGTGACTCCAATTTGCTTAGGAATGTGACAATATTTAGGGGATGGATTAGGCTAATTAGGAAGGGTTTAGAAGAATTTAGAAGGGGTTTAGGCATGCAAGTGGATTTTGTAGGAAAATGCAAGTGGGAGAAATTTTGGTATTTTCAATTAAAATAAAATCATTTATTTCAATTAAATGGTGTAAGTTGAATTTGGATAAATATTTAAATAAATATTAATTTATTTAAATGAGAAAAAGAAGATAAAGCATTTAAATGCTTGAAGACTTTGAGGGAAACCATTAAAGGCTTGAAGACTTTAAGGAAAACCATTAAAGGCTTGAAGACTTTAAGGAAAACTATTAAAGTCTTAAGAAGACTATAGAAGGAAGCCATCAAGTTTGAAGACTTTAAAGCCATCAAGTTTGACTACTTTAAGGGAAACCATTAAAGGTTTCAAGTGGGTGAGGATAAATAGGATTTTAAATAAATAATTTATTTAAAATAGTTGTGCAACTTGTTTTTGTAGGAAAATACAAGTGGGTGGAGGATAAAGGTGATTTAAATAAATGTTAATTTATTTAAATGTGAGAGGTGGGATTTTGGGGGATTTAAATAAATATTAATTTATTTAAATGTGAGAGAATATTTAATTAAATAAATATGATTTATTTATTTAATTAATGGTCTGAATTTGGTTAAGTGAATTAAATCAAATAAATTGAATAATTTATTTAATTAATAGGAGAAGAGGGTTAAGATGAATTAATTAAATATTAATTTAATTAATTATTAATTGATGGTTAAATAATCAAATAAATACTAAGTATTCATTTAATTAAGTGGACAGATTTATGTGACTACAGGTACTATTTTTCTTTATCTGGCAACCGGTTGAGTCAAAGGTGAATTTGTAACCTTTGTCACACATCTAACTCACACTCAGTAGATTGTTCTTAAGGCCTTCCACATAATATACATCATGTGCCTTCAATTTTCTAGCAATACTTAGAGTGCCTTTTCCCTTTATTTTGATGGACGAGTTGTCTCCAAACCTTACCGAACCACCAATCCAGTCTTGAAGTTTGATGAATTTCCTTTTGTCACCAGTCATGCGGTTTGGAAACCACTATCTAAAACCCATAGATTTTTCCTTTCAGCATGTAAGGTAGTTTGTACTATGAGACTTGATTCTGACTTGATTTTACCTTTTCCTTTTCTTTCTTAACCCATACCAATTTGGTTTCCTTCTTCTTGTCAGCTGCTATATTGTGCTCAAATTTAGTTCCCGGTTCTTGATCAGGATTTGTCTTGTTCTGCTTGATCTTCCAGTTTTTACACAACTTTTCTATGTGTCCAAACCCTTGATAGTTATAGCATTTTACATCTTCATATAAGGGAGCATCCTTAAAATTATTTTGGGGTACCGATTTATTCTTCCTACATTCAAAACTCTTATGACCATATCCATTGCACTGATAGCAGACAACATTAATATCATAGAGTGCACTAAATGGATTTCTAATTTCATAACTCATAAAGGGCTTATTGATTAATCTACAGTCAGCCATTTTATGCCCAAATTTGTTACACCGGTAACAGTAACCATGAAAGTTTGAAACATACTGGTTAGGTTGCCTTGGTCCTGAATGGGATTGCCTCATCAGGGGCCTTCCCTTCATGTTGTTGAATATGGTAAAACCTTCATGATAAACCCTTGCATTTCTCCTTGGATCTGCATGTTGATACAAGAAGTGTGGCCTCCAGTTCATTGATGTATACCGATTTGAGTGGTGATTTCCAACAACATCTGCATATGTCTTTTTGTTGGTATCCTTGCCTATAATGAATGTCCTCTTTTCTTCACCTTCAAAAGAAGAGGTGAAATTTATTTCTTTGCCAGATTTATCTTTGTGAGTTGAACTTTGACCTACTTCAAAGCCTAAACCACCAGTGTCTTTGGATTGCTTGTATTTGTTCAACATCTTGTCTAAGGCCTCGGTGCTGCCTTCATATTTTCTCTTTATTTTTATTTATTCCTTACTTTCTTCAAGCTCCTTTCCGAGCTTCACTATCTCTGCTTCCAACTCTTGATTCTCCTTTTCCTTCTTTGTCAAATCAGAGGATGTAGCTTCACATATCCTCTTAGTTTCTTCCAGCTACAATTTCAAGTTAGATATAACTTGATTGGACTCATCTAGGGATTGCTTCAAGAGATCTTGTTCATCTATTGCACCAAGCTTGACCTTTTTGAGTTCTCTTCTTTTTTTGCTCAATTCCTCAAGAGCAATGATAAGTTCACCTTCCAAGTCCACTTCAACCTCAATATCCTCCTCTTCCTCATCTTCATCAACTAGTTCACCAAGTGCCATGAAGAGATTGACTTTTATGTCATTCTCATGGTAATCATCTTTTGATGCATTTTCTTCATCTGTTGTATCATCCTTAATAGTATATAGACTGTTCTGATTCCGGTAGCCTCTCCTTCCTTGCCAGTAGTCATTTCTTTCTCTATCTTTGCCAACAGTTTTTTTGAACTCTCTTGACTCATCTCCACCAGTTTCTTTGTGAGGACAATTAGCAGCAAAGTGTCCAACCTTCCCATAGTTGAAACATTTAAGTGGTAGTTTTCCTTTATACCGGTCGAATCCTCTTTTGAGCTTCTTGACGAATTTTTCTACTTCTGCATCAGAATCTTCACTAGATTCTTTATGAGTAGCTGCTTCTTTCCCCTTTTTGATGATGTTGAATGCTGCTTCTTTCCTTAAGGAAGTGTCACCGATTGTTCTCATCTCATAGGCTTTCAGTGAGCCAAATAACTCATCCATTGTGAAGGTCTTCAGGTCCTTGGCTTCTTCTATGGTAGACACCTTAGTATCATACTTGGGTGTGAGAGATCTAAGTACCTTCTTGACAAGAGTCTCATCTACAATCTCTTCACCAAGTCCTCTGATGGTGTTCACAGTTTCATCAAATCTGTGAAGATAGTCTGCAACCTTTTCATCATCTTTCATCTTGATGCTTTCAAGTTGGCCCCTTAGTGCTTGCAGCTTGGCCTCTTTGACTTTTGCCTCTCCTTCAAACAACCTCTGCAATTTATCCCAAGTCTCCTTTTCTAAAACACAGTGCATGAATTTGACAAACTCATTATCAGACAACCCGCTCAAGATAGCATTTTTGGCCTTTGCATTGTTCTCATATTCCTTTTTGGCATCTGAATTAGTGGGAGGAACACTAGGAATAACATAACCATTCTTGATAGACATCCACACATCAAAACCCAGAGAGGAAATGTAGGTCTCTATTCTTCTACTCTAGAAGGCATAATTAGAACCATCAAACATGGGGGCTTTTGAGGAAGCAAACTCATTTCTTTCCATTGCGTTCAAAGTCCATAATCTACCCAAGGTTTAATGATAACCAGGAACCTAGGCTCTGATACCAATTGTTGAACACAGAGTACCACTGAGAGGGGGGTGAATCAGTGATTCCTAAACTTTTTGACTTTCAAAGCAACTTCAAAATACCAGTTAACCACTTAAGCACTAAAAAATCAAACCGGTAAAGCAAGGAGGAAAGCCAAAGAGATCAATCACACAAATGCAACTCACAACACCAGATGTACGAGGAAAACCCAATGTGGGAAAAACCTAGGTGAGAAAAGCTGCTAGAGACTACTACTCCAATCCAGCTTTGCAAGTAAAATGCTAAATTACAAATATTTAGGGCACCAACCCAAGGAGCACCAACCCCTTCTGTTTTAGGGCACCAATCCCTGCACCAAGATCCTATTGGCATATGTGCAGAGCATGTTGACATGATGATATTGTGTTGTCATTGATGTCAATATGTTGAAGAGTGAACCGGTAATATGCTGAAGAGTGAACTGGTAATATGTTGTAGATGAACCAGTTTATTAAAGTTAAGCAACTGGCAAAGTGAACCAGTATAATATTGCAAACTGATATATGTGCAAAAGGTGAAGCGGTACGTTTGTCCAAGTGAACTGGTATATGGAATGTTCTCTATCAAGGTTTAATATGGTATGACTACCGGTTGGTAGTTCCAACCTCGGGGTTTCCAATTGAAGTGTTTCGAGCCTGTGTGATTCAACCGATGGCATTGTGTGATGAGTTAGCATTGTAATGGAGATTAGATCGTGTTGCCACATCAGCCTCATGCGTGTGAAGGATCTTGCATGAAGGGGATTGATCCTATCTACCTCAGGAATGTGCAAAGTCCCTGCAAATGGTGAAGAACGCGTGATGGGTTATCGCCTCCAAGAAGCGGTGAAGAACGAACGATGGAGAATGTCTTGAGATCTATTCAAGACCGTTGTATTCAAATGCAAAGTGTCCAATGGTCAAGATTGAACCGACTCAATTGCTCAACCTAATTGTTTAGGGTTTAGGGTTTATGCTACCGACCTATCTGTTTCCTATAAGGTTGATGCTATGTTTGATGTTGAGGTTGTTGGCAAATGTTGTGTGTGTATCTAAGTGCATAGATACGTGATTCTTGCCAGACCAAATAAGAGAATTGATACCTGCAAAGTGTGTGTGCAGAAGGAAGGAACTAAACTGGGTCTGCATTGGCATTGAGTGCTAGTACCAGATCATTGTAATACCTGTTGATCTCTAGCACTTCAACAGTTGGAAAATCCCTTAACAGGGTAGCTTTAACCAGCTTCCTGTAAATCCTTTAACAGGGTGACTCAAAGCCATTGAGTTCATAAAATCCTCTAACAAGGTAACCCTTAACAGGGTTTAACCCTTAACCAGGTATTCTAGCCATCCCTTAACCAAGTGATCCCTAACAGGATCGGTTCCTAACAGAACGTGTTGTAACAGTCTTTAACCGGACTAGGCTCCTAACAAAGCGGACTTCTAAAGAGTTCAAAAATAGCTTGTGGGTATTCATCCCCACCATGGTTTTTCCCAGTTGGGTTTCCACGTGAAAAATATGTGTGTCATGTGTGATGCCTCTTTCATGTGATGTTTTTTAATTTCTTGTTTAGTGTTGAATCATGTTGATCTAGCAAATTGTTGTATCTCAGAATGATAGAATATCTGTTTATGCATAAGGATAAAGTGGAAATGAGGAAGTAGGTTGTATGGAAAGCTAAGTGTTGTTGGTTTATGTCTTTCATAGTCTCATTATGTTTAACCGGTAGTAATCTGGTTTAGACCGGTATTTGTGTTTGTCTGTCAAGTGCACTGTTTGCAGTCAAACCGGTTTAGGAAAAGTTTGTGTCTGTACTGTTTCACCCCCCCTCTTAGTACCGGTTTGGTACTCATTGTTCATCATTGAGTTATCAATTTGTATCAGAGCATCCTCCGGGTCCTCTATGTTGTAAGCTTAATCGCTTGAGGGAAAGATCCTATTCTAATGATGAAGAGGGAAGGTCCAAAGTTCAACAAAGATAATTTTAAAATATGGAAAGACAAAATGAAGATATTCATCAGAAGCATGGGTGCTCAACACTGGAGCTATGTTGAGAATGCTTATGTTATTCCTACCAGTACTCTCACCGATGATCAAAAGAGAGAGATCCAAGAGAATGGGCAAGTCATGGAAGCCCTAATCAGCAGCCTATCTGACATTGAGTTTATTGATGTCTAGGATAAAGAAAATCCCAAAGAAGTATGGGATACTCTTGAGAACATCTATGGAGGTGATGAGCATGTGAAACAAGCTAAGGAAGAAAGCCTTAGAGGAAAGTTTGAAGACATGCGGATGGTTGAAGGAGAGACCATTCAACAATATGGAATAAGAATCAAAACTGTTGTTGGAGATATCAAGAGTGCAGGTGGTAAAATGGAAGATTCCACTGTTGTTAGCAAAGTTTTGAGATCCTTATTACCAGTCTATGCAATAAGGGCTACTTCTATTCAGGAGTTGAGTTTGATAGAGAAAACTAAGGTATCCCTAGACTCCATCATTGCAAAGTTGACAGCCTATGAGCTAAATAGTTTTGATGGTAGTGTTAAGAAGACCGAATCAACCTTTAGAGCATTTGTTGCTCCATCTAGAAAAGGCAAAGAAGCTAGTACCAGTGGTGAACCAAGACAGAGCAGAGAAATAGATGATGAGGAGATCCTGATGGAATTTGAAGCTCTTCTTGCCAAGAGACTACCTAAGGGAACCAGTAAATATAGAGGTAAGCTCCCTTTGAAATGCTTTTCTTGTAACCAGATAGGACACATTGTTGTAAACTGTCCTAATGGTGATAGCAAGGACAAACTAGAAAAGTTCAAGAAGTTCAAAGGAGGAAACCAGAGAAACTATTTTGTAGCAGTTGATGAAGGTGTCACTGATGAGGAATCAAAAGATGAAGAAAATGAAGATATTGTGTTTGTAGCAGTCAAGGAAGATGTGTCAGACAAGAAGGCTCTTGTCTCCCGCTTTGATAATTCCAATGATTGGATTATTGATAGTGGTTGTTCTCACCATATGACTAGTGACCAGAGTATGTTTCTATCTATGGAAGAGTATGATGGTGGTGTGGTTCATTTTGGTAATGATGCACCATGTATGGTAAAAGGCAGAGGGTCCATCTCTCTGAATGGAAGAAGCAGTGTTGACAATGTGTATTGGGTAGAAGGTCTAAGGCACAACCTTTTGAGTGTTGCTCAACTGAATAATAATGGAGTCACTCTGGAATTCAAAAATGGAGTGTGCAGAATCAAAGGAAGGAGTGGTGATCTGATGGCTACCGGTTTGAAGACCAAAGGTAACCTATTTCAGCTAAATGCTAATGTCAGTACATGTCTTATGGCTAAGTTTGAGGACAACTAGATATGGCATAGGAGACTCTGCCATGTAAACTTTGACAATATTATGAAGGCCGGCAAGATCAAGGCAGTTAGAGGATTGCCTATGTTGAGCAAACTGGAAAATCCTTTGTGCAAAGAGTGTCAACTGGGGAAAATGTCTTCCTCAACCTTCAAAGGTAAATCCTTCACTACAGACAATTTACTTGATCTTGTGCATACTGATTTGTCTGGTCTTATGAAAACTAGGAGTGTGCAGAGAGATAGGTATTTTATGATTCTTACAAATGATTTCTCAAGAATGATGTGGGTCACATTCCTGAAGGACAAGTTTGAAGCCTTTGGAAAGTTCAAAGCTTTCAGAGCACTAGTAGAGAAGGAAAGCGGTAGAAGAATCAAATGCCTTAGAACTGATCAAGGAGGGGAATTCACTTCGAGTGAATTCAACAAATATTGTGAAGAGAATGGCATCAAGAGGCAACTGTCTACCCCCCAGACTCCACAGGAGAATGGCTTAGCAGAGAGGAACAACCAGACTGTGGTTGAAGCGGCTAGAACTATATTGATCAAAGGAAAGGTTGCTCACATGTTTTCAAGAGAAGCGGTGAGCACTGCAGTCTACACAATGAACGGGGTACTCATCAAGAAAGGAAAGGATAAGACTCCTTATGAGTACTGGACCGGTAAGACACCAGTGGTAAGCCACTTCAGAGTGTTTGGTAGTAAATGTTATATCAAGAGGAGTGAACATCAGAGCAAGTTTGATGCTAAATGTGATGAGGGAATATTCCTAGGGTATTCCACAAAGAGCAAAGCTCTCAAATGTTTCAACAACAGGACTCAGAGAATTGTTGAAAGCATCAATGTTAGGGTTGATGAAAACTCTAAGAAACCTAAGGAAACTAGTAGAGAGCATGTAGGAGATGAACCGGTAGTAACCTTCTGGGAACCAGTTGCAAATCAGCCTAGTACTAGTAATTGTGCTCCTACACCGGTGGATGTTGATGCTGATGAAGATGAGGATGAAGAAGAAAAGAAAGAGGAATCTATTAAGAATATACCTTGGTATGTAAAACTCAATCATGATCCAAAGCAAATCATAGGAGACAAAGATGCAAGAATTCTTACAAGAAGAAAGGTCAGAGAAAACTCATGTATGATCTCTGAATTTGAGCCTAAATCATTCAAAGAGGCACATAAAGATGAAGACTGGATCAAGGCAATGGAAGAGGAACTTGATTAGATAGAAAAGAATGGTACATGGTCTTTGGTACCCAGACCGGAGCATAAAAATGTCATTGGAACCAAATGGGTCTTCAAAAATAAGCTGAATGAGGATGGCACAGTGGTAAGGAACAAAGCCAGACTAGTATGTAAATGATATGCCCAAGAAGAAGGAGAAGACTATGGAGAAACCTTTGCTCCAGTAGAAAGATTGGAAGGAGTTCGTATGCTTCTTGCATATGCAGATTTTAAAGGATTTAAGGTATACCAAATGGATGTAAAATCTGCATTTCTAAATAGAATACTTGAAGAAGAGGTGTATATAGAGCAACCATATGGGTTTGCCTTATCAGAAGACAGTGACATGGTGTGTAGACTACATAAATCCTTGTATGACCTGAAGTAGGCACCTAGAGCATGGTATGAACGCTTGCACTCCCATCTTGTGAAGATTGGATTTGAAAGAACAAGTGAAGATAGCAATATCTACTTGAAATCAGAAGGAGATTAGATTCTGATCTGTGAAGTATTTGTTGATGACATAATCTTTGGTGGAGATGACAAGATGAGTCATGACTTTGTAGATGAGATGAAGAAGGAATTTGAGATGTCACTCATAGGGGAGATTAAGTTCTTCATTGGACTGCAGATTCAGCAAATGAAAGATGGAATCTTTATTACTCAGTCCAAGTATGCCAAAGAGGTGTTGAAGACCTTTGGCATGGAAGACAACAAACCGGTCAGTACACCAATGGTGACCGATTGTAAACTATCAAAAGAGGATGACTCAACATTGGTAAATGAGAAGGAATACCAATCAATGATTGGTAAGTTGCATTATGTAGTGCATAGCAAACCGGACATTGCACATGCAGTGGGTATTACCGCTCGGTTTTAGAAAAGCCCAAGAGAATCCTACTTCGTAGCAGTCAAGCAGATTCTTAGATATCTGAAGGGAACTATTGACTATGGATTATGGTACCCATACAATGATGATTTCAACCTAAAAGTGTTCACAAATGCTGATTGGGCTGGTAATGTGGATGACTGGAAGAGCACAACTGGTGGTGCATTCTTTCTCGATGGTAGACTGGTCTCATGGATGAGTAAAAAGTAGAGTTGTATCTGTCAGTCTACAGCAGAAGCAGAGTATGTTGCAGCTTTTATGAACTACACCTAGACTATTTGGATGAAGCATGTATTGAATGGCTTCAAAGTTCCTGTATTTGGATGAAGCATGTATTGAATGGCTTCAAAGTTCCTATATCTCAAAGAGTCCAATTTTACATGCTAGAACCAAGCACTTTGAACTCAAGTATCATTTCGAGAGGGAAAAGGTTCAGAACAAAGAGGTGATATTTGAACATGTTTCTAGTAAGGAGCAATTAGCAGATATATTCACCAAGCCTCTACCAAAGGCTACTTTTACCTATTTGAGAGGTGAATTAGGGGTGTTGCCCCTTCAAGAGGTAAACTAAAGGTGTGTGCTCCACATTAGTCAAATCTTACTTTGCTATATCTTTTTAGGATTGATGTGTTGAAGGATGCTACTCCTCAGGGGGAGCAGCATAATGGATCAGGGAAGCCTGTGCCTCCACTTTGGAATTGTTGTCAAAGGGGGAGAAGATGTGAAGCAGAGAAGATATTTGCAGTATTAAGGAGAAGATGTGATGCAGAAAGAGAGATATCTTTGTATATTACGATCAATGCCAAATGGGGAGATTGTTGGCATATGTGCAGAGCATGTTGACATGATGATATTGTGTTGTCATTGATGTCAATATGCTGAAGAGTGAACCGGTAATATGCTAAAGAGTGAACCGGTAATATGTTGTAGATGAACTAGTTTATTGGAGTTAAGCAACTAGCAAAGTGAATCGGTATAATGTTGTGAACCGGTATATGTGCAAAAGGTGAAGCGGTACATTTGTCCAAGTGAACCGGTATATGGAATGTTCTCTATCAAGGTTTAATATGGTATGACTACCGGTTAGTAGTTCCAACATCGAGGTTTCTGGTTGAAGTGTTTCGAGCCTGTGTGATTCAACCGATGGTATTGTGTGATGAGTTAGCATTGTAATAGAGATCAAATTGTGTTGCCATGTCAGCCTCGTGCATGTGAAGGATCTTGCATGAAGGGGATTGATCCTATCTACCTTGGGAATGTGTGAAGTCCCTATAAATGGTGAAGAAAGCGTGATGGGTTATCGCCTCCAAGAAGTGCTGAAGAATGAATGATGGAGAATGTCTTGAGATCTATTCAAGACCGTTGTATTCAAATGCAAAGTGTCCAATGGTCAAGATTGAACCAACTCAATTGCTCAACCTAAATGTTTAGGGTTTAGGGTTTATGCTACCGACCTATCTGTTTCCTATAAGGTCTATGTTGTGTGTGTATCTAAGTGCAGAGATATGTGATTCTTGCCAGACCAAATAAGAGAATTGATACCTACAAAGTGTGTGTGCAGAAGGAAGGAACTAAACCAAGTCTGCATTGGCATTGAGTGCTATTACCAGATCATTGTAATACCTGTTGATCTCTAATCACTTCAACAGTTGGAAAATCCCTTAACAGGGTAGCTTTAACCAACTTGTTGTAAATCCTTTAATAGGGTAACTCAAAGCCATTGAGTTCATAAAATCCTCTAACAAGGTAACCCTTAACAGGGTTTAACCCTAACTGGGTGTTCTAGCCATCCCTTAACCGAGTGATCCCTAATAGGATCGGTTCCTAACAGAACCTATTGTAATAGTCTTTAACCAGACTAGGCTCCTAACAAAGCAGACTTCTAAAGAGTTCAAAAGTAGCTTGTGGGTATTCATCCCCACCGTGGTTTTTCCCAGTTGGGTTTCCACGTGAAAAATATGTGTGTCATGTGTGATGCCTCTTTCATGTGATGTTTTTTAATTTCTTGTTTAGTGTTGAATCATGTTGATCTAGCAAATTGTTGTATCTTAGAATGATAGAATATCTATTTATGCATAAGGATAAAGTGGAAATGAGGAAGTAGGTTGTATGGAAAGCTAAGTGTTGTTGGTTTATGTCTTTCACAGTCTCATTATGTTTAATCAGTAGTAATCTGGTTTAGACCAGTATTTGTGTTTGTCTGTCAAGTGCACTATTTGTTGTCAAACCGGTTCAGGAAAATTTTTTGTGTCTATACTGATTCACCCCCCCCTCTCAGCACCGATTTGGTACTCACTGTTTATCATTGAGATATTAGCTCCAACTCGGTGATGTATATTGAAATATAGTTTAGATACAATTTTGATTAATTAAAAACAGGTTTTTGAAAGGAACTCAGAACCTTGTTACAAAGCAGGAGAAAGATAAAGCATAAAAGAGGCAGAAAACAACAGTGCCTAATCACCCACACATAGAATAGTTCCCAGCCTAAACAAAAAGGGAACAGAAGACAAAGGAAGCAACTCTAGACAACCAAAGGAAAGCACAAAGAGAACACAAGGACAGCTAAATGTTTCTCATAAGTTCTTCAACATGAACCACCATCTGCTTTATATTGATTATAGAATTTTTCATTTCTTCCAGCTCTTTTTCCTTGGTATCAACCTGTTTCTGAGTGTTGGCCCTTGTTCTTTTTTGGTGACCCTTCTTCTCCATCTGATCCTTATCACACTCCTTGCCTTTAATCTGTTCAAATTTTTTAATCGGGATGTTAATATGGTCAATAGTGGCCTTAAGGATCTGGAAGTTTTTTGCAGCAATCCTCTTCACAGTAAGCTCCATCCTATCCACTTTGTTGACCAGATTGTTCAGGTTACTATCTAGACCCTTAGAATCTGTATTCCCTTCCAGCTCCTTCACCTTCTTTTCCATTTCCAGAACTTTACTAACCATAGCCTCAATTGCTTTAGCCTTGTTAATAACAACCATTAATTCTTTTATATTTTCAGAGAGAGGCTTCTCACCCATAGTAGCCTTTTTTATCACATTGAGGTGAGTCTTCAAGTCACTAATCTCTTTTGCCATTTTTCTAATGACCTCACAAAAACCCATGATGTTGTCATTACCAATTTCACCATGACAGTCATTTTGATTTCCCATGTTGTTCTCCTGTCCCTCATTCTGCATTCTCTGTGTGCTCAGGTTCTCCCCATGATCACCATCCAGCATTTCATCTTCCTCCTTACCCTTCTTATTATTGGTTTTTTCAACCTCAGTATCCTCATCAAAAGAAATAAAAATCTGCCTTTTCACCTTGTTTATCCCCTTACGAGTCTTCTTAGTCCTTTGGGTTTGCTTACCCATACCCTTTCTCTTCTTGTTTTTTATGAATTTATCATCAAAAGACTCATCCTCAAAGTCTGAAAGGTCAAAATCCACAGCAGTCCCCTTGCTCTTTCCCTTGGTCTTCCCCTTGTTGCTGAAATCCTCAGACTCACGTTCAGCTTCAGAGTAGAGATTGAACCCACTATTCTCACTTTCAATATCATCATCCCTAATTTTTTTGCCTTTACTAATGGGTTTCTCAATAGTTTTCCCCTTCAACAGCTTATAAACTAAAACCATTAAACCCTGGTGGAGGGCATGGTCTCTTTGAGAGTCTTTCTGCACTTCTCTAATAGTATGATCCATAGAGCAAGCAAGATAGTAAGGCATATTGACCTTGTCACCATGACATAAGTGATTAAGAAGCACAAAATGATGCCCATAAGACCTTGTGAATCTCTTGTCCAGAGTAATGTAGCTGATGGTGGAAAACAACACAACCCTCCATGGCCTGCAAATACACTTAGGGGAATGGTAGGGATTATCCACCTTCACCAATTTCCTTTTTTCTCCATCAGTGACAAGAAACCTATCCACAGCCTTGTCAGACACACTCCGATCTCTGTAAAATTTAATACCTTCTTTAACCATACTTGTAGCTTCAGCAATGACATCTTCGTCCACCTTCTTCATCTAGGGAACCAACAAGAACCTTACCATTCTTCAAATTTTTTATGAAATGCTTAGTGACAATAGGGTCTTTGCCGTAGAGGCTTTCCATAAAAACACTCAAGCCTCCCTCTTGAAGAATCTCCCAGGTTTCATTGTTTTTCTTCCAGTCCGAGAAAGAAGCCGGTTCAAACCTCTTTTTATTACCTCCCATATTACCCTTAGTTTCACAATTCTTCCTTATCTTAGCTCTGTTATTTTCTCTGTGATCTCTGTGAAGAAACCTAACAATTTTGTTGTTGTTATGAAGAACCACCCAGAATCTATGCAAAGTAAATATGATATGACTAATAATAAAACAAGTCACGCCGTCGTAGTGAACAATCATAGAAAAATGAGGAAAAGGCATTAGAAATTGTGATTAGCAAAGACATGTTGCTTCATCTAGATACAGTCCAGTTCAATCATAGATTTTTCCTCACACTTGAGATTACTCTCACCATAAAGGGCAATGATTTTGTCAGGACGACAAGCCAGGTTGGCAGCCCAATTAGCACACTTGTTGGCTTCTCTATATACATGTGTGAAAATACATATTTCAAGATTGTGTATAGACCAAGAGGGAGGGAACATTATTCAAGCAATTAATAATGTTCAAAGAATCACCTTCAACCCAAAATTTAGTGCAATTGGAATCCTTAGCAAGAAGCAACCCATTATAAGAAGCAATGGCCTCGACAACATGGTTGGTTTAATTACCTATAGGAATACATTTGATAGCTTTTCATATTCCCCCTTCATCCCTTAAAACCACACCACACCCTGCATTGCTAGGGTTACCCTTGGAAGCACCATCAAAGTTAATTTTCATCCATCCATGAGGGGGGCATTCCCATCTCACCTCTTCTCTAGGATTAGCTTGTATGATGTCATTCCCCTTTATTCTCCAATTCTTGAAAATGATGTTATCACCTTGATCTTTGGGGTTGGTTATTCCACCATTGATGTAGAGGTTCTCCACCATATGTCTTTTGATTTTCTCAAAAATAATTTGAGCTTTTGAAGCCTTATCTCTGAACACTTTATCATTTCTTTATTTCCAGATTCCCCAACAAATATGAGGTAAAGAAAATCTCCATAACAAAGTAACTAAATTGTTCTTCGAAGGGTGGAACCAGGAATTAAAAACATCTTGGACAACTTCAGGGAAAACCCATCTGACATTGAAGTTGTCCAGACATCTAGCCCAAATATCAGTAGAGAAGGGACAATGGATAAACATGTGATTAATGGTTTCCTCATTCTGCATACAAAGATGACAAATACTAGGTAGACAAAAACCTCTAATTTTGAGATTGTCAGTTGTCAAGACCTTATTTTGAAGGACAGTCCAGAAAAAATATTAATTTTGGGAATAAATCCTTTCACCCAAGCCTTAGCCCAACAAGGACTCTCATGACTAGAATATTGCTGAATATAAAGAGAGGAGATAGAAAATTTACCATCAACAATAAGTTTCCAGATAAGCTGGTCCTCATCATCAACCACCACCATAGAATTCATAATTTTATTCAGATGCTCAAGGGAAGGATCAACAGAGGATAAGTCCTTCCACTGGCCTAAATTCCAGTAGTCAGCCACAGTAGTACCAAATTTTTCCTTACACTAATCCTGAAACTTACCCCAATTAGGATTGTCACTAATGGGAGAGTCTAACAACCAAGTGTCTTCCCAAAATTTAATGAAATTACCCTTCCCCACCCTCCATTTCACTCCTTTGACTATTATATCTCTAGTTCTAGTGACAATTTTCCAGATGTTGGAACCAACCAAAATATCTTCAGCCTTGAGGAAACTATGAAGGGTAGGGAGCTATCTGTTATACTTATTGTCCCATATCAATTTCCATTCTCCCTTAGTATTATAACCTCTCCATATCTTCTTAGCCATGAGAAACTCATTCATATCTCTAATTCTTGTAAGACCAAGGACTCCCTTTCTTATAGGTTTGCACACCTTATCCCATGCAATCAAATACATTCTCTTCTTTTCCTCAACCCTAGTCCAAAGAAAGGTTCTTTGAATTTTTTCAATAGCCTCCACAAACTTAAAAGGGATTCTAAAAAGACTGATAGCATAGAGAGGGATACTCTGAAGAGTAGATTTTAGAAGCTGGACCTTTCCCGCTTGGCTGAGCAAAGAGCCTTTCCATCCAGCTAACTTCTTATGAAATTTATCCAAAAGAGTCCCCTAGAAGGTATCAGGAGGCACCTGACATAAAGGGAGCCCAAGATAGGTGGCAGGGAGATTCCCAATTTGGCTACCCAAAATGTTACTAATCTTTGTTTGTCTTCTCTCTGTAGTGTTCATGAAATAAACAAAACTTTTAGATTAGTTAATCAGTTGACCAGTAGCAATCCCATATATGTCCAAAGCTTTCTTTAAGCTTCTAGAATCTTTCATAGAAGAGTTCCCCATAATAATTGGGGCATCCACAAACTGCTGATGAGAACAAACTTGGTCAATAAATGAAGGTTTAAGCCCTCTAAACTCTCCCTTCTCAACTAGTTTTCCAATAAATCTGCCCAAGCATTCTGCCATGCTTATGAAAAGAACAGGGGAGAGAGGGTCCCCTGTCTGAGACCCCTAGAGGACTTGAAAAAGGGAGAAGGGGACCCATTGAACCAACACAGAAAAAGAAGTAGAGGAAACCAGTTGCATAATTAGACTGATGCTTCTAGAACAAAATCCAAAGGCAGAAAGAACAGTCTGCATAAAGCCCCAATCAACTCTATCATAGGCTTTAGATAAGTCAAGCTTCAGAAAGAAACCTTCTTTTTTAGCCCTAGAAAGAGAATGAATCTTCTCATGGACCGTGATTATCGAGTCCAAAATTTGCCTCCCAGGGACAAAACCACTTTGCTGAGGAGATATGATAAAGGGGAGCAAAGTCAAAATTCTAAAGGTCAAGACTTTAGAGATAATCTTGTACAAAGAATTGCAGAGGTTGATAGGTCTAACAAGATCCATGGAGTCATCTCCCATATTCTTGGGAATAAGAGCAATGAAAGTACCATTAAATTCTTTCAAAATTCTCCTAGCACCAAAGAATTCTTTCACAACACTGGAAACATCCCTTCCAACAATATGCCAATACATTTGAAAAAAGAACATAGGGAATCCATCCGGGCCCGGGGCCTTATTACCTTCAAAAGAGTTGACAACTTTCAAAATCTCATCATTAGTTGGGATAGTAGTAAGATAGGAGTTCTGATCAGCATCCAAGATAGAAGGGATGAAGTCCATAAGGTCCCTTTGAGCTTGAAGGTCCAGGTTCTGATCCTTAGTCAAAAGATTGAAGAAATCCAAGGCAGTCTTACCCATAGAATCTCCATCATCAATAGTTCTGCCATTGACTTTAAGCTGAGAAATCCTATTGATAGCCTTGTGTTTCAAAGTGGACATGTGTGATAGTTCTGATACTTAATATAAGTATAGATCCAATAGCCAACAAGATGAGAGGGGGGGGGTGAATCATACAAACTTAATCATTCATAAAAACATCAGATTCAACCTCGGTAACATATATATCAGTCATATAGCCAAAACTGTCAAACATGTAAACTCAAAAGAATATGAACAATATAAACCTCATGACACTAGATTTAACGTGGAAACTCAAATAGGGAAAAACCACTATGGGATTTCGGACCCACTAAGAAATATACTCTTCTAGAGTATGCTCGGTTAAAAGCAAATCCTGTTAAAGATTACAAACACATTGCTAGATGTGACCCGGTTAAGGGATTTCCCTCAGATCTGTTAGGATCTTCACTTTGTTAGAAGTGACCTTGTTAAAGGATTTCAAACACTCAATCAGAATGTCACCTTGCTAGAGGATTTTACAAATAAGACTGTTAAGTCCACTTAGTTAAGAGATTTTCTGCTACTTCTCAAAATAATAGTAATAAAAATATGTCTGCAACTTCACATCTAAAAATGCTAAAGCAGATTCTTATTTTCTCAATACAATCAATTCATAGGGCTTATCTTATCCCTCTATTGGGCTCTATACTCTATTATCAAAATAGGTCTTCAAGCTTCTGTGCTCAGTAATCACTATGTAGCATCCCTGTGCATACACTTGCCTGCATACATTGTTTATCAATAGTTTCCTATTTATAAACAATCTTCTAACCGCTTAATCTTCTTGATCACATTTCCCATGATCAATCATAGCCATCAGATCTTCAATCTTGTCCAGGTTCAATATATCCTTCGATCTGAAAACATTTTACCCTGCCTTGGAACTTGCATTTTCACCTTGGAACTTGTGTTAGGGTATTGCGATTCAATCTGAGCTGTAGATCTTCCTGCCGATCTTTCTTTACCATAGATTCTTTAACAATCTTCATACATGGCTTACCAATCATTGAATTCGCTCCATCTCATCAGCTTCCTTCATTAAATATCACATGTAAACATTTAATGTATTCTGTTATAGCTCGGTTGTAACTCGGTAAATACTAAACTTCACTCGGTAGACATTCTGCCTTCATTAACCAATAGCGATAACCTTAGGGTTTACTGACTAGGTTCCTTAGGGTTTACCGACTAGGTTCTTTGCTCGGTAACATAGTATAGTATTAACCTTTCAAACAATAGCATATGTAGTATATCAAAACAATCTAAACATCATGATCTCATCATTGTCTAACTCGGTAATAGTTGCTCATTGAATAATTTATCCCCTTATTCATCATATTCTTTCTGTGTCTTTTACTGACATCTTTATACTCATCAAATCATACTTCTTAAGATATGGCAACATCATACTGAATTAGAAAATCAATTTCTTGACATCAATGACAAAATAATAATATTAAGACAATAATCATCCTTAATCAATTATATCCATAGTCATCAACAACCTTCTCAATATCCTTATTGAAATGTCAATAATCTCTCATTGTAATTGGAATGCCAACCTTCTTCTTGTCTATTATAATGCCAACAATGTGAAGTATTTGGTGTTTCTGCAGATATTTCTTGACCTCTGTTTCCAGAAAGTTTCTTCTTTGGCTATGATGTCATGATATTTCATAAGAATCTCGTCTTCAGCCTCTCTAGAGACATTGTTGTAGCCATTATTCTGAATCTCATCTTGGATATCTTTCAAATCTAAGAGAATGGCGGCTTTGGAGACAAAAATGTTCCCAAAGGAGTCCTTATTCCATCTTTTAACATTGTCTTTCACAAACTTCAACTTTTTGACCACCTTATACATAGCATTTCCTTCAACTCTGACCTACCACCAATCCTTGATTTTGCTTTCAAGGTCCAAGTGTTTGGTCCACATTCTTTCAAAACTATAAGGGAAATGCCTCCTTCCCTGCTTGGAATCAGCAGTAAAAGATATGGGATAATGATCTGACCCGACCCTGATATGAGCAGATAAAGAACAAAAGTAGGAATTAAACCAGTCATGAGAGATTAAAGCTCTATCAAGCCTGACCTGAATTAAGTCTTCACCACTCCTTCTGTTGGTCCAAGTGTATTTAAACCCTTGCAATTCTAGATCATGGAGAGCATGGTTAATAATGAACTCCATCAAGTCCAATCTATTGTCTAGATTGATTTGGCTCCCTCCCTTCTTCTCATATTCTCTCAGAGGGGTATTGAAATCCCCCATGATAATCCAGCTATCTTTTGCAAACTTACTTCTGAACAAGGATAGGTTTCTCCAGAAAACACTTCTACCAGCTTTGGTGTTAGGGGCATACACATTAGTCAAGACCCATGAAGTACCAGCTTTCAAATGCTTAAATCTAATACAAGACAAGTTGTTATCTTGAATCAACACCTCTCCCTTAACATTATTATTATTCCAAAAAGTAGCTATACCCCTAGACACCCCTTCAGAACTACCACCACTAACTCCCCCATTACTGAACATTTTCAGACATTCAGCCTTCTCCCTAGACATTTTGGTTTCCTGAATCAAAATAATATCCGGGTTTTTGTCTCTACTCATACTTTTTATTAAATCTTGTTTATGAGGATTATTCAATCCTTGTATATTCCAGGAAATAATCTTCATGATTATTTGGAAATACCTGCTTCAAAGATGGTTCATTGAGTACCATCCGCTAGATTCTTGCTAGTTTCCATGGTCCTCTTCTTTGCATTTGAATATCTTCCAGGTGATGTGTGTTGAGCCCCCACATCCCCTACTCTACTTATGGTGTTTCTAGTAGTCAGATGGTTGTTATAATTATTATTGTTTTTTTTTTGTTCTTGCCCTTTCTTTTGTCCTTCGATATTTCTTCCTCCTCCTATTTTGTCCCACTCTTTCTCAGAGCCTTTTTTATGTCTTCTTCATTTCCCCATATTGGATTATTTTCCTCTGAGAAAGTCAGCTTGACTTGGGCTGGAGAAGCCAGAGATATCTCTGAGAGCTCTTGCTCTAGGATATTATCATGTTGAGCATCTTGAAACTAGCTTACTCCATTTTCTGACCTAGAAGAATTTTCTTCTTTGTTAGGAACATCTCCCTCCTCCTTATTGTCCTTGGTTTGACTATCTCCCTTATCCATCTGACTACTTTCTCGCTTCTCACTCTCAACTATATTCTGATTTGTCATGTCCTTTTGGTTATTTAGGTAGTTGCATTGTGAGTTCTTCTCTCCATCATTAGAATCCCTTCCACTTTTCTCCTGCTCATTTTCCTACTAGGAAATCTTATCTTGCACTCCATCCACTGTTTCATTTCCTAAGTCCCTAGCTAATTCCTCCTCATTTCTTCCAATCTTGGTTTGTTTCTCCTCATCCAAACCATCAGAAGGAAAAGCTTTCAAATATTTTTCTATATTTATATCTGGGTTCATTTCCACTTTTTTCCAAACCTTGATTTGGGTTTGAGGTTTGGATTCTTTGTTTGGGCATTTTTTAGCCCAGTGCCCAACTCTCTTATAGTGAAAATAGGCAAACGGAATAGATTCATAAATGATTTTTTGCATCCATTTGCCAAGTTTTGAATCTATCTCTATCTCCTCTGGCATATCCGTATCAGGCCTAACCCCTACATAGATTCTGGCATAAATGAGTCTTCTTTTGGACGTCGTCACTAGGTCAATGGAGAGAATCTCCCTGAAAGCATTAGCTATCCCAGCAAACAAATCTTCCTCCCAATATTCCACTGGAAGACCTGAAAGTTTTATCCAGATAGGCACTTGAACCACAAGCTCATCATCCAGACCTGAGTTAGGGTACCATTTCTGGATATAAATTATATATTTACCTATCGTCCAGGTTCCATTGCAGAGGATTTGTCTGCGGTCTTCCTCACATGAGAAGGAAAAGGAGAGACATCCTTTATTCATAGCTACCACATCCACCTGGCCTTTCAGATTCCATTTTCTCTTAACAAATCCATGAACAACCTCAATGTTAGGTCTGGCCCCAATGAATTTGCCTATCCGGGTACTTTCCGTCCGAGCAATATTATGATCTATAATTTGATCAGGAATGGAAATGGCGTACTTTCCCTAAGAAATATTCAAGATATTTTTGACAAGAGGCAAAGTCAACTTACCTTTGGGTTTGATGCCAAACATAGAAGACCATTTACCGATCTTCTCAGGCCTATCACTGTCCAAGGGTCCACGTAATCTGGGACCCCCACCTGGGTCCCTTGAATCCAAAGGGGCATCAAGTTCCATATCATCTGATCCATCCCCCTCCAAATGGCCGGAGAATCCGCCTGCTACCTATTGTTCTGATGCTACTCCAGGTCTCCCGCCCAAAAAATTTGAATTTTAGGCCTGTCCATTCCCCTTGCCCGCTCCATCTCTTCTCTATAGTTGAATGTTGGCATAGTTTAGATACAGTTAAGGCTTCTTGTTGCAAATGAAATCTGCAACTCTTGATTAAATATCCTACTATCGATTGACAATCTTTTCTCCTCCATTGAATCTCACACTATCGATTGTGAGATTACTCTCTCTAATTCTTGGCCTCTGTTATCTCTTTGTCTCTCTCTCACAGTCTCACAACACACTATGTCACACTTAGATATTGTCTTCTCTACCACACCTTGCCAGTTTTTCTTAACTGTGAAACTACAGTTTATTGGTACTCAATCACTGCCGATTAAACCCTCTCACCAATTTGCTTACTCACTTACTCTGCAACTTTCTTAGAATAAGTTCTAAGGCTAACAATTCTTCTTTGCACTTAATCTGTCTTTTCTTTTTTCTTCTATGCAACATCATATTTCTATGTCTCGAGCTCATATATTTATCATCATGATTTCCCACCAAGAATGCATTCAAACACTGACCAGTTAGGGTTTCCTTTACCCAACACAATCTTCATTAGATCCAATCCAACCTATCTTGGATCGATCACCTGTACTCCAGAGATGCATCTGTACATAATTTCCATTATCCAGCGCATACTTGCTAAAGATAGCAATCACATACAAGATTTCCTGCCTTGAAATCTGTCGACTCATAAAAACAATTCAGTTGTTTCCTTTTCGAGGTCTTCTTACAATAAAATTTACTTTGCATTGATCTAGGTGTCAACTACTCCCTGATATTCCTCTCTCATTTATGTCAACTAGCTATTTCACCAACCATGTCGATGGTTGCTTTACCGACCTCTATATATTTGCCACCTCATCTCCACATGGCATCATCATGGTCAATCACTTAGCTCACCAACACATAGTCGGTTCATACTTGAACATTCAGCAAACTTGTACCGGTACACGCCTTTATCGGTGAGATCTTCTTCTTATGCTAATCCGACAGTGCACACTATACCGGTAACACATCTTCACCTCCGGTGGTTTGTGATATCTTTGACATTCTTCCTCTTCATCATAAACATGTAGCCAATCTCCAGACTGGTTTATTTCTCTACTGGTTGTTTCTCAACATGTTAACACACACACAACCTTCATCCCGGTTTATGCCTTACCGGTAAGCCTTCATTCTGTCTTCTCACTCTCATGTGAATTGTCATCATGCCGGTCACTCCTTTCTTACCGGTGACCTTGCCAAACCATTTGACATCAATGACAGCTTAATGCCAAAATGCCAACATACACATTAAATTAAACACCAAAATTACATTTCTATAATCATTCATATTTAACAATATATATAATAATATAAATTTATTTATTTATTTATTAAACTAATATTTATATTTCACTAAAATAAAAAAATATTATTTAATTCCAAAAACCACTAACTCTTTTTTTCTTTTTTCATTTTTTACACTATTCCAAATTTCCAAATAACATATCATTTAATCACTAATAAAATAAAATAAAAATAAAAAATACAAAACATTAAATATATATATATATAATATTTATTAATTAAAATAATTTTTAAACAAATAAAACTTAATTAAAATTATTTAAGCACCATACTGGTGTTGCCGCCCACGCGGCCCCCTTAAGAAGGGAAGGCGATGGTGCTAGGGGACCATGACGTGGTCCCCCACCACATGACACCCAACCACAACGCCCCCCATGGAGACGAAGGCTTTGGCTCCCCCCGAAGCAATTTAAAAAATATATATATTATTTTTAATTTTTAAACCAACACTTCCAACAAACAAAGAACTCAGATTAATTTTCTAAGCTAAAAATACACACTAATTTTTTATGTTTTTTTTAAACTACTTTTTCAAATCAAACCCCCAATACAAAGCATATTTAGAAAAAAATTATGACTTCAATTAACAAAGAATGGATAATTTTTTTGAAACAAAACAACTTCTAGAAAACCAAAAATTGGGCAAATTTTGCCAGCATAACCCCATAGAGGGGTGAAATTCAACAGATTTTACACTTTCCCCAAATCAATCTCACAACAACCGAACTAATTTTCTATTCTACAAACAAATTGAATACTTCCAATATGAAATCTTTTTACAAAAAAAAAACACAGTGAACAGCCACTCACAAATTTCAACTTTTAACTAATTTTTCAACAAACTTAGAAATGATTAGGAAATTGAAAAGAAACTAAAGGGGTTTAAATTGCAAATTTAAATGCTATCTTTCCCTTTTCCAACAAAACTAAAATGAGTTTGCAAACAAATGATTTCAAATACACACAAAGATTTTCCTTCAAATCAAATAAACTTGGAAAACAGAGGTTTTTATAAACACCAACCTTAACAAGCTATCCTGGAAGATAATCTGAGAAGAGCTCAATTTTACAACTGGAAAAATTCCTCAACTAGAGATGAAGACCAAATTTCAAACCAAAAAACCTCCTCTTCCTGTAAAAAACACAGATAAATAGAAAAATTTAACCTAAAAGTCTATTCTAGGTTAAAATTATTTCCACCCAATCAAAACATTTCTCATAAAGTGAATTTTCAAAAAAATGCCTTTCTCCTCAAAATTTCATTGTCCAATTTAAATTAAAATCTAAACTTTTCATTTTAAAAAGTCAATGAGGGAGATATTTTACTTTTTCAATTTCTAATTAACTTTTACAAAAATGCATACACATATATAACTTCACAATTTAAAATAACAATTGATCAAACTCCCTAATTTAATGAATTGAACAAATTGATTTAACAATTTATAATACTAAGGGGTCCTAGTCAATTTGTATCCCTTTATTTAAATATGCAAATTAAACACATTAACTAATCAAATACTTTAAGGTTTAATAATTTATTTTACAAAATGCATAACATGCAACTCAAGTAAACTGAATAAGCACAAGACCCGCATACCAAACATAGGGAACTGACGAGCGACTGACAATGCTCACTATGAGCATGGCTAGGGTAAATTTTAGGGCCTTACAACTATCTCATCCACTTCCATCGGGTCAATAAGGTACACTCAGACATGTGAAGCTAGATAGAGATGATACCTCATACCTACACGGTACTTGTACCTGAAATTTCCTGTATCAACGAACCACATACGTATATATATACAAACACAGTAGACACACCGGTGAAGGAGAATCATGACGTTCCCTATCTCATTGAAGTGAGTTAAAGAAAATAATCTCCTCACACCCCATACACTTACAAACATGAAACATGTATATAACGCATAACACACATAAAATAAATGTGTTAGTCCATGTCTGTAATCTATTAAAGTAACATTTAACCATCATTAAGGAAATATTGCATAAACAACATACACTGAAACTTAAATCAAAGTATAACACATCATAGCATAATGTCTGAGTAAAATGATACAATATAATGTATCCACTAAAATCCACCGAAAAATTCAACTCTAACCAAAACATGTATCTAAAAAGTATGATCGAGGGAGGGGTACTACATCCTCCCCCCCAAAACTAGGCTTACTCTTGGAAGCCTAAAACAGATAAGAATATAGAAATCTCATCTTCGTTGCATCCTCCCATGTAATTAAGGTCTCATCATTTGGGTCCCATAGGACCCTTACCTGATCGATGATATGAACCCTGAGGGTCAAACCCCGATGTTGTAGAATATGCACAGGCTCCATGTAAAGCTTCCCATCCTTGACCTGTAATGCGTTCCAATCAAGAACATGGGTTACATCAGGATGATAAGGTCTAAAAACATAAACATGAAAAACATCGTAGATACGGGATAGGCTCGGTGGCAAGGCAAGACGGTAGGCAACAGGTCCTATCCTCTTAAGGATCTCAAAAGGGCTAACAAAATGAGGCACCAACTTTGAACCCTTTTCATAATGGATCAGACTCTTTTGTGGATGCACACTCAAGAATACATGGTCACCAACAAAAAACTGATGATCCACTCTTTGAGCATCGACATACTTCTTCTTCCTATCCTGTGCTGCTACCAAATGCCCATGAATCTACTAAACCTATTATCCATCTCTTGAAGCATATCTGGTCCTATACGCACCATGTCCTCTAACCGATTCCAACTCAAAGGAGTACGTAGAACCCTTTCCATAATGGATCAGACTCTTTCGTGGATGAACTCTCAAGAATACATGGTCGCCAATGGAAAATTGACAATCCACTCTGTGACAATCCACATACTTATGCCTATCTTGTGCTACTACCAAATGCCCACAAATTTGCTCAACCTACTGCTCCATCTCTCGAGTCATATCTGGTCCTATACTCTCCATGTCCTCTAACTGATCCCAACTCAAAGTAGTACCATACAATTCCTGGAAGGGAGACATACCTATGGAGCTATGATATCCATTGTTATAAGAAAACTCCACAAGATATAGATATTCTTCCTAGCATGACTACCGGTCCATAACATACATGCGAAGAATGTCCTCCAACACCCGATTCACACGCTTGATCTGACCATCGGTCTCTGGGTGATAAGATGAACTAAATTTCAACCGGGTCCCTAAAGCATACTGGAGTGAGGTCCACAATGTTGAAGTAAAGACAAGATCTCTATCTGAAATGATCCACCTAGGAATCCCATGAAGTCTCACCACATCTTCCATGAAAACTTGTGCCACCACTATTGTTGTATAGGAAGATGGAATAAGAACAAAATGAGCAACTTTGGTCAATCTATCAACAATGACCATGATGGCATCATGACAATGAGAAGAAACATGCAACCCAAATATGAAATCCATAGAAATGATATCCCATTTCCAATCCAATACCAAATTAGGTTGTAAAAGGCCTGCAGGAAGCTGATTCTTTGCCTTTACCCACTGACATTACAAACACTTCGACACAAAATCAGAAATATCACATTTCATTCCAACCCAATGATATATTTGTCTAAGATATGCCTGCATCTTCATGACACCAAGATGTGCCAAATAAGGTGCACGATGGGCCTTAGTCATGATCAGAATATGAAGTCCATCCAATGGAGGTACATAGATCCGCCCAAGATGTTGAAGAAGACCATCTGTCCCAAGGTTATATCCAGAATATCTACCCTCCAATGGCCTTCCAGTCTCATTCACGACTCTAACCTCCTGATACCAGGTGTCCTGAGGAAGGATCCCAATGATTCTCTCTCTCAAATCCACCCCAAGGGACAATGTTGCAACCTCATGCTACCTACAACTCAAAGCATCATTCTCTACATTCTCTTTCCCCTGAATATAATGAACCTCAAAATCATACCCGCAGAGGAATTCCATCCATCTTTGTTGTTGAGCATTCAAGTTTGGCTATGTGAAAATATAGTGCAAACTATGGTGATCACTGTGTAGCTCAAATTGATGCCCCAACAGAAAATGTCACCACCTAACTAAAGCATGAACTACAACTGCCAAATCTAAATAATGAACTGGATAGTTCAGCTCGTGGTCCTTGAGTTTGCAAGACTCATAGGCAACCACACAACCATCTTGTATAAGCACTGCTCATATGCCTTCTAAAGAGGCATCTGTGCAAACCATAAAATCTCTAGATGGATCAAGAACTGCCAAAATTGGAGCACTAACAAGGAGTTCCTTCAAAGCACGAAAAAGTCTCACACTATTCTGACCAGACAAACTTTTTCCCTTTCCTTTGAAGAGAAGTGATCGGGTGACCTATCCAGGAAAAACTTTGAACAAAGCGACAGTAATATCCGGCCAAACCCATAAACATCTGAACCTCAAAAACATTAGTCGATGCTTGCCAATATACAATGGCTTGGATCTTAGAAGGATCCACAAATACACCTTCTCCTGAATCTGCATGACCAAGATAGATCACCTCTGATTTGAAGAAATCACACTTCGCCAAGTTGGCATAAAGATGATTTTCCCTCAAGCACTGCAATACTTGTCGCAAGTGGCCTTCATGCTCTTCCATAGTTCTAGAATAAATAAAAATATCATCCATGAACACAAGGACAAAATGATCAAGGTAGGTGCGGAAAACCCCATTCATGAGGTTCATGAAAACTGAAGGCACGTTCGTCAACCTAAATGGCACCACTGTGAACTCATAGTGACCATAATAGGTACGAAAAGTCATCCTATGAATGTCTACATCATGAATGCGCAACTGATGATACCCAGATTTTAGATCAATCTTGCAGAACACCTTGGCTCCCTTTACCTGATCAAAGTGATCATCTATATGAGGTGATGCGTATCGATTCCTAATGGTTACCTTATTCAGCTCTCGGTAGTCAATGCGTAACCAAAGAGAACCATCCTTCTTCTTTACGAAGATAACTGGCACACCCCAAGGAGGAACACTAGGACGAATGAACCCCTTGGCCAATAATTCCTCCATCCACAACTTCAACTCACTCAACTCCTGAGTGGTCATCCGATATGGTTCTCTCAAAATAGGATCTACTCCAAGAATTAAATCAATGCAAAAGTCTATGTGTCACTTCAGAGGCATACCAGGAATGTCAATAGGAAACACATCGACATACTCCCAAAGAATAGGGTGACTATCAAGAGCAACTTCCCTACTTCTTTCCTCATCCATTTCCTCAAGAGAAACTACAAAAAGATGACATCCCTGATGCATACACCGCTTAAGCTGCATAGCGGAGATCATACGAAGTGAAATGGCTCTAGGAATACCAACTATCGCAACTTTCCTACCATGATCATATAGACACTCCACTATCTTCTAGTGACACTATACACTAGCATTGTGAGATGCTAACCAATCCATCCCCAACATATCTCCATAAGACCCAAAAGGAATGACTCGAAGGTCAATTGTGGTAGAAAAGGGTCCTAGGTCCAACTCACATTTGGGAATGAAGGAATCTACGACCACACGAAAACCAGTAGCCAACTCTACTAGCCACCTATCCACCTATCTAGTAGATGTGAGCCCACACCACTCCACAATGGAGGAAGATATAAAGGAATCAGAAGGACCCGAATCAAATAGTACTGAGATAGATATACCACCCAAAACACCTGTAGTCTTGATCATGGTGCCCTGGTGCTCAGCTTGGCGGTCATCAACCTCCACAAAAACTCTATGGGATCTACCAGCATCCCCAACTGTAGGCTCTGACGCTGTCAACCTCTAACTACTAGTCTGTTGTGAACACTGTTGACAATATGAAGCTATATGGCCATACTGACCACAGGAGAAACAAGCTCCCCTACCACCTCCTCTACCTCCAGTCTACCCACTAGACTGTTGGCAACTTCCCCTACTAGGGGCCTGTGAAGTTCTCTAAGAGGACCATGTCAAGAAACTCTACCTATTCCTCTACCAATTCATGTTCCTCCTAGACTGAGGGTTGCCCCCCTGCTAACCCTGAAATTGTTTTGGCCTCGACTGAAAATTTTTGACCCTTAGTGGGTGTTTGAGAACTCGTGTAAGGTACATTAGCTTGGGACTGATTCCCTCTAGATCCAGATCCCTTGAATGGCACACTACCAATCTAAACTCTTGATTGACCACTATGAGCTCGGGCAAGGTTCTGCTCCACTAGCCTGGCTTTTGCCATGGCTAACTCAACTGATGCAGGCTTGAAAACTCGCACACCCCCAGTAATATAGTCATTAAGACCTCTCAAGTAGTGCTGGACCAATATAGCCTCATTATTCCCAATGCTAACATAATTTTTGAGATCATATAATCTATGCTCATACTGATCAACAGTCATGCCAAACTAACGCAATGCATGAAACTCGTCGGCCTGACACTGTCTCCATTGTACTGAGAGAAAACATGCTCTCAACCTCTCTAGGAATATCTCCCAAGACATTGTACTAATGTCCATGTTGATCCTCTTCTCCTCCAGCCTCCACCAAGTAGAAGCAAATTTCCTAAGATGCATGATAGCACACCTTGCCTTGGTGTTACTACCATACGGATGCATGGCAAAACACTTATCCAATTCAATGAGCCAAGTCTCAGCCTCGAGACCGGTACCTGAACCCTCAAAAGAATGATGACAAGATCTAAATAAATCCCTCATATGACCCATGGTGACTAAATCCTGATCCACTTGAACATCTCTCCTCCTGGGATACCTCTCTCTCTCTCCCTCTCCTCAAGATCCTGAAGATGAGACTCAAAACTAAACATTACCCTATTGTTCGGCCTCTGGTCTAGGACCAAATCAAGCTCACACCTCTTGAAACATATGTCTAGGACCAAATCGAGTTGGATTCCATACCGGTTTAAGCTCTATCTGATACCTCTACCAAAACATTGTTGGTGAATGATTCTGCTTACACAGAATAGTCTTCGCTCTGCTCTGATCTTATTCGCTCTAAAGATAAACACATCAAAATGCATATAGAATTATTCGCTCTCATATACCGCTTACATACATACCTACATACATACTTTCTTACATTACAAATGACCTACAAGATCTTATACATATATGAGTCTTTACAATACATCGTGTCGGCCATACAAATATAATATTACATTACAATACATTTCACATAAACAATATTATTTCCAAGTTGGATTGGACTGTCGGTATAATCTGTTATCAGTGTAACTAGATGCTGATGTGAACAAACCTTGTATTGACTGCCAGTGCTGGTAGGTGAAGTCTGTTGCCTGTAGAACCTTTCAACCTTGTTACCAGTTGGTTGCCATCAATGACAACATCAACCATTCTCATTTGAGTGTATAATGCCAATAATCTCCCCCTTTGGCATTGATAGTAACACTCATGAGAAAAATCAAAACTGATATCCAAAATTTGAAGTCCAAAAACTAAGAGTGCTCCCCCTGAGCAAGTGATCTCCTTCTGTATATTTTTCTCATTACACCACTCCCCCTTTGACATCAATGACAAAGGATGTCAAAAAGTATCAAAAATTCAAAAATTACTTAGAAAACTATAGCCGGTTATGTACAATCTGAAAAATGTCTACCAAAACCAAGTTAAGACTTTGCAAAAACTTTGTATTGTTAGAAATTGCAGTCTCTATCTGTCGGATCATCTCGGTGAGATAATGCATCTTTTTCTCTGGTGATCTATCCCCTTGAATAGTTGCCTTAGATAGCTCAATCTGGTGTGTTAACAAATTATCCAATCTAGGACCAAGTTTGTTCTTTAACTCCCAGGTTTTCATCTTCAACCTTGCTTTCTCTCTTTCCAATTTCTCAATCTTCTCTTCATAAATAGCCATCTTTGGATCCAAAACTGATGTGAGTTCTGAGGAACCAATCATATTGTCAGCAATGTCATCAATCTCTTTCTGTGTTTTCCTTATTTGTTTATCAATATCTTTTGTTAGATGGTGAGGTTTGCATGCTTCCCTGTACAATTCCTTGTATTCCAAAATGGTGGAATTCAGTGCCGGTAATAATGAATCAATCTGCTCTGTACAGTCCTTTATTGTTTTTTCAAAGAATTTTTTCTTTTCTTTATTAACTCTTTCTTGAATAGTTTCCTCATTTATCTTATCTACAGTTTGAATGTTATAAGAAATGAATTTGGACAATGTGTCCAATTTACCTATAGACCCAACAATGTGATCAACCTTGCATGCTGGTGCAATCATCTACAAAATTGGTAAAGAATCATCAATAGCCTTAAATGCTAAGGCATTGCATTCTATTATCTTCTTTATGGAATCTAATAATACATCAGTAACATTTGTTGGTCTGTAATCCATAGTAGAAGTACTGGGAGGAGTGCTAGGTTTTGCAATAATTCTCTTCTCTTCTCCAAATACCTGTTTAGTTACCTTAACCTCTTCTTTATCCAGTTTCTCTTCCTTATTTTCACTCTTATTCTCATTCTTAGTTTTTGCCAGTTCTGATTGTGTCTGTTCTGGTTCTTTTTTATGTTTCTGTCGGTATCTCAATATTCTGTTGAGGGTCAACAGTCTTGACCGGTGATTCAAATATCTCAACATTTATAGCTTCAGATTTCTTTTCCTCTACAATTTCCTTATCCATTACAATATTGATGTCCAGAGTGTCAACATTCATTGTGAATAGAATGTTTGACTCGGGATCAATATCATCTTCTTTCACTTCCTCTGATATCTCTTCTTCAGGCTGATTTTCCATTTCTATCAGTGCCTCTGCTACTACCGGTGGTGGTAAGTTGTCCTTAACTGTGATGTCAAGTACACTGCCAACCTTACTCTTACCCTTATCTACTTTTTAATATACTTTAGTAAATGATTTATCAACTTTCTGTCTATCTTTCTCTTCCCTTTTCTCCTTCTCAACAAAGAATATATTCCACTTATCCATTGTTTCATCTGCAATCTCTTTTACTCTGTTAGGCATAAGACTAACTTGTCAGTGACTGCTTGCAAAAATAGTCTTGTTAGCTTCAGATATCAAATCATCAATTTCTTGCTTAGAATTAATAGGATGAACTGCTAACAGAGCCTCTACCTTCAGTTTCTTATCTAACTCCATAATGGACATTCTCTTTGCTTCGAGTCTCAAGTATAGATCATTAGGAAGAACATCTATAACCTCAAAAAGAACCTTCTTATATATATCTAGATACAAAATTATACTTTCCTCAATAGTATCCTTATCTAAATCCTTAAAAGAATTATAGAACTTACTAACATTACCAAGATTTCCTTCTTGAGTTATTTTATTAGCCAACTCTTCCGGTGAAAGAGTATCTGGTTCCTTTTGTTCTAGTTTCTTCTTTGGTGTGACTTTCTTATTCTAACCACTGGGCTCTCTCACAACCTGTTGTTTCTTTCTAAGTGTTCTTAATTTCTTCAGTGATGGAGCAGGTGCCAGTGAGGGTTTTCTCTTCTTTCTATCCACCCTTTTGAATTCAACAACCTTATCACTATCAGAATTGGATGAGGTAGCCACAAGAGAAATATGTGCTACTGGTTGTTGTTCTGATTTTCTTTCTTGTGCAACAACACCCCTCATTGGATCAAGTTTCAACAAGCCCTTTTTAACAACTTCAACAAACTTGGAAGTATCTTTAATTACTTGTCTCTTTTCTTCCTTTGCTTTTGAACTTCAACACCTTTTTCAATAGTTTCAGCATTAGCAAAGATATTCTCAGTGGGTTCCCATGGAGCATCTAGAAGTATCTTTGCATAAGATTCCAGAATGTGTGAATCCACTTCATAACCCATCTCAGTTATCCAGACAGTTCTAGGTGTAACTGCCTCCTTCCATATTTCATCTCTTTTAATCATAAAGCATATATGTTTATCATATTTATCAACAATTCTTTGGGGAATCCTTTCCCTTTGCCTCATTTTAGCTTGAAAGTCCTTGAAGTATTCTTTTACCTGTTTGTCACCATCTAAACCCATGCTGGTAATTGCCTCCTTAATCTGTTTTCCAACAGAAATATCATAGGCAAAGTCCTTGTGTCCAATACCGGGAATCTCCTTTGAAAAATATAACATTAAGCATAGAATCAAATTCCCAAACTTGAATGTTCCCTTCTTATCACCTTTAATTTTATCCAAATTTTTTAACAGTTCATCTTTCAGCCATTCACAAATGTCAATTTTAGCATTATTCATAATCATCTTATAGGCACTATGAATGCATAAACTTGAAACAATATTCAGCCTATTAGTATGAACAACTTTGTATCCAATAACCATACTTGCATATTTAACATTGTTATCGGTTATATCGCTAACCCTAAGTGATCTGTTATCTGATGTTGCACCAGTTAAGTTCATAACCTCTTTGTTTCAAATTTTCTTTTTCTTATCAGACCTAATGCAACAACCCTAATTGCTTCCTTAGTGATTTTGAAAACTGAGTCTAGCCACAAAAATTCACCATGAACTCTGCTCAGAACATAACGGGCAATCTCATCTAAAAATTCAAGCATGTGAAGGATGTCAATGATGTTGGTATTTTGGTATGGTTTTGTCATTGATGTCAACACCTACTAAACACTTATCAACTCTGGCAATTTGGAGAATCAGCAACATTCACCGGCAAGCAAATGACTTATGAACAGTCACCGATATCTGGTACACCGACAGGATATAATGATCACCGACACTTGGAAGGGCATGAAAAACACTTGCTTATGTTGAAGACATCATGTGGACACCTTGTCTTGGAGTTTTGTTTATTGGTATATTTGTATTTGCATATTTGTTGTTACCGGCAAATAAGTCCAGGTTACACCGGTAGGTTTATCTTTTCCAGATCAGCATGGCACGCTATGGAGATGACTTATTATTATTGTAAATACATTAAGCCGACATGGTGAATCGGTTATTGCATCAGGTATTAATTGGTTTGTAAATTAATTTTATTGTGTTATCCTTTAGAGCCGACCTACTAAAATTGGTCTTAGGGTATGGTATAAATGTAAGATCTTATTTGTAAGATCGGATGTGGAATGCGAAAAAGGATTGTGTGAAGGTATATGCGAGAATAAGCAAAGCTATACATGCAGACATCATTTGAAGTTGAAGGAGGGTTTTTGTGAAGACAATCAGAACTACACTGGTACTGAATCTAGCATATGAAGATGCTTTTTTGAGCAATACATTTTTATTGGATTTAACCATCCAATTGTAGTCAGTGTGACTCCTATTTTGTGATTGAGCGGTGAGCTCTAGGCGCTTGGCCTTTCTGCATGTGCAGACCCCATTTGTATACACTTACTATCTGCAGTAGTATCATCTAATTGTGGGTAAGGTTTCCCACCGTGGTTTTTCCCCTTACAGGGTTTCCACGTACAAATATTGGTGTTATGTGTTGTGGATGACTTTGTCTTTTTGTTTCATGCATTAATCCTTACCAGTATTGCAATTAACTAAAACTGTCTACCAGCATATTAGACTGGTTTACCGGTATTAAGCATTAAGTTGGTTAAGTTGGTTTTGGTTTGAATTTATTAGACAACTGATTCACCCCCCCTCTCAGTTGTCTCCGGGACCTAACAAATGAACCCTAAATCTTCAACAACCTTGTGTTCCGGTTTGACTATACCTTGTTTGTCAGTGATAACATTCATGAACATGTTCTTTAAATCCTTGGACCCTAAATCTTCAATGTTACAGTGAATGTATGCCCTAGGGTCTTTAGCAAACATAACTCCTTTCGAGATTTTTGAAAATGCACCAATGGAGTCATCCAACTTAGCTATCTTAGGGATTATCTTGAAGATATGTATAGGATGCTTGATATTTTCCACAATAGCAGGGTTTGCAATGAATTCAAGAATGGAAGATGAAGAAGCCATTTTGTAAGATAAATACCTTTGATTGTCAAATGCAAGAGAAATGCTTGGTGAGTCGAAATGAAAAATTCAAGTGCTTTATAACCAAAAATTTAATCTTACAACCGCATTAAATGCTTCGTCGGTTGAGTGAATACTCAACATATGTGCTGGTAAAGAAGAAATGTGACTTATTACCACCAAATGAGAGTAAAATGCATGATCTTCAATCAGTTGCCTTACCCCTAAGGATTATTCCTTAGTTAGATGAAGAATCTCCTACTAGTGTAGGATTGCTCTGTTCTGCCAGTGCAGAGACAGATTCATCATTCCTCTGATCTCTCTTCCTGATCCATTGTTTAGAAAAATTTTGCTTGATTTCATTCACCTTTTCTTTGCCTTTGTCATTAGATCCTTTTTTGTTTGCTAGTACATTCTTTCTTCTGCAAAATCTTGCAATATGCCCAATCTTGTTACATGCATAATAGGTTACATTGTTTCTTTGAATAGCTTTTCTATAACCTTGACCGGTTTGAGTTTTGCATTGATTAGATAGATGTCCAAATCTACCACAAACATAGCATTTTACATTCATTCTGCAATTGTATGAGTTATGGCCATGTTTATTGCATTTGGAACATTGACCGGTGGATGAGTTTGTATTATGATTATTCCTGAATTTGCACTGATTTTCTCTATGACCAAATTTGTTGCAATTAAAACATTTGCCATTGAATTTATAAGCATTAGGTTGCCTTACCGGTTTGATGTGATCATGATTGTTTGCAGTTCCAGAACTTTCTCCATTTTCAAATCCAAGTCTAGATGTTTCTCCATCAGGTTTTTGACTTTTTAGCATATCATAAAGCTTGTCTAAACTCTTTTTGAATTTATCTTTGTATTCATTTGCAGCGACCAACTCACTTTCCAAAGTGCTAACTTGTCTCATAAGCTCTTCTTTGTCATGTTGCATGTAAATCAAGTTTGTTTTAAGCATATCATTTTCATAACTAAGCCTTAGAGATTCATCTGATCTTTCATTAAGTCTTATGACCAAATCTTCCTCATTCTTCTTTCTATCCTCAATATCCTTGCATAGTCTCATGTTAAATCTTGCACCTCATTCTTCATGTTACTGTTCTCTTGTCTTAGTTTCTCTGCAATATCTCTGAGAGTTTCCTTTTCTTCATCATCTTGGTTTTGCAGTTTCACATGTAATTCTTTTCTCTTATTCTTTTCTATGACCAGGTTTTCTTGAAGTGCTTTGATGAATTCCCAAGCAGATCCAAGTTCAACTTCCAGTTTGATATTCTTCAATTTTTCTACATCAAAATCTTCAAGATCTCCATCCAACTGTTATCTCAAACTTTCCATCGATACTGGTTTCAGAATCTTCCTCAAGTTGTTAGGCTTCTGCAAATAGAGGACGAGGCTTTGATACCAATTGTTAGATACTTGGTTAGTCCCAAAGACACTAAAGGGGGGGGGGTGAATCAGTGTCTGACCGGTTGATGAAATATTTAAACTTATTTATAACTTTACAACCCAAATTAATATACCGATAAGAAAATAATAATGCAGTAAAGAGAAAAAAAAGAATGAGCATCAATGCACACCACAACACAAATATTTTTGGTGAGGAAACCCGGTAGGGGAAAAACCTCAGTGGGATTTGTGACCCATAATATTTACTCACTGGCCAATATGAACAAATATTACTCAGTACAATAGGGGCCTGCACATGCAGGAAGGCCAACTGCCTAGAGCTCACTACTCAACACAAAAATGGAGTCCCACTGACTACAATTGGATGCTTAAATCCAATAACAATGTACTGCTTCAAAATAGCATCTATAATGCTGGGTTCAGTACCAGTTTAGGCTCTGTCTGATACCTCTACCAAAACCTTGCTAGTGAATGATTCTACTTACACAGAATAGTCTTCGCTCTACTCTGCTCTTATTCGCTCTCAAGATAAACACATCAAAATGCATATACAATTATTCACTCTCATATACCACTTACATACATACCTACATACATACTTTCTTACATTACAAATGACCTACAAGATCTCATACATATATGAGTTTTTACAATACATCATATCGACCATACAAATTTAATATTACATTACAATACATTTCGCATAAAATATATTATTTCCAAGTCGGCTTGGACTGCCAGTATAATTTGTTTCTAGTGTAACTGGATGCTGGTGTGAATAAACCTTGTAGTGGTTGTCGGTGCCGGTAGGTGAATTCTGTTGCCGGTAAAACCTTTGAACCCTGTTACCACTTGGTTGCCATCAATGACAACATCAACCATTCACATCTGAGCATATAATGCCAATATAACTGATTGAACCTACTCAACATTACCCTAAGTGGGTTGCGGTGAAGGACTGTGACAACCTGAACTATGACAATGTTCCCCACCTCTACCTCGATCACAACCACTACCACGACCTCTACCTTTTCCTTTCCTAGCAATAATCCTAAACACAACACAAGATAAAAAGTTTACATCTACAACAAGGACACTAACAAGGGAAAAAAAACACTAAGACTTAGCAATAGGTCTATTTGAATGGGCTCAATTTAAAACAAGAGTACCTAGTGCTGAAACTTGGGCTCTGATACCAATTGCAACGCCCCGCCAGGAAACCCCGAAGGGATTAAACTAATACACTATAAAAGAGTGCAAATTATTATTTTTTTAAACTTTAATAAGTAAAATGATACATTGAGTTAACATTAAGTTTAGATTACACAACATAAGACTTAACTTAACACCTAAAGGGTTTCCCAACTTGGTTAACTTGTTTTACCACTAACTTAGCTTAACATTAATTAATCCAATTAAGTTGATTAAACTTGAAAACATAATTATACTTAATCAATGGTTAATTCATCCAAGAGTCTTAAATATAGAAAACATGACTAAGTTCATTCATTAGGAAACTAACCATTACATTACATCTAATATTCAAATGAAACATATGCATTAACATTAAATTACCGTACATACATTGTTTGCATCATAAGATAATAATTACATTGCATTACACTAAATCACTAAGTTTCAAAACTCAGATAATATTTACATTACAATTTACATCTTGCCATGGAGGCATAAAATTTAATAATTACAATTGACCATATACGGTCCATGATATACAAGGAATGATCCATGACAAATGGGACACAACTGGATAACAAGATGATCGAATCCAATGCACAAATGGTACACCTGTGAAGCCAACTCTCGCAAGAAGGAACAAACACACCCGATGGAAAGTGGCACTACCACTCGGCCATGTGGCTCAAAAAGAACCACCCCACCGTCCTAGGAGATAGAAATAAGACCCACTAGCAACCTAAAGGTATGCACACACACATGGTCAAAATTACAACATCAGAATGACTCACATGAAGTAAAACTTGTAAAACATGACTCCACATCAAAATTCAAGTGAAACTGACAAGACTACACACTAGTGACCATAAGGGAAGAGTGTCATCACATAGGTTGGTATGGCTACCTTGGCAGGCCTCCATAGGTCCTAGCCCTCATCTTGGATTACTTTGGTAACCTCTGCCAATCCCCCAACCCCATCCAAGTCTCATGTGGACCCAAACAATCCTTTCGTGAGGACAAGGTTGTTGGTTTGCCATTCTAGGCCTTCTCACTGCATCTTGGGTCTGTACTAGCACTCAACCATGAGCGAGGTAAAATTATCTTACTTAATGTTTCATCTACCAAACCCCCTAAATATTATTAATTTATCACTTACTTAAGCAATTTTTTGATTGGTTACCCTGCTAACCACTTTGGGTGTGACCCCCAATTGAAAGCCACTCTCCCTTATGAAACTTAACCAAAATGACCAAACGAACTCCCAAAACCAAGGTATGACATGAAATGTACATGAAGTTAAAAACAATAGAACACCACTTGGCCAAATAAGCCCTTACACAATGTTAACCAGCTGATAAATCCTTGACTCAAGATGAACAACCATGAAGATCACCACATGACAACATCTAATAAATTTTAACCAAGGACTTGCAGTTTCAAAAATAAATGTGAATACACTAAATTAAAACATGCATCTTCGCTACTCTAGAATGTCATTATTTTTACATTTTGTTTAAAATGCAAATCGAACAAGGTTTTCTAATTCATCTGAATTTCAAAATACATTTTAAAAAAAAATCACCATTACACAATAAATTAAACACCAATATTATATTTATATAATTATACATATTTACCAATAAATATAAAAATATAAATTTATTTATTTATTAAACTAATATTTATATCTCACCGAAATAAAAATATTATTTGATTCCCAAAACCACTAACTCTTTTTTTTTCTTTTTTTTTTCACTATTCCAAATTTCCAAATAATATATTAGTTTGTTGGCATATGATGAACCGGCATGATGATATGATGATAATGTATGTTGTCATTGATGTAAATAAGTACAAGTGAACCAGTATGAAGATTGGAACAAGTTGGTGAACCGGTATGAAGAGATGTAATGAACCGGTGTCAGGGTTTCACTAAGTGTGACTATCGGTTGGTAGTCTCAGCTCTAGGGGTTTCCGGTTTGGCAATCTAGCTTGTGCAATGCAACCGGTGACATTATGTGATGATTTAGCTAAGAGAGGAGGATGAGATCGAGATGCCACGTCATTTTTGCATGTGTGAAGGATTTCCTTGAGGATCTTGCATGTGAAGGTCAACTGCATTAAATGTCTACCTCGGGAATGAACATTCTTCTTAGCGGCATGAGAAGAAAGTGTGATGGGTTACTAATTCCTATGTGCGGTGAAGAATGGACGATGCAGAATGACTTGTGACCTGTTCGAGATTGTTTCATTCTATGAAAAGTGTTTGGACGGTCAAGATTGGACCGCCTGTAATTGTAAACCTAAATGCTTAGGGTTTAGGGTTTATGCTACCGACCTAATTGTTGTCTATAAGGTCGATGATGTTTTTTATTGTAAGTTGTTGGAAAATGTTGTGTGTGTATCCGAGTGATGAGATACTTGCAAGACCAGTGAGTGGAAAATTGCAGAGTGTGATTGTAGAGTAGAGGAACTGAAAAGGATCTGCCTTAGCATGTAGTGCTATATCAGATTAGAGTTTTACTTTTTGTCTTCTAACCATTTCAATAGAAGGAAAATCCCATTGCCGTGTAGCTTTAATAGGCTTATTGTAAATCCTCTAACCAGGTGACTCAAGTTCATTGAGTTCTTAAATCCTCTAGCAAGGTAACCTTTAATAGGGTTTCAACCTTTAACAGGGTATATAGCCATCCCTTAACCGGGTGATCTTTAACGGGATCGGTTCCTAGCAGAACCTTATTGTAAAGTCTTTAACTAGACTAGGCTCCTAATAGAGCGAGCTTCAAAAGACTTCAAAAACAAGCTTATGGGTATTCATCCCACCATGGTTTTTACCATTTGGGTTTCCACGTGAAAAATCTGTGTCATGAGTTGTGCATTTTTCATGTGATGACTAAGTATTCTTCGTTTAAGTGGTTATGCATGCAGAGCTAATCGTTATGGTATTATTGATATACCACATGCATATGTTTATGGGTGAAGTAGTTATCAAGTATTGAATGTATTTGAAGTATTCAACTTTATTGGTTTTTACTGTCTGAAGTATTACTGTGTTTAACCGATATTGCCATGGTTAAGTTCAGTAGTGAAGACAACCGGTTAGCATTGTTTTAACTTGATAAGTTGCAGAGAAGTTTTTGTATGTACTGATTCACACCCCCCCTCTCAATACCAGTTAGGGTATCTTTTGTTCATCATTATTCATAAATTGGTATCAGAGAAACTCCAGGTCCTTGATGATATAAGCGTAACCACTTGAGGTAAAAGATCTTGTTGTAATGATGAAGAGGGAAGGTCCTAAGTTCAATAGAGATAACTTCAAAATATGGAAGGACAGAATGAAGATTTTCATCAAGAGTATGGGTGCTAAACACTAGAGCTATGTTGAGAATGCGTATGTGATCCTCACTGGCACTCTGACCGATGATTAGAAAAGAGAGATTCAAGAAAATGGGCAAGTCATGGAAGCCCTTATCAACAGTTTGTCTAATATTGAGTTCATTGATGTACAAGATAAGGACACTCCTAAGGATGTATGGGACGCACTAGAAACTATTTATGGTGGTGATGAGCATGTCAAGCAAGCTAAGGAAGAGAGTGTTAGAGGAAAATTTGAAGACATGAGGATGGTTGAAGGTGAAACCATTCAACAATATGGCATAAGGATCAAGACTGTTGTTGGAGATATCAAGAGCGCTGGTGGAAAAATTGATGATGCCACCATTGTCAGTAAAGTTTTGAGATCATTGTTACTGGTCTATGCAATCACAATTGCTGCTATTCAGGAGCTAAGTTCTATTGACAAAACCAAGGCATCCTTAGACTCTATCATTGAAAAGTTACATATGAGTTGAATAGCTATGATGGCAGTGTTCAAAAGACTGAGTCAGCCTTTAAAGCATCTGTTGCACCATCCAGAAAAGGAAAAGAAGTAGGTACTAGTTATGAATCCAGACAATACAAAAATATGGATGATGAAGAGATTCTGATGGAGTTTGAAGCTCTTCTTGCTAAAAGACTTCCGAAGGGAACTGGTAAATATAGAGGTAAGCTTCCTTTAAAATGTTTTTTCTGCAATAAGATAGGACATATAGTTGTTAACTGTCCTAAAAATGACAATAAGGATAAACCAAAGAGGTTTAGAAAGTATAAAGGAGGAAATAGAAGAAATTGTCTTGTTGCAGTGGATGAAGGTGTTACTGATGAAGAATCTGAGGATAAAGAGAATGAAGACATAGTGTTTGTACCTGTAAAGGAATAAGTGTCTGGCAATAAATCCCTTGTCTCTCACATTGACAACTCTAATGAGTGGATTATTGATAGTGGTTGTTCTCACCACATGACTGGTGACCAAAGAAAGTTTCTGTCTCTGGAAGAATATGATGGAGGTGTTGTCTGGTTTGACAACAATGCACCGTGCTTGGTAAAAGGAAAAGGATCCATCTCACTGAATGGAAAGAGCAGTGCGGATCATGTCTACTAGGTAGAAAGTCTTAAGAATAACCTGTTGAGTGTTGCTCAGCTAAATGATAAAGGACTCATTTTGGAATTCAAAGGTGGAGTCTATAGTATAATTGGAAAGAGTGGTGAACTTATTGCCACCGGTAAGCAGACCAGAGGTAACTTGTTTCAGTTGAATGCCAAGATAAGTCGGTGTCTGATGGCAAAGTTTGATGACAATTGGATATGACATAGGAGACTTTTTCATATGAACTTTGATAATATTTTAAAGGCGAGTAAGATCAAGGAAGTAAGAGGATTGCCTTTGCTTAACAAATGAGAGAATTCTTTGTGTAGAGAATGTCAACTTGGGAAGATGTCTTCCTGAACTTTCAAAGGTAATTCTTTTTCAATAAAAAACTTACTTGATCTTGTGCATAATGATCTGTGTGGTCCTATGAAAACTAGAAGTATTCAGGGAGATAGGTATTTTATGATTATCACTGATGACTTCTCAAGAATGATGTGGGTCACATTATTGAAAGACAAGTCTGAGGCATTTGGAAAGTTCAAAGCCTTTAGAGCATTAGTAGAGAAGGAAAGTGGTCATAAGATAAAATGCCTGGGAGCTGATCAGGGAGGTGAATTCACTTCTGATGAATTTAACAAGTATTATAAAGATAACGGTATCAAGAGGCAATTGTCTACCCCAAGGACACCAAAATAGAATGGCATAGCAGAAAGGAATAACAGGACTGTAATTGAAGCGGCCAGAACAATGCTGATCCAAGGAAAGGTTTCTCAAACTTTTTGGAGAGAAGCGGTGAGCACTGCAGTCTATACTATGAACTGGGTACTCATCAAGAAAGGTAGAGTTAAACCCCCTTATGAGTATTAGATCGGGAAGACTCCCACTATGAGTTATTTCAAAGTATTTGGTAGTAAGTGTTATATCAAGAGAGGTGAGCATCTGAGCAAGTTTGATGCTAAATGTGATGAAGGAATATTTCTGGGATATTCCACTAAGAGAAAAGCTCTCAAGTGCTACAACAATAGAACTCACAAAATTGTTGAGAGCATCAATGTCAGGGTTGATGAATCCCCTGAGGAACTTGAGGAAACCAACAACGAGCAAGTGGAAGGTGAACTAGTTATAGCTTTCTGGGAATCGGTTAAGAAAGAAACAAGTAAAGATCTCAGTGTTCCTATACCGGTAGAAGTTGTTGTAGGTGAAGAAGAAGAAGTAAGTGAAGAAGAAGTGGAAAAGCTAAAAGAACCAACTAGAGTCATTCCTACATATGTGAAACTACATCATGATCCGAAGTAGATCATAGGAGATAAAGATGTAGGGATACTCATAAGAAGAAAGGTGAAAGATAACTCTTGCATGATTTCTGAATTGGAGCCTAAAACTACTAGAGAGGCACTTACAGATGAACACTGGATTAAGGCAATGGAAGAGGAGCTAGACCAGATAGAAAAGAATGCAACATGGTCCTTGGTACCTAGACCAGAACAAAAGAATGTCATAGGTACCAAATGGGTCTTCAGAAACAAGTTGAATGAAGAAGGCATGGTTATAAGGAACAAGGCAAGGCTTGTATGAAAGGGATACGCTCAGGAAGAAGGAGAAGACTATGGGGAAACCTTTGCCCCAGTAGCTAGACTAGAAGGTGTTCGAATGCTACTTGCAGGTGTTCGAATGCTACTTGCAATTTAAGGGATTCAAGGTATATCAGATAGATGTGAAGTCTGTATTCTTGAATGGAATTATTGAAGAGTGCGAGATTTTGCCAAGATCAAGAGCTCAATGAAATGTACAAAATAGAGACACAATATAGGACAAGAATAAACTGTATTCTCATCAATATAAAATGATCAATAATGTCAATTACATACAATGTAGATGAGCTTGCTTATATAGGCAAGGCTAGGGATATGTGAGCGCACAAACATGACATGTGGCTCAATAAGAAACAAGGGTAGGTAGGAAATAGGTGTGGGTAGGTAGGAGAAATAATATAATAGTCCACATGAGGTGGATCACCCACTGAACGTGGAGTGTAACAACAAGATCAACACCATAAAAGGTGGAATTTCTCCTACACACACTATCCCAATGTGGCACAAACACCCAAGTGTCTCATACCCAAACTACTATGAAATGCATTTCCTAAGTAAACTTAAGTAAGTGTAATAATATCCAAGATGAATAATTATTTACACCAACACCCCCCCTTAAGTGCAACTTAGGGGAATGCACTTAAGTCTACAATGCAACTAAGCAATGCAAGATGGGTCCCAGCTACGAGGCCATGTTAGGTACCCATGTACAAATGCAAATGCATGCAAACCAATGCAATGAAAACTCTCACAAAGTGGGGAAAGAGAGAAAAACCCAATGGGAAAAAACCCTCCCCCAAAAGAGAGATGAAAAACATACAAGAGAACTCTCATAGAAGAATGTGAGGAACAAAACCCCATGTGAGGAAAAAGTCCCCCCCATATGAGAGAAGAAGAGAAGCTAGGAAACCCCCCCTCAATGTGGAATCTACACAAATGATAGAAGCTCGATGTATGAAGAAACTACTCCATGAACGTCGAACAAAATTCCTCCCCTTAGGAAGAAACAAAACCAAAGGTGTATCCATGAAGTCTCCCCAATCATGAAGGGAAGATGTATGAAGAAAACTCATGATGAAAGGAATCTCTAAAAACTGCTCAAGTGTCCTCATGTCGATGCTGAAAGATACCCCCTCCAAAGGTGGTAAACTGTGCCACACTGCTGAAAAAGGCACTCCAAGATCTAGTGGAGATGGATGTAGAACATGTCCCAAAGACTCACATGTCTCCTCAAAAGATAAAGAGACCTCCTCCAACTGTTGTACATAAGTATCCACAATCATGTCAACCTCGAAAGAATGATCATGTAGAGAATGAACAAGAGGGTCAGAGTGTTCCCTTGCAACAATCGAAGAAGGTTCACCTTCATCAAAGAGAAGATGAATGTCATCAATGATGTCTCCCAAATCTGCAATGTAGGATTCCACAAACAAACCTGCAATGTCTGTCAAGTAATCATCCCATGAATCTGAAGCTGGAAGACAATGAATATCCTGCTGCATTGAATCACATGAAGGCAAAACTGTCACACTATCTGCATCATCAGGTGCAATAGGTGATGTGATATCAATATGAGGAGATGAAATACAAGGCTCAAGAATGGGGTCACATGTGAGAATCCCCATGTTCAAGTGTCCAAAGTTGTCCTCAAAAACTGAACCATCACAATAAGTGTGATCATCATGTGTAGAATCATCAAATGTGAAATCATCATCATCAACAAAATCTAAAAAGGAGTATAACCGAGATGCATGATCAACCACCCCATTTGCAATGATAGCTCTAGTCTCCAAGTCTCTAATGAAAACTGAGTCATGTGTGAACTCCACAACTCTCTTAGTTGTGCCATGTGTGATTTGATAGATAGAAAGGAGATTGTTTGTCAAGTGGGGTACACACAACACATCATTGAAGGAGTTATCCCCAATGTTAATAGATCCTTTCCCAATCACATCCATGTATGTATGATTGCCCATCAAAATCTGTGGCATGGTGCAAGGCTCAAATGTAGAGAACATAGACTACAAAGATGCCATATGATGAGAAGCCCCTGAATCTAGAAGCCATCTCTTTGAATTATGACTAATAGTAGCACATAGAGCTTTTCCTTTTCTTGTTCCAAAAGAGTGAGTCTTCCCACTTGTAGAAGCCATGAATGCTTTCCCTTTTCCTTTTGAATGTGAGGAAGTAGAAGTTGATGAATCATCCTTCTTGTAGACTTTAGGCAAATCAATGTTATGCTTTTTGATGATATGTGTGAGCTCATCAATCTTCTTAGAATGGCAACGATGCTCCTCATGACCAATCTTTTTACAATAAGCACAAGTAGGTCTCTCCCTCTTTGGTGAATTATCTCTCTTGGAAGAGGATGAATCTCCTTGTTGTGGAGAAGATGGTGCTTTTTCTTTAGGCTTTGATTGCCATTTCTTCTTGTTTGAGTTGTCCTTTCCTTGATTTCCTTTGTTCCCTTGATTTGCCACTAATGCTTGAGACTTAGAAGCCTTAAGAATGCCCATGCTTATCAACTTAGTTTGTTCCATCATCAACATTTCATTGAAAGCATCAAATGTAGGCATTTTGTAGCTTGAACCCATTGTCATCCTATGGGTTTGGAAACTAGAAACAAATGTTGCATATTCTTGTGGAAGCTTGCCTATCAAGTTGAATATCAATTGAGTATCCTTCTTATCAATGCCACAATCTTTGAGTTGTGCTCTCAACTCATTTGCCTTAGTGACATAATCTTGTATAGTATCAAAGTTCTTGGGATCTAACATGGTGAGATCACTATCAATTTGATATCCCCTAATCTCATCAACTTGACCATACAAGTCTTGAAACTTTTGCCAAGCATCCTTGATTAGAGTACACTTCTCAATATGAAAAATGAGATCCTTTGATACATACTTTCTTAAGGTACCAATTGCCATGATATTTTTAGTGAGCCAATCCAAGTGACCAACTAGATCAACCTTAGGATCAGCTGGAGCAACAATAGTTACATCAATGTAATGAGTGAGTCCTTTTTCCATAAGTTTACTCCATGCATCAATTTTCCAAGTAGCATAATTATGAAGAGTTAAGAGAGGAAACTTAGAAGAACCCATAGCAGCAAAAAGGAAGGAACACAAGAGCACAAAGTCACAAGAGACACCCCCCCAAATTCACTCAATCAAAGTTACCCCCCCAAAGTGATGATTTTGGCACTTTATACTTAGTGCGATTACAATGAGCCACTTGCAAAACAAGGCAAAGCGGACTTATGATGCAGATTTTACAACTTCTCAAATGAGATACAAGAGACTTCAATCAATAGTGTAATTAATCTAACTGAGATTCAAGCAAATATACAAGTACCAAGAGAGCCAAAAATGGTCAAAATCTGAAAGTATAATTTCTACTTACAATGGCATCAATCTAATAGCATCATTTGAAAGTAGACAAAAAAATACACACTTTCAAAAAAAATGGCACCTGAAAAGGAGGTCGTATTACCCTAAACGAAGCCTCTGAAGTTGCAAAAACTGGGATTACTCAGGTACAGTCACCAAAAACTGCATTTTCTGAAAAAAAAAAAAAAAAAAAAGTGCATCAAAATCAAAAAATTTCTTCACCACTGTGGAGAGCACAAAATTATAGCCCATTTCAAAAAAAATTGCACCCAAAAAGGAGCAAAAATGAGCAAGTTATGGCCATTTGAAGTTGAACTACAAAATCAAAAATGCAAATGAGAGGGGCCTGCAAAATTTTTGAAAAATGCCGATGTGGCACTGATGTCAGCAAGTCACTGTGTTAAATTTGATGGCCGTATGATCGTCGCAAAAACTTCGCCTCCCTGCTGACTGGGCATCTGTACTGTACGGACTGCTAACTGGGCAGGTGACTGTGCAGACCGTACCGTATGGATTTGTTGATTAGGCGGCTTTGCGTGGCAGATGACTATGCGTACGGGCTGATGTGGCAGTCTGACAGTGCGTACGGAGGTGACGTGTCACAGTGTATGGATTTGCCCTATGTGAGCCACGTGGCGTCTGCGTGGCGGCCAGACATGTTTTGGCGGTCGCCGGAGGTCTCTGCCGACAGCGCTAGGGAGAAGGTCGCCGAAGAGGAGGAGGCTACCGGCACGTAGGGCGAAGACCGGCGGCACCAGCGGGGACCTGCAGATGGCGGCGGCGTCGGTGGCGTGCGGCGAGGACGGGACGGGACGTGGCGGCGGCGGTCGAGGCAACCAAGCAGGGCGGCGGCGTACTGTGCGGCTGGCGGGTACAGCGCAGGCTGACAGAGCTGCAGACCTGCAGGGTACGGCAGGTCACGGGGGGGTCTGTGGACCCCCCAAAAAGCACTTTTTGATTTTTTTTTTTTGATTTTTTTTTTGAATTTTTTCAAAATTTTTCAATTTTTTTTTTTATTTTTGATTTTTTGAAAAAAAAATTCAAAAATTAAATTTTTTTTTTTTCGAAAAATTAATAAAAAAATTTCGAAATCCGTACAATACTAGCAAAATTGGTAAAAAAAATTTCTCATCAAAATAGGCCGACTTTATAACCAAAATTCATGGAAACGGCCTTCTGGACGCAATGGCGGGGTCGGATCTGGTCTAGGACGCCTCCAAAAGATGCTACTCCTCAGATCTTCCTCTTGACGTCGCAATAATGCCTCTTCAAGATGAATCAATGAAGCCCCAATGGCTCTGATACCATGTGAGATTTTGCCAAGATCAAGAGCTCAATGAAATGTACAAAATAGAGACACAATATAGAACAAGAATAAACTGTATTCTCATCAATAGAAAATGATCAATAATGTCAATTACATACAATGTAGATGAGCCTGCTTATATAGGCAAGGCTAGGGATATGTGAGCACACAAACATGACATGTGGCTCAATAAGAAACAAGGGTAGGTAGGAGAAATAATATAATAGTCCACATGAGGTGGATCACCCATTGAATGTGGAGTGTAACAACAAGATCAACACCATAAAAGGTGGAATTTCTCCTACACACACTATCCCAATGTGGCACAAACACCCAAGTGTCTCATACCCAAACTACTATGAAATGCATTTCCTAAGTAAACTTAAGTAAGTGTAATAATATCCAAGATGAATAATTATTTACACCAACAAAGAGGAAGTGTATATAGAGCAACCAGATGGGTTTTCCCTATCAGAAGATAGTAACATGGTGTGTAGATTATACAAGGCCCTGTATGGATTAAAACAAGTACCAAGGGCATGGTATGAACAATTACACTCTCATCTTGTGAAGATAGGACTTGAGAGAACAAGTGAGGACAACAACATCTACCTGAAATCTGAAGGTGATCAACTTATGATCTGTGAAGTATTTGTAGATGACATAATCTTTGGAGGAGATGATGAAATGAGTCCTGCTTTTGTAGATGAAATGAAGAAAGAGTTTGAGATGTCTCTTATTGGAGAGATAATGTTCTTCATTGGTTTATAGATTTAGCAAATGAAAGAGGGAATCTTCATTTCCCAGTCCAAGTATGTCAAAGAGGTATTGAAGACCTTTGCAATGGAGGAGAGCAAACCAGTTGGTACACCGATGGTGATCGGCTCTAAACTGACTAAGGAAGATGATTCAGCATTAGTAAATGAGGAGTATTGGTCAATGATCGGTAAGTTGCACTATGTGGTACACAACAAACCAAATATTGCTCATGCAGTGGGCATAGTAGCTAGTTTTCAGAAAAATCTAAGAGAATCCCACTTGGTAGTTGTCAAGAGGATTCTTAGATACCTGAAAGGGACTGTTGACTATGGATTGTGGTATCCATATGATGGTGATTTTAATCTCAAGGTATTTACAGATGCAGATTGGGTAGGTAATGTGGACGACTGGAAGAGCACAACCGGTGGAGCCTTCTTTCTTGGTGGAAGACTAGTCTCATGGACGAGTAAGAAGTAGAGTTGTATTTCCCAGTCTATAGCTAAAGCAGAATATGTGGCAGCATTTATGAATTGCACTCAAGCAATCTGGATGAACACATGTATTGGAAGGTTTCAAAGTACCTATATCTTAACCGGTGAATATATTTTATGACAACACAAGTGCAATAAATATTTCCAAGAATCCCGTATTGCATGCTAGAACTAAGCACATTGAGCTCAAGTATCACTTCTTGATAGAGAAGGTTCAGAATAAGGAGGTTGTCTTAGAACATGTTTCCAGTAAGGAGAAGATAGCAAACATATTCAGTAAGCCCTTACCAAAGACTACATTTACCTATTTGAGAGGTGAATTACGGGTTCTGCCTTTTCATGAAGTCAACTAAAGTTGTGTGCTCCACATCAATCAGGTATTGTAATGTCAAATCTTTTAGGATTGATGTGTCGAATGATGCTACTCCATAGACGGAGCAGCATAATGGAGAATGGAATCTTGTGCCTCCACTTTGACATTGTTGTCAAAGGGGGAGAAGATATCTGATGTATGGGGGAGAAGATATTTGATGTATGGGGAAGAAGATATCTGATGATGAAGATACATTAGTCTATGATGATTCTTGTTGCAATGCTACGCTAAGTAAGTATTGCCATCAATGCCAAAGGGGGAGATTGTTGGCATATGATGAACGGACATGATGATATGATGATAATGTATATTTTCATTGATGTCAATAAGTACAAGTGAACCGGTATGAAGATTGGAAGAAGTTGGTGAACCGGTATGAAGAGATGTAGTAAACTAGTGTCAGGGTTTCACTAAGTGTGACTACCTGTTGGTAGTCTCAACTCTAGGGTTTCCGGTTTGGCAATCTAGCTTGTGCAATGCAACCGGTGAGATTCTGTGATGAGCTAGCTAAGAGATGAGGATGAGATTGAGATGCCACATCAGTTTCCACGCATGAAGGGTTTCCTTGAGGAACTTGCATGTGAAGGTCGACTGTATTAAATGTCTACCTCGGGAATGAACATTCTTCTTAGCGGCACGAGAAGAAAGCATGATGGGTTACTGATTCCTATGTGCGGTGAAGAATGGATAATGCAGAATGACTTGTGATCTGTTCGAGATTGTTTCATTCTATGAAAAGTGTTTGGACGGTCAGGATTGGACTGTCTGTAATTGTAAACCTAGATGCTTAGGGTTTAGGGTTTATGCTACCGACCTAACTGTTGTCTATAAGGTCGATGATGTTTGTTATTGTAAGTTTTTGGCAAATGTTGTGTGTGTATCTGAGTGATGAGATACTTGCCAGACCAGTGAGTGGAAAATTGTACAGTGTGAATGCAAAGTAGAGGAACTGAAAAATGATCTGCCTTAGCATGTAGTGCTGTTATCAGATCAGAGTTTTACCCATTGTCTTCTAACCATTTCAACAAAAGGAAAATCCCGTTGTCGGGTAGCTTTAACAGGCTTATTGTAAATCCTCTAACCAGGTGACTCAAGTTCATTGAGTTCTTAAATCCTCTAGCAAGGTAACCTTTAACAGGGTTTCAACCTTTAATA